>NC_059073.1:228291080-228605206 GCF_020497125.1 Mauremys mutica
ATAGTTGGTGGTGAATACAGGTCATCTGAGTGCCAAGTTTCCTTCTCTTTGCTGGGCCCTGGCTCTCAGTTTTCTGATAATCATTAATTTAGGATTAATTATGCAGCCAAATAAAGGTTGTTTTATCCTTCTACATTGCTGTTTTCCTAGTAATACTTAATTCACAGTCTGAGGACCAACAACCTCAGCCAGGAAAGACTGTAATACATCTGTAAGCCTCCCAATGTGGAGGAAGAGGAGGAGCTCAAAAGCAGGGCCGGCTCCAGACCCCAGCGCGCCAAGCGTGCGCTTGGGGCGCAGTCCCGCGGGAGGGCGGCAGGCGGCTCCGGTGGACCTCCCGCAGGCATGCCTGCGGAGGGTCCGCTGGTCCCGCGGCTCCGGTGGAGCATCCGCAGGCATGCCTGCGGGAGGTCCACCGGAGCCGCGGGACCGGCGACTGCCAGAGCGCCCCCCGTAGCATGCCGCCCTGCTTGGGGTGGCGCAAATCCTAGAGCCGCCCCTGCTCAAAAGTGACCTTCTTTTGCATACTGCTATACTGTGAATAAAAAAAAACTTGCTTGAACAGGAAGGATGATTAATCTTTGGAGCAATTTTTCTAGGGGCATCGTAGATTCTCCATCACTTGTCTTTAAATCAAGACTGAGAGACTTTCTAAAATATATGCTCTGGCTCAAACAGAGGTTATGGGCCTGATGCAGGAAATACTGTGTGAGGTTCTGTGACCTTTGTTATACAGGAACTACATTATCATAATGCTGTCTTCTGACCTTGAAATCTATGGATCTTAAAAAATGTACTTTAAAAATATTAAATGCATGTTTACTGAACAGACCTTAAAGATTCCATAAGAACGGCCACATTGGGTCAGACCAATGGTCCATCTAGCCCAGTATCCTGTCTTCCGACAGTGGCCAATGCCAGGTGCCCCAGAGAGAATGAACAGAAGAGGTAATCATCAATAATCTATCCCCTGTCGCCCATTCCCAGCTTCTGGCAAACAGAGATTAGGGACACCATCCCTGCCCATACTGGCTAATAGCCATTGGTGGACCTATCCTCCATGAATTTATCTAGTTCTTTTTGAACCCTGTTATAGTCTTGGCCTTTACGAGATCTTCTGGCAAAGAGTTCCAGAGTAGCTGTTCTACTGTACATTGGTTAAAAAATACTTTCTCCCAAATATTACACAAAATATGCATTTGGAGTTGTAGTTGGTCTATCATGGAAATACACGGTTTTTTTTCAAATAGAGCATGATTCATTAGGTAAATAAAATGAATGCCTAAATATATGGTGAATAAGTATATGTTTAGCTTATACTAAATATTCAGAGTGGCTAAGCTAAAAGGCCAGTGTTTTGATGGAATATGGTGGAATTTTTAGGGAGGTTATAGTAATAATGTCTAAAGTATGTGACTGTGCTCAGTGTGAATTTGCATAATTTGTGTAGGTTCATGACCTGTCTCCGTTGGATTAGGTTTGCATAGACCAAAATACATATTTGTCCAGAAATATATCCTATTATCTCCATCAATGAAATGTAATTGTTAACCTTTCATAAAACATTGGATGGGAACTGATGTTTTGTGGGTTGGGGGGGGTTCCAACTAATTATTCAACTAATATGAAAAAAAATGGTACATTAAAGGACAAAGACATCATTAAGAATGATAAAAGAAAGAGAAGTCAAAATGATTCCATTTCACCTACAAAAGAAAAACCTAACTCTGTTGTTTCCAAGACTTACTGATAGGCAAAAATGAGACCATAACCAGTGGAATGTTCCAAACATTTTAAGGGCATTGCTTATCAATTTTATTGTATGTTAGGTTTCTTAAAGCTTATCCTTTCAATTGTAGGAGGAAGAATTGGAGACTCAAATTTCATTTCTCCAAGGACAACTAAATGACCTAGAGGCCATGTGCAAATACTGTGCAAAAATGATGAACACACATCTTGGTAAGTGAAGTACCCTAGACAATTAATGCTGGCCTATAAATCTTTCTTGAGGTTTTTTCCATGTTGCATACCTGGAATTATGTAATAGTTCTGTAGTATAGTTCGTATAACTTTGTAAGTCATGTTATAAACTGAATTAATGTATCAAATTGTTGTAACAGCTGTTTCTAACCACCATTTTTTTTTATTCTTAACCTTCTTGCTTTTAAATGTGGGTGCTTTTTAGCCTATTGATTAACATAAGGATAAAGAGCAGACATGTTGGGACAGATGGCCTTTTCTTGTTCTTAGATTTCTTGTATTCTAAAGGACCACACAACTCAGCTCATTTTACAAGTCCATGTGCAGTTCAGCTGTTACACAGTGATCCTTGATACATTGAAATATGTTTGTAGAAAATCTATATATTTTCATCAGATGTAATGGTGTGGTGATTACTTTCATTACATAAAAATGTTTTGTTGCTCCAGTTACTCCAGGCTGGTTCCTAATCTCTTCTGCCACTTCTTGCTCTGACATTAGCAGCAGAAGACATGGATTAACAAATAACTGGTGTATTGGGAAATGGGATCAAGAGTGGAAGTTATTGGATTTATATACTACAAAGGCAAATTGGAGAAAAAAAACTGCAGAGGAGCCCAATATATGTGTACGTAGACACAATAAGCAAAGCTCTTATAAAATTATATTGAGCCAAATTCCAAGAATTGCCCTATTCAGCCACATAGTGTAAAAACTGCCAGTACTACAGCCCTCACTAGAATCTTCCAGCCATGTTCTTTTTGACAAAGCAACCTTCACTTGGACCCTCCAGTTGTTATCTCTGTGGCTCTGCTTTGTCTGCGGTTTCCAGTCCTGGATACCTGGTAATATTCCAGGTAACATGTAGTCAAAGCTTTTTGTTTTTCTGATTGCCCATCTTTTCAGTGCTCCAGCGTATAGTCATGGAGAATGAGGCTGCTTCTTGACACCCTTGACACAGTCTTTGTACAATACTTAGTTCCAGTCCAGTGAATCTAAGTCTAGTAAGGCATATTTTTGACCACTCAAGATTCTGAATTTGTACTAATGCCTTTTTGATGTATTTTGCATTAAGGGTTTGCCTCAGTAATCTAAGCATCTCATTTTCTCCAAGACAGTTTTAGAGCAGCTAGCCCTTTGGAAGCTCTTGAAAGCTTTGGAGCTTAGTTCCATGTAATGTGGCTTTGAGCTTGATGGTGTTCTGGGTCTTTCTCTTGTTTTTTCCCCCCAGTTTCTCTTTCAGGATATAGTCCTTTTCCTAAAGACCACAGAGGTAGGAAGGAAGAAGGCCCAGCTGCCTCTGGAAGTTTGGATGTAGCACAGGGGTGGGCAAACTATGTCCTGCCTGGCCTGGGAGGCTTGCCCCCGGCCCCTCCCCTGCGATCCCCCCTCCTCCGCAGCCTCAGCTCGCTCGCTCTGCCGCCGGCACAATGCTCTGGGCAGTGGGGCTATGAGCTCCTGGGGCAGCGCAGCTGCAGAGCCTGGCCTGACCCGGTGCTCTGTGCTGTGTGGTGGCATCAGCAGCAGCGTAACCCAGTTTCAGCCCAGCGGCACGGCTGTAGCGCTGCCAGCCACCAGTGCTCCAGGCAGCACAGTAACGGGGCAGGGAGCGGGGGGGTTGGATAGAGGACAGGGGAGTTCAGGGTGGTGGTTAGGGGGGAAACAGGGGGTTGAGTGGGGGCAGGGGTCCCGGGGAGGCAGTCAGGAAGGACTGGGGGTTGGATGGGGTGGCGGGGGCAGGCAGGGGACAGGGAGAAGGGGTGGTTGGATGGGGCAGGAGTCGGGGAGGGGGCCCGATAGGATGTGGGGGCCAGTCCATGACCCCCTCCCCTAACCGGCCCTCCATACAATTTACGAAACCCGATGCGGCCCTTAGGCCAAAAGTTTATCCACCCCTGATATAGCAGGAAGTTATGCTGCAGGAATTGAACATGATATTTTAGGTCTATCTGGAACTGTCACCTGGACCCAGTGAGCTTTGAGGGGGATCACCTGAAAAGCCAGCTGCTAAAGCCATCCCAGGGGACTCCAGTAAGCCTGGTCAGAAGCCAGTCTAGAACAATTTGTCCTTGAAGCAAAAGCCTGAGTTTCATCACTCAGTATCGGTTCCACTCAACCAACACAGTCCCAGTTTCCTTCTCTGCTCAGCAGATCTGCTTCACTAGTTCTCTTGAAGCAATCTGCATTCTTCTCTTTGAAGCCAAATGTTCCATTGCATACGAAGGCCTGGCATATCCTGGTGGTGGTACTGAACTCCAACTCATGGGAAAAGGTGTCATGTCCACAAAACTATTGAGCACAGGAAACAGTGAATGAGCACCAGCCACCCTCAACATACCACTACCAAAGCCTGCAACGTAGGCACTCCCTTCTTGAACCTGTGATACTGACCAACACCCTTCTTAAGACAAAGTATTTTTATTTAGTAGTTGGAAGAACCTTTATGCATGTCTATCTTGTTTAAAGCACTACCATCCCATATTGTCAACCTGGGCAGGATTATCTTCTTCAGACACCCCCATAGGTGTCTGTGCCTGAGTGTCTCTGTCTGGTTCTCCCTCCAAGTATGTCCTTTTAAAACCTTCCCAGCCTTCATTGTTCTTCAAGAAGCCTCCTGGTCGGATAAATTCCTAGGCTGCCCTGAGGGGGCATGGTTATTGGAACAGTGTCATCAGATTTAATATTTCTGGCTTTGTCCCTTAACAACCCTCAAATGGAAGCTGTTAGACAACTATCCTGACTAACTAACTCTGCCTGGGTTATCCATGATGGTACCCTACTGGGGAGAAGTTCATCAAAAATATTCATGCAGAAAGCACAATGCCAGTGGCAGATCAAGGTACACTATTAGCAGTTATTAAAGAGCACCCCAATATTCGTCATACTGAGACCACAATTCTTGACTTGGCCACTCATGTTAAGAGCTTCAGCATTGACCTGTCCTCTCTCCAGTCAACATAGTATGCTGAATTACATGTGTGAGAGCTGGGAGAGATTCATGAAGACAAGGAATGCTGTTTGAATGGACTTTTATTTACAATAGTCCAAATTTTACCATAGAATTATGTATTTTTATCTAAAAACTCTACTACATTTGCCAGTCATTTTTTAACAAAGATACTGTGGCTGTTTATCACAAAATTATCCGTAGAATAAATGAGTGTACTGAGTATCAAAAATATTTAATAGTTGCAGAATATTTTTTCCGTGAAGTTATCTGAAAATGATTTGTGACCTTCTGAGTAAGTTTTTTAGTCTCCTTCTGCTATGGGAATATATTTATTACCACCAGTGACTATAATAGTTCATTATATAGGTTACTTATTTTTCATAGTCCAAAACTGCTCAAAACCACTCTTAAATCCTATATCCTACTTTAAATCTTTGAACCTCTTGTAATTATCTTTTTAAGCAAATCCACAATTGTACTGAGTAACTTTTTCTTTTACATAATAGCCCTTTGTATGAAAATAATTTTGTTTAAAAAAAAATCTTTTGCACAATTTTCCACACCACCACAAAATGACGACATAATTTTTTACCTAAAACATGCCAATTTGTTACCATGGGATTGAACAAGAGATTGCCAACATTATAAATTCACTCCATGGAATCTGAAGAAGGAACAGATGGTTAGAATGGCAATTTTTGTTTGTGTATATACACAAAAGCTTTCTCATTAAGTGCTCATCTACTTCTCTTGCTGCACCACACACTGACGACATAATTATATGTTTATGACTTGGCAGTATGGAAATGAATGATGTTCTATGAATATTAGAACTTGGTAGCACGAGGAGGAGTTAAAACTTGTTTTTTGTGTGTGATGAAAATGAATTGAAATAGGTTTATGATCCCTGAGATGGTTCAATAAGATGGATGTGCAGAGCTTTAACCTTCTGGGATTTCCTTTCTCCAGTGTAATACAGCACATCCGCGCACGTAGGTCCATGCATGAGAATGACCATTAAGTTCCCAGTAAAGGATGGCATGTGCCATGGCTGCTGAGAAGGTCTAGTGACTCTTAACGCATCCAACTGCCAATCTTTAGATTTGTATTAGTGGCTGGGAATGCCAGGTTGGAAGGTAGATCTTGATTCTCTTCTCTGCTCTGCCACAAACATGCTTTGTGACCTTGAAAAAAAATCACCTAACTTTGTGTCTCAGTTTGTCCATTTGTCAAATGGAGATGCTCACAAGGGTTTTGTGAAGCTTAATTCATAATATACATGAAGACTGTTAATGCAGCTGCTGGTGAAGGAATTTACTCACCATTATTGTTACTGCACAGCTACATTTCCCTTAATGTTTCTCTTCACATCTATTGGTTTTCTTCAGGAAATAATATTCTGATCCTAGTGCCCTTAATACTGTGATAATATTGTTCCTATATTTTAAAATATTTTCAACATTTTTCTTATGAAAGGTATACTTAGTGCACCTCAGGATGCAGTGCTTCACAGAACTTTAATTTACTTGTTAAATATTACATACAATTTAACATTTAATATGTTATGTCCTTATTCATTATTCCTTCTCTTACTACACCTCTACCCTGATATAATGCTGTCCTCCGGAGACAAAAAATCTTACCGCGCTATAGGTGAGACTGCATTATATTGAACTTGCTTTGGCCCTCCTGCTCCTTGTCCCCTGACCGCCCCCTCCAGAGACCCCCGTCCCCGATCACCCCCAGGACCCCACCCCCTACCCAACCCTGCTGCTCCCTGTTCCCTGACTGCCCTCCACCCCCTGACAGGCACTCACCAGCGGTGGTGGGAAGTGGAGCAGCCCAGCCCACTCCACTCCACCAGCTCCCAGCCGTGGCGCTCCACTTCCCACTGCCGGTGAGTGTGGGGAAAGGACGCCCCCTGTACTCACCTGCAGCAGGAAGAGGAGCACCGTGACCCCAGCCCACTCCGCTTTCCTTGCCCTGGCCCCAGCCGTGTTGCTCAGGGGTGGGGTGGGGGAAGAGGAGTTGGGGAAAGGTCCAGCACTCACTGGCAGCAGCAGAAGCAGAGCAGCCCAGCCCCAGCCCGCTCAACTCTTCCAGCTCCCAGTCGCGGACTCTGCTTCCTGCCCACAGGTGAGTACGGGGGGCGTCCTTTCCCCAACCTCCCGGCACTCACTGGCAGTGGCGGAAGCGGAGCAGCCCAGCCCCAGCCCACTCCACTCCTCCAGCTCCCAGCCGTGGTGCTCCACTTCCCGCTGCAGGTGAGTACGGGGGGGCATCCTTTCCCCAACCTCCCTGCACTCACCGGCGATGGGAAGCAAAGCGCTGTGGCTGGGACCTGACACGCTGATCCGCCGGAGCGTTGCTTTACCGCATTGTATGTGAACCCGCGTTATATCTGGTCTCGTTATATCAAGGTAGAGGTGTATAATGTAGAAGCAACATCCTAGCAGGTTCAAAAAATGCCCCCAGTATGGTCATAGAATGTTCCTTAAGGACAAATGTGACCCCTGTCTGATGTCTCAGAGCAGATCATGACTAACCTGGTCTGTGGGATCTGTGCCAGACATCACCATGGTTTCTGAGATCCCACAGTGACTGCCTGAAGGCTCCCCGGCCCCCACTGAGTTTGTCATGAAAGTGAGTTTGATGTATTAGTTTAATATCAAGTCAGTCTGGAAGGCCTCAAAGAGAAAAGCTGCATGTGTTCCAGAGCCAAGTATCACAGCTGGACATTAAGCACTAGCTGATTTGGCACAGATCCAGTGACACAGGTTCTAATACTGGCATTTGACACCCTCTAAATATTCAGCGCTCCAGCATCATCAGTCCAGTTTCTCCTGCAGCACAGATCTAAATCTGGATACAGTCTAAAGCTGTGGGGCAGGGACTGTAACGTATTATATGTTCATACAGCACCTAGCACAATTGGGCATAGCAGGGTTAAGGCCTCTAAGCACTACTGTCTTATAAATGTTAAATAAATGTTAAATAATAAAGTAGAGGTGAACTCTGAAATCTATCGTTCACCAGCAGTGGTCTGGCTTTAGCAGGAGGTATGCCAGAAGTTTTCACAGCTGCTCAGTGATGATGTAAACTTGTTTGGGGGAAAAGATAAGAGGTTAACATGACAAAGATACGGTTCATCTTTCATTCCTTGGGGTCTGTCATTGTAATGCAGAGGTTCTCAAACTTCATTGCATTGCAACCCCCAAAAAATTACTACATGACCCCAGGAGTGGGGATCGAAGTCTGAGCCTGCTAGAGACCCACCATCCAGTACAGGAGGGCCAAAGCCCGAGTCCCTCTGCCCTGGGCGGGGGGCCAAACTGAAGCCCTCAGGCTTTGGCCACAGGCAGCGAGGCTCGAACTTCAGCTTCGTCCCGAAGCCCCAGCAAGTCTAATGCCAGCCCTGCCGACCCCATTAAAATGGAGTCACACCCCACTTTGGGATCCTGACCCATAGTTTGAGAACCATTGTAATGGAATGCAAAAAGAACGAGGAGTACTTGTGACACCTTAGAGACTAACAAGTCTAAGGTGCCACAAGTACTCCTTCCTTTTGTTGATACAGACTAACATGGCTACCACTCTGAAACCTGGAATGGAATATTAAATTGTATTATACTGTTCAGCCACGAGATGGTGCTGGGTGTAAAATACCTCATACCTGGCAGAGCTTTAAAGTATCTTTTGGTGAATACTTCTGGTGTGTATAAGCAAGCTCTGTAGCCAGTCCCATATCTGGTACAGGAGCATGACAGTCATCCAGCTCTTCGCTCGGTCTTAATATAGAAAAAAGAGAAAAGCATTTGTCAAGAAACCAGTCTGCATAAGGTAGTTCAGCATTATCAGAATGAAGGAGCAAGGACTTGCCTCCAGCAGAGGCCTTTGGGTCTTAAGTTTCAGACCTGTAAATATTGAAAACCTGAACATCTCCAGAATGATTAGCAAGGCACCTGGTATTTGCTTTGGAGGCACTTCTTGTGAGATTAAGGGACAGTTGTAGCAATATCACTTTGAACGTACGGGTCTTCTGCTCTGTTAAGCCAGTCTGCACATTTGGTTTGGGAAAATCCCACCAAGTTGTCCAGCTCAAGTTATGTAATTGAGTTAAGTCGTACCTAGAAGAGAGATTGTAGGAAACGCAGTCCTTCCGGACAAAAAGTGCTATCAAGCCCATGCCATTGGTCTATATACAGTATTTGTAAAGTGTGTGCAATGTAGTACTGAATTTTTGTATTAAGTATAGTGTGATAAGACTGAAGATTATGAAATGGTAATTATAGCTGACTTTGCAAGCCCAGGTTGAAATGAAACATTTTCTTATCTGTAGGGAATGAGTAAAATAAAATTAGTTCCCTTTTATTTGGGGCATAAGTAACATAATCCATACTTTATAAATTCAGTGTTATTAAAGGTGCTGAAGGGGGAAAAAAAACACCTCACCACCCTGCCCTTTAGTTCAGAGAGGGCTGTTTCTTTTGTAAAAGAGCAAAAAAGCTTTAAAAGATTGTTTAAAAAAACCCCTCCTATTAAATAAAGTTTATTTCATATTTTTAAATTAAATGTATGAAACAAAAGGTAGCTGTATAGCTGGCTTGTCAGAGAGCTGATTCTCTACATGCTCAGATATATTTAGAGACAGCCTTTTCTGTTCTATAATCCAAAAACTGTCAGTGGAAAAAATGAAATATCTAGCTCAGTGGTTCTCAAACTTTTGTACTGGTGACCCCTTTCACATAGCAAGCCTCTGAGTGCGACCCCCCCCTTATAAATTAAGAACACTTTTTTATATATTTAACACTATTATAAATGCTGGAGGAAAGCGGGATTTGGGGGTGGAGGCTGACAGCTCGCGACCCCCCCATGTAATAACCTCGTGACCCCCTGAGGGGTCCCAAACCCCCAGTTTGAGAACCCTTGATCTAGCTAATGATAGCAAATTAAAACTTTATGGGGTTAGTCCAACTGGGAAGGACTTGCACATTAATGATATATGCAGTGTATTAATGTTCATTGTGTATTTAAGTTGAGCTTTAAAGTGTGATTCCATTCTGAAAAGTGACTCTGGAAATGGCATTGTGACATTCCATGGTTATGCCATCTCAATAATGTGTTTTGTTTATAATTTAAAAGATGTTTTTGATGACTGCCACCCTTACAGTCTAAGTCTGAATTCTGAAAGTCAGGCTGGGTTCTGTCACATGCCTTATCATTACACCTCTACCTCGAGATAACGCTGTCCTTGGGAGCCAAAAAATCTTACCACATTATAGGTGAAACCACGTTATATTGAACTTGCTTTGATCCACCAGTGTGTGCAGTCTCCCCACCCCCACCCCCGGAGCACTGCTTTACCACGTTATATCCAAATTCATGTTATATCGGGTCACGTTATATTGAGGTAGAGGTGTACCTCCATCTCTGTTCTGGGAGAAGAGAACTGCCCTGCTGAATTCTCTCCCTCCTTCTGTGCGCTTTTGTCAGCATCTCCTCTCAGGCAGCAGCAAACAGCCCAGTCAACCCCTTTCTAGCTTAGACCAGCAGCTATAAAGTTTTAGTATCTCCTTTGATCCTACTTTCAGGGCTGGGAAGAATAAACCATACTAGCCTGGATGAAGCCAGGAGGGGGCCATTCCCCAACTAATAGCTTTCCCATTGTTCCTCAAGGACCCTTGGCATTCTCTATGACAGTACCTTATCTTTGTCATTGTTTAGTTTCTTGTTGGTTTCCCCATACAGCCCTGTGTAGCAAGGCAAGATAATATCACACAGGTAAAATGAAGTGCACATTATATTTATAAAAATAATGTGAGTATTTCCCTCATTGTCTATGCCTCAGTTAGGCCTGTGTTAATCCTTGTTTTTTAAATAGATGTCAGCAAGGGCATTATGTAACCTCCCTTGTATTTAATACCACCATGTAACCGATTGGAATTTCAGACTTGTCTGCACACAGAAGTTGATGATGCACAAAATGGACTAATTTCAGAATAGCAGCCGTCTTAGTCTGTATCCGCAAAAAGAACAGGAGTACTTGTGGCACCTTAGAGACTAACAAATTTATTTCAGCATAAGCTTTCGTGGGTTACAGCTCACTTCTTCGGATGCATAGAATGGAACACACATTCTATGTTCCATTCTATGCATCCGAAGAAGTGAGCTGTAGCCCACGAAAGCTTATGCTGAAATAAATTTGTTAGTCTCTAAGGTGCCACAAGTACTCCTGTTCTTTTTAAAATGGACTAAAGTACTCCATTTGCTCCCTCTTCGCTACCAGGAGTGTAATGCAGTAACACACATTTTTTGCAACAAAGGGAGACAGTCTGGCTCTGAATATATAAATGGAACAGATCTATAGAATAAGAGAGTTCTTTTTTGGAATATTCAGTTGAAAGTATGAGGATTAAAGTCTCAGATTGAATGGCATGCCTTCAGAATTTAGCTATGCACTCTATGGATTAATATATTCCTTCACTATAATGGACTAATAGATGAAAGGGACCCAGTTTGTGCAGCAGATCTAGTTGCACCATAAAAGTGCCCAGTACAGTTCCTTGTGCCAGAAGTCAGCCCATTCATTAAAATCACAAAGTAAATTAGAATGAATTAGATTTCCTAATCTAGGTTTAGACTCACTAATTAGTGGGAAGGGATAAAACTGCTTGAATTAAGTTAAAGACAACTTTGTTTTCACTGAAGAAGTGTTCTGCAGATGGATGGAACAGCAGATTACACTGGAAGGACTATTAGAACACCATCATAGTCTTGGCACTATATGCAGGAAACTTAGATGGTGTCAGTAAATGTAACAAATCCAAACAGTATATTGAGAAGCCCAGGGAACAAAATGGAGGCAAACAAAGGAAAAGAACATTCTTCTAACACAGTTGTAATTAATGGGAAGAAAATTATACCTTGCAACTTGAATCAATTTAATTTTAAGTTAGAGTCCTGGCACAAGTTCAGCACTAACTGTCAATAATGCTTCTTAAGAATTTCCAGATAAATGTGCAGATGTGCTGGAGTATGTGCAATATTATTTTGGCAACTTACATCAGTGTTTAATGTAAATTACAGTCTTTTTCATCAGGCACAACATTTTGTATCCAGAAACTGAAACAGTGGATATAGAGCCCAGCCATTCATTTTTAGACCTCAGTTAAAACTTTTCGGCAGGATAAGACAAATGACTCACTAATCCCCAAATGTACCCCACAAATGCCTGGATAACTCCTCATGATGTGATGTCAGTCTTACGAGTACTGTACTATCTTCAGATAACAGGTGTGATGCTACTGCTTTGCAGTTTTGGGGAGAATCCATCAGTGCTAAAATAAACAGAAAGCGACTGAGTCTTACGATGAATGAAAAAAAAAAAGTTGGTTTTCTCTCTTTAGGTAGGTGATAGTGAAGATATGGGAAAAACTGAGGGGAAATAGGTATCCAGTCATAAACAGCAAAATACAAACTAAATAAAATGGAATATAACAGGGATAAATCAAAACAATTAAGACAGTGTATAGTAGGATTATTAAATCACCCCATAGCCTTTCCACCTGCCTCCTCAAGTTGGGTTTTCATCTGAAGCTGTTGCTACCACAAACTCCCACCTTAAACTGAGAGGACAGAGGAAAAAAACCTGTATTTTAAGTTAGGCTCCAAATTTTTGAATACACCATACAGTACTTAAAATTGGACACTCTAGTTTTATCTCACTATGACTCTCCTTATTAGCATTTTAAGATGTCCTAGCATTTTTCAAAGTTACTGTTACTGCAGGAAGAATACATTACTCAGTAGGGCAGCATGCCATTGAGGCATCCAAGGCAACTGAGCCATGCATACTGGATATTTATTTTCTGTCTCCGATTCTAAGATTAAAGTGGTTTTGGTTCAGTTCACCTCAGAAGAATCACAAACTGTCCAACATTTAAATCATGTGTGCTCTGTGGATTTTAATCTTCTAATTCATTGCAAGGTTGTTTTTGTGACTGGCAATACAGCTTCAGCAGCAGAGGAGAGTTTTCCTTTTAGTTCATAAATGTAAAGTAGTACTTTGCTTCATATGATATTTAAGCTATTGAGGAACCAATCATGTCATGGAAGTAAAAAATAAGTATATTAATTCTTGCACTTCAGTTTGCTTTAATTTTGACTTGTTTGACCTAAATTGTAGAAGTTGCGTGTGTAATAGAAAGAGAGAACCTGAGACATGAGGCCTCTTACAAGGGGCCTGATGTAAGGCCTAAGGCCCAAACTGAAGTCAGGCCCTACTGATAAAAAGCAAAGTTTGCAAGAGTCAGGCCCTGTTACAAAACATGCCTAATGGCAAGTTCACTGAACTTGGCAAGAAGAGGGTTGGTGTTGCAAAAACACAAGCAGTCCTAGGAAGTGCTAGGCACAGGACACTTGCATAAACACATTCCAGAAGGATCATGCCAGAACATCCTGATACCAAATTATGGTAGAAGATGATACAGGAACACACTGACCCTCCTAAACATAGGGTCATGGTGACAGGGTGATGGATAGAGAAGTTTTGATTGAACCAACATGTACAAGGTAAAGGGTGGTAACTAACCACGTCAGAGTGGCAATAGGTAACTTGTTTGTATCAGTGTATAAAAGAGGAGTCACAGAGGGGCTGTCTTTGTCCGGCCGAGATGAGAGCGGAGAATCCCACCACTCACTGAGCCAAGTCCTTTGTAATGGGCATACATGTGTTAGTGTACCTGTAGCATGTATAGGAGACAAGGACCATGCTTCGTTAACAATAAACCTGGCCAAGCACCTTCACCACTGAACTGAGTCTGTAGCCTTCTTTGGCAGTTTGATCAAAGTCTGCTGTATGGGCTGTCTGGCCAGAGCCAGTGCAGAACACAGAGAGAACACACACGCAGCCAACAGCTGATAACAGGGTATGATCTGATGTGATGCACCTAGTTGTTTGGAGGAAGAGTAAATCTATAGTTGTTCAGTTGAATGAAGTGAGCCCATTTCTCACTGTCTAAGACCTTAAATCTATATTGCCACCAGTCACCATAGAACCTGAGCACAAATGCTCCAAACTCCACTCTCAACCCTCCAACAACTAAATATGCAACACTGGCCTTTTTCAATGAGACTTTTACTGAGAAGCACAACAGTGGCCTATAGTATCTATCTCTCGCACGCAAAAAATGTCCAGATGCATAATATCAGACAAGTTCTGCAATTTGGGTCAATAGTGGAGTGCAATAATGAATTAGCTTAGTTTTTGTATAACCCTTCCACTTGAGCAATTAGGTTGGCAGCAATGTAGTAACTAATAACTGCAACAAAACTTAACAGATATAATTAGAATGCATAGATATAGCTGAGAGCAACTACATTAAGGGGTGGTATAAGCTTTTATTGGCCTGAGTTTGTGATGATGACATACTTCCTACTGATGGCAAAGGTCATCCCATATTCCTGCTGTTAAAACAGATATACCATGCTATGCCATTATCTAGTCTACATATGCCACATATTCATAGAATAACTCCTTTAACAATGTTTTAAATAGATTATAAAACCTTTATTGGTATTAGGTCTGTTTATCTAGGTTTTATTTATTTATTTTACTGTGTCACAATAGTATCTTGTAAAACCAGGCTCAGTTTTTACTGAATTCAGCTACACAGACCTCTGAAGCAGAAAATAAAATATGTTTTAGAAACCTCTATAATGACCTAAAATAACTTTTCCATACATATACTTTTAAGTCTCAGCATCTGCAGTCTGTTGGATCAGGAAGTGAGTGCTTTATATCAATAGAAAGTAGAGAGATGCAGCTCTCCGTTGGAATAGGTTGCAATTTCTAGTTGTAGTTGATGGACAGTAAGTCTATTACTGGTGCAGGAATGAATATTATTTGTTTTGCACATCAGATCATTTGGGTTTTTTAAAATTATTTCTGGTGTATGAGTGTGTTGGCAGAAGCGGAGAAATTCCACAAATGGGGAGAAAGAAGGAAAACTTTTTCTGATAGGTTTTTTAAAAAAATAAATACTGTTTGAAACAGTGCAGAAGTTTGCAGTTTTAGAAGCAGCCTGAGTAGAGATGGTTTGATGAGCAGAGTGCGAGAGAGGCAGTTGGTGGTGTGCCATAAATGCAGTTTATTGCATGGATAAAGCCTCCCCGTATTTGGCTCTGTTGTGACCAGCCTTGCACAAGTACAAAAGATGGGGTGCATCCCCTGGCGCCACTCTGCAACAGCCAAGAACAAGGGCTAGTCTAAGTCTAGTACCACTAGTCTAAGTCTGAGACCACTGACATTGCCATGTTTTTCATAGGGGCTTGCCCTGCAAAGGGGGAGAACACACTGCAAGCTGTCAAAAGGTGGCACAGTGCCCACATTCTCCTGGCACTCCTTCCAAAGTCATGGTGCTTCTTTTGGGCTAGTGCACCTCTGCACTGACCACAACCTGTGTATTTATATGTACAGCAGGTGCTATTAAAAAGATCAGCAGTTACCACTTTCTCTTTTACTTATGGGAGAATAACTGGTGTTTAACATAACGGCACATTAACTGTTGGTAAATAGTTGACTTTTTAAAGGTGACTACTGTGTATGAATTACAAGTATATTGTATATAAATAGATACATGAAATATATTACAAGAGGAACACAAGAAAAACCAGCTGGAGGAAGTCTGAAATATTGGTTTCTTTTAACCAATAGACAGTTTTCCATTAGCTCAGTTTCAGGACTTCACACTTGCGAGGACTTTAATTTTGAGTAACAATGTTGTCTGCACTACAATGTTAAGTTTACACTAAGTGAACACAGGTCAGTCTGTGGCCACACTCAATAATGTACATCGTAAAGAGGTCGCTCAGTCTCAGCTTCATTTGCCCCTCTGTATTCATCATTGCTGTTTGTTAATCTCAAAATATCTGTCAGATGAAGCAATCAGTTTTCATTCAATACCTGCTCATTATATTGCAGATAAAAAAAAATTAAATTTCATGAATTTGCATATCAAAGACCCACATCCCTTTACCATTTAAACCCTTTTAGGCACCGCTTTTGAAAACAGTGCAATGGAGATTTATTGAAAGATGGCACCCACAAAAGAGAGAGGTGGATGAGACTTTGATTCCTTGATAGTGTTGTCGTCATATGCAAAACAATTAACCTTTTGTAAACCCATTAGCTTGAAAATGAAAATAATTCACTCATTGTCATTTGGGGATGTTAATTATGAAAAGCAAAGGAAACTAATGGAAACTCGTTGGGTTTTGTTAATAAGCATCAACATCTATATACTATACTGCATTGCCTGTCTGTATAGGTCATGCAAAGATATTAATTTTCAGATCTGACACCCAACTTTAAATGAGGTATATGGATTCCAGTTTCATATTCAATCCAGTTATAAGGAAAATGCAGCCTCTCCTATAAAATAAAAGGAAAAAGCGGAACTTTAAGATTAAATGAGACTGAGATACCAGTTCATGTTTTCCACTTCATTGTACTGAAATAGAAGTTGTGTCATTACAGATATACTAGGGAACTTGGAAGTATTAGCACCTATTTAATCTTTCCTATAAATCTTTTTCTTTAATAAGTGTCACACTGCAGGATTTGTATGTGAAGCATGAAACACACAGTCTTATTGAATCCCTGACACCGGTGTGAACTCAATTGTTCTAGTCCTGTTTTGGAAAGATTTAGAACTGAAATGAAGCATCTTTCATCTTGGTGTCCCCAGGTTAAGTATCCCTTACCAGGGGCTTAAATTGATAATGTGAGTGTTGCAAGTTGCTAGCTCTCCTTCATTCTGACTTTGAAGAGTGTTCTTGGTAATCACAGCCATGGCTGTAGAAAGGAAAACTAAATTTAATGTGATCCTGACAGTGTTAGTGTGTACAAATCATTGATCAGGAGCCAACACAGGCAAGGCAGCAATCATAAAAAAAAAAAACCTGCAGCTGTTTCAAGATTGTTCCTCTCAGAAGGTGTTATCTGCACGTAAATGCCACAAGAGACCTAGGATACAAGTGGAGATTAGTAGGGGAAACATTTGCCATAAAGAATGGGTGTGGAAATAGAGGAGGAAATGAAGAAGTGAAGTGAACAAGTACACTGAAGAGATATCTCATGTTTAGTGGTTTCCATTCCTCTCTGCCACCCCTGATTGTCAACAGCAAATTTCAGTCCATTACTGTCTCTTCCTACTTCCGGGTTCTAACATATGAAATAAACAGAACCCCACCTTTCACTGGTCAGGATGCCATAAGGTGCCGCACTAGTTGGTGGCTACATTAGAATACGTTTCCATTCACCTTAGGTCTTCAATTATTACAACAGTTCTTAACCGACTCAAGCAGCTCATCCTTTGTTGTACACTCAGTGGCCTTGTAGTCTAGCAATTTTTTCTGGAATGTGATAATTTTCTAAACCCCAGGAAATTATGTCTACCATTTTCCTCTATTGATACCTTTTTTTTTTTTTGTTACTGCTGAAAAAAAATCTTCCACATAACAGATGCCCTCTAGTAGATCCATGCTCAATATCCAGGGATTAAATCCATGCATTCCAAGCAGTTCCTTTTTGGTGGGAGATGTGGTCCTTGAGTGGTACTCACAGTATCTTCCTTTGTTCTGGAGACCAATTTACAGATCTGCTGTTTCCTGGTTCTCCTCTAAATTCCATTCAAGGTGTTATTTTGTCCTTATCATTATGCTCTCCTTTTTCCAAAGATGTAGAGTACAGTCAAGAAACACAACAGGAAGTGTTTGTTGTAGAGCAGTGCTTCTCAAAGTTGGGCCGCCGCTTGTGTAGGGAAAGCCTCTGGCGGGCCGGGCCGGTTTGTTTACCTGCCGCATCCGCAGGTTTGGCCGATCGCAGCTCCCACTGGCCATGGTTTGCTGCTCCAGGCCAATGGGTACTCCGGGAAGCCGCGCAGGCGGAGGGATGTGCTCGCCACCCTTCCTACAGCCCCCATTGGCCTGTAGTGGTGAACCACAGCCAGAGGAAGCCGCGATCAGCCGAACCTGCGGACGCAGCAGGTAAACAAAGCGGCCCAGACTGCCAGGGGCTTTCCCTGAACAAGCGGCGGACCGGCTTTGAGAAGCACTGTTGTAGAGTCTGTATTCTTCTTTCATATGGCATTTGAAAAGCAAGGGACTAGGATTATAATTAATTTTAAGATTTGAAAGCCATTCTAATGCTTCTGTGATAGCTAGGTGGATCCCCTTTGTGCCACCACTGTAAATGGGAATGCACCAGTTGTCTGTCATGTATTGCATGGTTTGCACCTCACTGTGGTCACAATTTGATTCTTTGATTTTTCCATTTGTGGAAGAGATATCCAAACCTTCCACGCATTGTCCAGACATGGTTGAGTGCAGTCCACTGCCTGTGAGGAAGGCAGAATCCCAGGACGTCTTTTGTTGGATTTTTCAATCAAGGCTTTGTTTGGGATGTCACAAGCAGCCCATGATTCAGTGTCCTTTCCATTGACCTTCAACACTGATGTGGGGATCCAGAAAGGCTTCCTGGATTTGAGTCGGGAGAGTGGCACTGAATTGAAGTATTGGTATATAGGCAGGTCCAGAACGGACAGACTGCTGTTGTACTCTGGACCACAGCAGCGTCTTACCTAATGTTGGCTGGCACAATGACCGTCAAGACTGGATCCATAGTATTGGCATTGATTTGAGGGAACCACTAACAATCTTGAGTACAGCATTAGTTTTTGGTGTCAACAAGATTGGTGTGGGAGCAGTTGCACCAAGCTAGCGCACAGTACTCCACTGTTGGCAAGATCAGGACTTGTGCTGACGTTTGAAACATGCATGCATCACATCCCCAGCATATGCCAGCGAGCTTCTCAATGATGTTAACCCTTTTCTTTATCATCTTTTTGGTGGTGTTGATAGCTGAGCATCTGATCAAGGTGTCTCAAGGGTACCATGGATTCTGGTTACGCAAAAGAGGTGGATCACAAAAGTCCACTTTCAGCAGAACTTTGGCTTCATGGTTATTCAAGTGAAAGGCAGAGATGAGCATTTTGAAGTGTTGGGTTTCAGTCGTAAAGCTTTGAAATAGGTCTCTAGGGTCCAGAGGTGGTTGTTCATGACCATTTCTGTGGCCTTCAAAGAGGACACTTGTGTTGCTAGAGTAATGGTATCTGCATAGATGAATTTAAAGGAGGATGTGACCGGAATATCGCTGGTACAGAGATTGAAAAGTGCAGGCACTAAAACGGATCCTTCTGGGAGGCATAGTTCAGTCTCTGTAATTTGCTGGCAGATTCACCAAGGTGCACAGTGAATATTCTGTTACTCAGCATCTCTATGATGAGTCTGATGGTTGATTGGCTGGGAAAGCTAATGATGACTTCAGCAGGAGACCTTTGCACCATACATTATCTTATGCAAAAGGAAGATCAATGAATGCAGCTGCTGTTTTTAATTTTTGCTGGTGGCCGGATTCTGCGTGGCTGGCTAAGGCCAGCACCTGGTCACAGCAGTTGCGACTGGTTCTAAATCTGGCCTGCTCTTTGGGGACCAGTTGCTCCAGTATCAGCTGTAACCTTTGAAGTAGGAGCCACTCCAGCAGTTATAGTAACTGCTAAGGAGGGAGACGGCCAGTAGCTGTTCTGAATGTACTGAATGTTTGATAGTCTTTCGATGTTCATTTGAACTTATTTAATAGGAAACTAAAACTCATTAGGCACAGTGCATACCATTTTTGCATATTTATACATATTAACTTTACACGTCATCAAAGAGCACAAGTCTTCTCTAAATAGTGCAGCTAGGACCTACTGTGGATTATTTTACTCATCCATCTTTATACAGAAAATGATAATGTCTAATTTAAACTTTAGAAATTAGTTTTCTCAGTGAGCGGAAAAATTGAAATCATGAATTTTTTCAATACCTGTTTCAAGAGTGAATTTTCATGGGTGTTGTTTACAAGTTTGGGTAAGTGTGAGAGCAAGATATGAATGTTTATTATTCATTGTAATTCTACAACTGTTACAGCTAACCTGTTTCCAACCAACATTTTTATCGATTTGCCACGTTTGGGCAGCAAATTACATTATTTTCCTTGGGAATAGTTATTGAATGTTTGGTGAGATTCCTACAGTATTTAAATGAAGCATTTGCTTGACAAGAAGTTTCTGAGATTTATTCCTAACCAGTTATGCAAAACACTTTTAGGAGGTATCACTCGTAAATACGCCATTGTTGAAAACAAAGCAGCCTTTGTTTGATATGGTAGCTGAATTCTGAAAGTGTGTGTGGCTCCATTGTTCTTTATGTTGAGCTATATGTGACTCATGTCCTGTTCTGCCCCTAGGGTTTTGATAGCTTTTGAACTACAACCACAATTTAACAATGTTGTAAGAAAAATATGTATAGCACAGAAATAGATTTACTTGGCTTTGCAAATAATTTATAAGCCATATAATTCAGTGGTTCTTCAGTGTATATCCGTGTTTATTCTGCAGATAGGAAGATGCTCTCAGATTTTCTTTGATTTGAGCTTGATACTAATGCATGCTTTCATAAAGGTTTTATTTTATTATGAAAAAATCATAATTCAGGAATTACAGTTCCATGATAGGATAACTATTGTAAAGCAAAATTTGGCCATTCAGCTGTATGAATAGAAAAAAATATCAAATAATATATAAGATCTCAAACTTGGGAGAGCAATAAAATTAGATATGTGTGTGGGTGGGTGGGTGCTTTAATATAGAACGGTGGTGCCCAAACGTTTCTTGCCACACCCCTCTTACCAGTAATGGAATCTGTCCTTTTGCTCCATTCCTGCACAGCCAAAGCTTCCTCAGCAGAGGAGCTTGAGCTGAAGGCAGAGCTGGGGGCAGAACTGGGGATGGGTGTTTTCCTTATTATTCGCGTGTTACCACATCAAGGTTTGAATTGTTGAATTAAGAAACAGTAGCTATGAAAAACCAGAATACCAATGGATTATTTCCACATCATGTGGAGCGCCTTGCATCTTCTATTTTGTGTTTTATTTTCATAGCATTTTAAAGGTCAGTGTCCCACATCTGAGCTATGTTCTGAATTACTTATTTTCTCCTCCTTACCCCACCCAGTTAGTCTTTGTGCGTACTTGTTTTATAACACACGTTTCCATGCATGTGTGTGTGAGGAGGAGGAATAGTGTTAGAGAGACATAAAAACCCTGCAAAATGTGAAAGCCAACTAAAGCCTGATGATTCAGGTTCCCCATTGATCAGTTGTTTTCCCCGGATATTAACGTGTATTTTGGGTGCTGGATAGTTTACAAAACTTTCTGTAGTAAAAAGACAAGCGTTATTTGGGAAATAATCAGAGTTAAAGTAGTATCGCCATATATGACACATTTTAAAACTCTGCCAGAAACGTTTAATACCAATTATTTAGTTCAGTGGTATTCAACCTGTGGTCCATGGACTCCTGGGGGTCCACAGACTATGCCTAGGGGATCCGCAAAAGGTTGTTGTTACCATAGAACAGTGGTTTTCGACTTGTGGTCTGCAGGCTCCTGGGGGTGTTTAGACTATATCTGAGATTTCCAAAGAGGTCTGCATCTCCATTCAGAATTTTTTAGGGATCTGCAAATGAAAAAACATTGAAAACCATTGATTTAATATAGTGAAAGACTGCAGCAGTGCAGGAGGAAAATATTTAATATAGGCCAAAATAATGAATAACAGGAAACATATTTGCAAAGGGATCTAGCTTCATATTAATTCCATCCTCCATAGTTCAGCTTTGTAATGTACCTTGGAATCATAGGATTAACATTCGTCACTATCCAGTTTTCATTCTTATGTTTTAGTCCATTGTTCTAGTACATAGCTACAGTTGACTTCTTAAAAACTGCACTGTACGGATGCTAAATAATGTTCATGTAATCTAGTAACTTGAGGCCATCTCACTCCATTTCCCCCGGCTGCTTTTTACACCTTACGCCCTGAAATCTTTTCCTCTCTGGGCTTTCATGGCTCTTCTGTTCCTTCTAACTCTCTGATCATTCCATCAGCATCTCATTTGATGTATGGATCTCCACCCCTTTCCCCATTTTATGGGGGTCTATTGCTGTAACACGCTTCTGGAAATACCCAGAGCTATGAGACAGCGTTACCTCTCTGCCTCAACAAGAGCGATTTTTGCTGGTGAGTAGACTCCGTGTCCGCTCCATGACACAGCAGCAGCAAATCACCTTCCTCACCAGCAAACACCTGGCCCAGACCTTGCCTGGCAGGTAACAATCAGCAAAGTCCAGCTCCTAGGCTCCTCAGAGATGTTTCTCTGCAATGCCCAGCTCCTCCCACTGTGCAATCACAGAAGATACAAAGTTCACTGTTCTGTCAGACATAGCTTATTAATTTAATGGGGGTAAATAGATCCATCTTTTCAAACACAGCACTGAATTGGTTTATAGTAAAAGTAAAACAGGTTTATAAACAAAAGAGCATGGATAAAGTGATACCAACTAAAAGAGATAAAGGTAGAAATGGTTACAAGCAAATAAAAGTGGAAACACGAATCTAAACAGCTAAAACTTAATCTAGCAAGATGAAGTTTTTGTTCAAGATGGTTTTTCCTCTCATCCACAGTCGTCTTTCCAGCTTTTTACTGGCTGGCCTGGCCAGGACCTATCTCAGAGGTGAGATCACTTGATTTCTTTGTCTCCTTAAGGTGAGGGATCGAGATGGAGTCTCTCTCTGTTCCTTGTATTCCCAAAGGATTTTCTTTTCTTACAAGTCTGGAAGGCCTCCTGGGGATTCTGTCTCCTGTCTCTCTCTGGGTTTCAGGAGCCATGTTAGTTCTGTCTCTCGCATTCCAGCTCAAGATAACCCCACTGGTTTAGCTAATATGTAATTGAGGTAAACCCACATTTCTTTGTCTAGAACAGACCTATTTATCAATTTTACGTAGGCTGGAATATCTTTGTCTTAAACATGCTCTAGTAACGTCATTCTTAACTTCACATGTAAAGTTAGAACATACATTTTTACGAAGCTCTTAATAACCAGTATGTTGCTAGCTTTCATGTGATGTATTTCACAAGACATATTTTGTACAAATATTATTAGTGTGCAGGGAGTGAATACAAGGGTGCCTAGGGCCACAATTGTCCCTTTTTCTTCTCTCTTTACATCTATCTCTGGGTGATCTGATCTGGTCTCAGTTACCATCAACAATGTGAACTACCATCTTTACACTGATGCTTTTAGATCAGCCTTTCTAACCTGTCTTCTTCTGACCCAGTTCTAGATCACATCCCCACTCTCTCTCATCTCATTCTGCATATATTAAATTTAACATGGCCAAACTGTACTCCTTTTCTCTCCTATGAAACCTTCTGCAGTCCCATATTCAGTCACTTTTGACAACACTACCATCTTTATCTCTGTCGGTCATGTCTGTAACAAAAGCTTTGAGTTTTCATTCTTTCTTGCCCTGAACATGCAGGGTTTGTTGTTGTTTTTTAAATGCTGATGATGACAGGGCATGGTGTTAGTGATATAACATTTTTTTTAGCAAGAGTTTAGGATGATAGCATTATTCACAGGTAGCAAAGCATTGTTCCCAGATGAATGTCAGTAAAGGGGTAGATTTGCATAAAGCTTAGTACAGTGGGGTGGAGAAGGACACAGAGAAGCTTTTCCCTTCCCTCGTTGCATTCCAGTGCAGCAGGTATCACACATAAATTTGTTGTTCTGTGTTGTGCCTCTGAAGCATGGCACAGAAATCAAAGTCCAAGGAGAGTGGAGGGTTAAGGTGAATGGAGAGGTTCCTGGCATAGTTTAATCAGCTCTGGGAGCCTGCCTGAGTTATGGTAGCCTCTCTGGGCTGCCCTGTGCGCTACAGCATGGCCCAAAATCTCCATGGCACTGTGTACTGTGGTATTTTCTCTGAAATATCCATCCTGGACTGGGTAAATCCCCTGTGCCAGGGCTTGCAAGGGGGATCCTTGAAGAACAGACTTTCAGCTGTCTTCCTTCTCCAGCCAGATATAAGACTATTAAGCTCCATTTACTCTGCTCCGGCTCTTTTACCCAGAATAAAGGGGAGGGAGCAGAGGTGAGGATTTCACTCTTGGTACTCAAGGACCAGGGAACTGTAGCATCAGTGCTGGCATTAGGAACTAGCAGAACTAGAATTGCACAGTGCACATTTAAATGAATTGAAGGGGTCCATAGATACTATTGCTGTGTATATTCATAAGTGCTTCCTGAAATATTTCCAGAATCAAGTTAGGAAGGTTGCACACCTGAATGGGGATGAAAGTGGAAGTAGCCAGCTGACTAGATTCTCTAAGGGTAGGTCTACACTACGAAATTAGATCCATTTTATAGAAGTCGATCTTTAGAAAGTGATTTTATATAGTCAATCGGGTATGTTCCCACTAAGCGCAGTAGGTTGGCGAGTGGTGCACTGTGGGTAGCTATCCCACAGTCCCCGCTGCCCATTGGAATTCTGGGTCGAGCTCCCAATGCCTGATGGGGCAAAAACATTGTCGCGGGTGGTTTTGGGTGCATGTTGTCAGTCTCCTCTCCCTCTCTCCTTGAAAGCAACGGCAATCAATTGTTTCGTACCTTTTTTCCTGGGTTACCCGTGCAGACGCCATAGCACGGCAAGCATGGAGCCTGCTCGGCTCACCACTGCTGTTGTGAGCATTGTAAACACCTCACGCATTATCCTACAGTATGTGCAGAACCTGGGTAGGAGACGCCAGCACGAGGACGATTGTGAGGAAGACATTGACACAGATGTTCCTGGAAGCATGGGCTGTGGCAATTGGGACATCATGGCAGCAGTGGGGCTGGTTGATAGTGGAATGCCGATTCTGGGCCCGGCAAATAAGCTCAGACTGGTGGGACTGCATAGTGTTGCAGGTATGGGATGATTCCCAGTGGCTGCAAAACTTTTACATACGTAAGGCCACATCCATGGAACTGTGTGAGTCGCTTTCCCTCGCCCTGAAGTGCAGGAATACCAAGATGAGACCTGCCCTGACAGTTGAGAAGCGAGTGGCAATAGCCCTGTGGAAGCTTGCAACGCCTGACTGCTACCGGTCAGTCGGGATTCAGTTTGGAGAGGGCAAATCCACTGTGCGGGCTGCTGTGATCCAGGTAGCCAAGGCAATAAGTAACCTTCTACTAGCAAGGGTTGTGACTCTGGGAAATGTGCAGGTCATAGTGGATGGCTTTGCTGCAGTGGGGTTCCCTAATTGTGGTGGGGCGATAAATGGAACACATATCACTATCTTGGCACCAGACCACCTTGCCAACCAATATGTAAACTGCAAGGGGTACTTCTCGATGGTGCTGCAAGCACTGGCGGATCACAAGGGACGTTTCACCAACATCAACGTGGGATGGCCGGGAAAGGTGCATGACGCTTGCGTCTTTAGGAACTCCGGGCTGTTTGAACAGTTGCAAGAAGGGACTTACTTCCCAGACCAGAAAATTACCATTGGGGATGTTGAAATGCCAATAGTTATCCTTGGGGACCCAGCCTACCCCTTGCTCCCATGGCTCATGCTCATATACAGGCAGCCTGGACAGTAGTAAGGAGCAGTTCAACTATAGGCTGAGCAGGTGCAGAATAGTGGTAGAATGTGCCTTTGGACGTTTAAAAGCTCGCTGGTGCTGACTAGATTAGACCTCAGTGCAACCAATATTCCCATTGTTATAGCTGCTTGCTGTGTGCTCCATAATATCTGTGAGAGTAAGGGGGAGATGTTTATGGCAGGGTGGGAGGTTGAGGCAAATCGCCTGGCAGCCAGTTTTGAACAGCCAGACACCAGGGTGATTAGAAGAACACAGCTAGGTGTGCTGCGCATCAAAGAGGCTTTGAAAACCAGTTTCATGAGTGGTCAGGATACGCTGTGACAGTTGTGTGTGTTTCTCCTTAGATGCAAAACCACCCCCTTTGTTGAATTTACTTCCCTGTAAGCCAATCCTCCTCTCCCCTTCGACTACAGCTGGCAAAGGAAATAAAGTCCCTATTGTTCTGAATCCATGCATTCTTTATTTATTTAAAAAAAAGTGAGATCACTGACAAGGTAGCCTGGGTGGGGTGGGGGAGGAAAGGAGGACAAGGCCGCATTGCTTATTGTAGCCACACCACAAATCAAAGCCGTTTGAATGATAGCCTTCTGTTGCTTGGGCTATCCTCTGGAGTGGAGTGGCTGGGTGCCTGGAGCCTCTCCCTTACCCCCACCCCCGCGTTCTTTGGTGTCTGGGTGAGGAGGACATGGAACTTGGCGAGGAGGGCAGGCAGTTATACAATGGATGCAGCAGCAGTCTATGCTCTTGTTGCCTTTCCTGCAGCTCCACCAGACGCCTGATCATGTCCGTTTGCTCCCCCATTAGCCTCAGCATCTCCTCCTCCATGTTCTGATCACACTCACTGAATGCTTTCCAGGCCTTGGCCACTAAATGCCTCCATGCATTCAGCTGTGCCCTATCAGTGCAGGAGGACTGCATGAGCTCTGAAAACATGTCATTGTGGGTGTATTTTTTTCGCCTTCTAATCTGTGATAACCTCAGGGACAGAGATGATACGGGGAGCATAGAAACATTTGCACCTGCAGGGGCGATAAAAAGGGATAGTAAAATTTAAGAAGATACATTTCTGAGAACAAAAGGGAGACTCTTTCACAGTGAATCAAGCAATTCACAGCAGACAGCACATGTGCTTTAGGTACAAGGTCGCATTTTGCCTTTTATATTGAGCGCCTGCTGGTATGGTGACACATCACACACGGCTGGGCAACAGAATTCGGTTTCCAGGCAGCCATGGTAAGCCAAAGGGTATGCGAGGTTGGCTTCTTCTGCCTTCATAACATGTGGGAATGGTTTCAAACTGCAGCGCTCTCCTTTCCCACAGCAAGCAATGTGGTTGGGTCTGCCATTTAAAAGGAGGGGGCTGCGGTTTTGGGTAGGATGTGCAGCACACCCTTCCTCCCACCCCGTGGCTATTCCCTTTTAGCCAAGCGCAAACAGCCCAGCATGAATGGGGTCCTTTTACTGTTCCCTTACAAAAATTCCCCTATTTCAACCAGGTGACCATGGATGATATCACTCTCCTGAGGCTGACACAGAAAGATAAAGACAAATGTTGCATGAATGCGACCAAAACCCAGGACCATTCGCTGCCATGCTGCAATAATTCCAGACTAGTTGCTACTGGCTTGGCATAGTAAAGTGTCCTACCATGGAGGACGAAATAAGGCAATCCTCCCCAGAAACCTTCTGCAAAGGCTTTTGGAGTACCCTCCAGGAGAGCTTCATGGAAATGTCCTTGGAGGATTCCTGCCCAACCCCCAGACACGTTAACAGACTTTTCCAGTAGCTGGAAGGTTGCATCCCAATTCTTCAGGGCAAATCAAACATTAAACACAATTGCTTTTAAGCCCTGTAGTGTAGTTACAAATGTGCACTCACCAGAGTGCCTTCCCTGCCTTCAGGGTCCTGGAACCCGCCTTGGGAGAGTATTGGCTCCAGGGTGATGAGACGGTCCTGGCTGCCGGGGAGAACAGATTCTCCACTTGCCTGCTCCAAATTCTCCTCCTCCTCCCCCGTGTTGCGTGAGACTCTCCCCCCCCCCCCTTGCAGGTGTCCACAGACAGTGGTGGGGTACTGGTAAGGTCCCCCCCTAGAATGGCATGCAGAAGCGGCATGCAGAAGCGCTCTGACCCAGAGCGACCGTTTGCCTCCTTTGTCTTGTGGTAAGCTTGTCTGAGCTCCTTAACTTACACGTGGCACTGCTGTGTGTCCCTGGTAAAGCCTCTCTCCACCATTCCCTGTGCGATTTTGACATATATATTTAAGTATTTCTTCTTTTTGATCGGAGTTCTGCCTGCACAGATTCTTCTACCCATACAGCAATCAGATACAGTGTCTCCCGTTCACTCCATGCTGGAGCTCATTTGCAATTCTGGCACTGCATGGTCACCTGTGCTGCTGAGCTTGCCATGCTGAGCAAACAGGAAATGAAATTCAAAAGTTCCCAGGGCTTTTCCTGTGTATCTGGCTAGTGCATCTGAGTTGAAAGTGTTGTCCAGAGCGGTCACATTGGAGCACTCTGGGATAGCTCCCAGAGGCCAATACTGTTGAATTGCACAACGCTGCATCTGCACTACCCCAAATTCGACCCAAGAAGGTCAATTAAGCTCTACTCCCCTCACCGGGGAGGAGTACAGCAGTCGATTTTAAGAGCCCTTTAGGTTGACGGAACGGGGTTGGTTGTGTAGCCGCATTGCTTATAAAATCAACCTAATTTTGACCTAACCTCGTAAGTGTAGACTAGGGCTAACTTAATATGGAGATCATGAAGGTTATAGCCATCAGCTTTCTTCTAGGGATCAGGAATAGTATGTCTGTTGTGTGTCCTGATTGATTCAGTTGGCAGTCAATCTGGTAATAGCACAGCATCATTGTGGGAGTTCTGACTGGTGCATAGATTTGGCTAGCCAAGTTTCTAATCTGCTTCTACAATAAGTAAAGGTGCCAAGCTCTATAGGTCTATATGTGTGTGAATGTTTGCATGACAGCATGAGACATGGTGCTAATTTCTGAGCATGCTCATGCTGACTGTAAGTTGGTGGCAGATAAGTACTAAGTGATCATTTAGGAAAATATTGTTCTTTGTGTTGCAGGAAATATTCAAGAGGTCATATTACAGGAACAGTTGGAGAAAGAAGATGAAATTCTGGTATCCCTGGCAGGCTTGAAGCAGGTATAGATATTGACTGAATTCAACTTTACAAATATTAATATATTAAGTTTTACAAATCCTCTTTTTCTGGAGGTGAAATTGAACCATAGAGAGGTCAAGTTTCCTACCCAGTCCCAATTTCAGGAAGTCTATGGTGGCCTGTGAGTAGAACCCTGGTAGCCTTATTCTCAGTTCTGGGCTTTAACCATCACTCCTCCAATGCATAACATACACTGTATTCAGTATCCA
The DNA here is from genome assembly GCF_020497125.1 of Mauremys mutica. Taxonomy (NCBI): domain Eukaryota; kingdom Metazoa; phylum Chordata; order Testudines; family Geoemydidae; genus Mauremys; species Mauremys mutica. Next base: position 228,319,999 of record NC_059073.1, read on the forward strand.
TGCCTCTGTCTTCTGTACCAAAAAAGCTGATATTTGTGTGTCATTTGATTTGAGGAAAAAATACTACATTCCTTTAATGAGAATATTACTAAACAATGTGCATCTGTCTCTAAGAACTATTTCATTAGGGTTAGCTCTAGAATATCTTTCAACTGGAATACCATAATATATGTTAGCTATATGAGTGCTGGGGAGAGCACATCGGTGGTTTGTTCTTTTTAAATATCTTAGGTACTTTGTGCTTTCCAGTTTCTGGTAGAACCTTGTTTCACTAGTGCTTGATCCTTTAACCAGTGCAAGTATTACCATTAATATTGTTTTCTTCTTCAAAAAATATAGTAAATCATTTAAAAAAACATAGTGCATGAAAGGCAGACTGTCTGCTTTGCGTACATTAGCCCAAGCTTCAGATATTTTAGATTTTTCCTAATGTTCTGAATTATTTTTCCTCCTGTTCGGCAAATAGATCAAGGATATTCTAAAGGGTTCCCTGCGTTTCAACCAGAGCCAGCTGGAGGCTGAAGAGAATGAGCAAATCACAATAGAAGATGATCATTACTGTTCCAGCAGTCAGAACAAGGAGATGGGCGATGTGCTAAAAGGATCTGTTATGGCAAAGCAACACTTCCTCTCAGCGCTTCAGGTAAATACATCCATTTCAGCGAAGTTGCTGATACCCTGATGGAAAAAACGTGGCATTCAATAAACATCTTTAGAACATTCTTCAAAAGTTCCTAAAATTTCACAAATGTCTTGTGACAATTAAAATAATTTTTTTGTGATTCAGACATTTACCTAAGAATGTAATGTAAAAAAAATTGTTCTAATTAAATAGCTTTGTTTATAAGTTGATACAATAGCAAATAAGACCTAGAGCTCCCTTAGCTGAATGAGTTTTCCCAGGGTTTGAATTATCCATTATCAGAAAGGAGGCAATGTTGTTCGCTGCTAGATAAGGCTCTGAACCCAATCCTATTCCCACTGAAGTCAGTTTCAAAACTCCCACTGACTACACTGGTGCAGGATTGGGCCCTTTGTGAATAGGTAAATCAAGTACAGTTGTTTTTTGTTTTTTTCTAAATAGTTATCTTGGCTGCTTCTCAGTAAATTAGTTTCATATTTTAAAAGATTGAAAATATATCTTTAAAGAGAGTTATAAAGGTATTATTGGTGCTGGGGATTTAAAAACTGAAAGCAAATGTTTTCCTGTGGGTAGACCATTCTCATTGCCTCTGTCCTCTAGAATTTCATTATGCAACAGCTGATTACTGCATTGCACCAATGTATCCATCCTCAAGTGCCCAAAAAGATACTGCTAAATCACTTTAACCTCCCATTCCTTTTCAGTTGTTTGATGTTTCTATATTGGCTTTCTCCTTGAATCAATATGATGTTTTCATCCCACATGAAAAACATACGGTTACAAGGCAATAGATTTATTTCCATCCATGGTAGCACAAGGTTGCATAGCACACGGTTTTTGTCATTTAGTTGAGCTATGATCTTATATGAACAATTAACTGTGTATGCAGATTAATGTATAATTCCCAATAACAGCACATCAGCGGAGTTCTGAAGTTAAATCTGCCATATGCCAGCGCCAGTATCAATACCAACAACACTGGGAAACCAATAACAGCATTATCATTGCCATGGTCCAGTCTAGGCTGTGCTCAGTTTTCTACTACAGCTTGTTGAATCAACTCAGCAGTGCTGAAGGAGTGAATGAAAGGAAATAGAAAGAAGAATTACTTACCTAAACCTAGTGAAACAGGATGTTGTGGTTTATAATAAAAATTTTCTTGCTTTTAACAGCTGTTAAAAATCGTATTTTAATATTAAAAATAAAATATATCTTATTTTACTTAATTATGTTAGATGCAAAGATAAAAGGCTTTTACGTTTGTTTACAAATTCATTTATAATGGATGTTGTCACGGATCCTAGTGAGCTCCCCTTCGCGGCCACCTGCTAGGACTGCTGTGAGGGGAATCCAAGCCTCTTTGCTTTAGCTCCTCAGGGGTGTGTTAAGCTCATGGAATCTGAACAGAGTCCAGCTACTGCCCCAGTCTCGGAGTCCCTAGACACACGCTCAGGGTGAGATCTTGTAACTGCACCCCTTTCCTGAGTGTTTGAACCCTCTGTCCAGCTGCCTAGCCCCCCCTTCAAGACTCTCTAGTACTTAAACACACCCCTGTCCCAGAACACCATTCCCCAAAAGGTGTGAAGCTTCTGGTTCACAATTTAAATCCCTCAGGTGCACCACAGTAGTTGTGAAGCAGCCCACACACACACACTTTGCTCAATCTATCAACCTGTACTTAAGGATGCTCTAAACAGATAAAGCAGAGGAGAGTACAGATCATATAAAACATCCTAAATGCAGCATCCCTCACTGGCTTATTCTTCTTTTGGGATCCTTGGGGGACCAACTATATTCCAGCAGGCAAGCAGGGCCCTCCATCTCCTTGCCTAGTCTGCCACTGCAGCAGCCTCCCTTGCCTTAGCAAAATGACTCTCTCCCCTAGTTCCTCCCTGTGAGTCCTTTAATAGACTCCGACTGGGGTCACATACTTCTTTTGTTCAGCCTTTTGGTAACTTTCCACTGCTCCCCTCCCTTCAGACAAGAGGAGAAAGTGTCTTCTCCAAGGTAGAGCAAACCTATTGTCCCAAGGTGTTTTACTTTGAATAAACTGTCGCTGAGTGCTGATTAATCACCATTGTTTCTGGCCTGGCAGAGGCATGGCACAACCCTGCTAACTCATTGGGGATCCCCATACATATAGGTATTCCAGGATACAATTTCATAAAATCATCCAAAGTTCAGAAGTGGTACAAAAAGAACTCCCAGTTCATCACAGATGTCATTACTGCATTTAACCATGGTTATTAAAACCAGGCTTTTCTGCCATATTGAAGGCAGTGGTTAAACTCCATTGGTAGCCTGCTGGAGTACATATGGGCTCACACGGGTTTAACCAATGCCTTCAATATGGCAAAAAAGTCAGGTTTTAACAAAAGTTGTTAAAGCAGTAATGACATCTGTGATTTGTGTAAGCTCGAAAGCTTGTCTCTCACCAACAGAAGTTGGTCCGATAAAAGATATTACCTCCCCCACCTTGTCTCTCTAATATCCTGGGACCGACACAGACACAATGGGATTGCATATGGGAGTGCATATCTAATGACAGCCCATATTTTGGTACTATAGCTTCACACTCTTTCCGTAAGAAATATTTGTGCCTTAGTATTGAAATGGCAGATGCCTTATTATTAATAATCCTTAACATTGATTCACAGTATAAAATGAAAGATACAGTATAACACAACACGCTGTGTTAGATTGTGCAAACATTACTCAGGCTAGAAAGGATTTATTCTCACATTGGTATCATTGGGGCTACTCACGAGTAACTGCTGGCAAATGTGAGTAAGGGTTGTGCAATCTAACCCTGAGAAAACATTTAATAAGGTTTTGAGCTTTAAATGGTTAATATCTGCAGATTATGGTACATTTACAGTTTAGGGTACAGTGCATTTATTCTTATTAGCCTTCTCTCATCTTATCTTCTGGGAGCTCCAATTATAGTAATGAGCATCAGTTTATTAAAGTAACAAAAATAAGAAATTAGTTTTAGAACTGCTTATTGTTGGGAAGAAATATTAATACCCCAGCATTCTTTGCTGTTTCTGACTACATTGTGTTTTGCTTTAGTAGGTAAAATCAAGTAAAAAGAGAAGATGTTTTGACATTATGTAATGAAAATTAAAAGATAAAAGCTGCTAAGTTTAGTAGCCTGAGAAACGAGAACATTAATTAATTATTTTCCAAACAGGACCACAGTCCAGCTTTTTAGTCTTAATGAGGGTAATGTGCTACAGTGATGTTTCCAGGTCAAGCTAGAAGCATTTTCTGAATACAGCAGAAAGTTTAAAAAGTTCTAAACATTAATTATTTAGAACACATTGTGTTGCTTTAGTTTCATTCCTATTTAATGTATTTCCAGCAAAATAAATTTTACTACATTTGTGGGTTTTTTCCTAGTGCAGTACTGTGAGTAATTCTGTTTAGTATGGCCTTTTATGGCTGCTGAGTCTGTTATGTAGAAATTATATTTATATTCCAGAACCTCTGGAAAATGTTTTGGGCCCAAATCTCTTCTCATCTACACTAGTCTCACACCAGTGTTACTCAGTTGACTTCATTGGCGTTACTGCAGATTTATATTTGTGCAAATGAGATTGAAATCTGGCCCATTGTCTTTCATTGTTTTTTAGATACTGGTCATTTGTCACTTCATTAATCAAAAAAGAAACTTACATCCCACCCCGTACCTCAGTTTCCCCATCTGTAAAATGGGAGTAGTGATACTGACCTCCTTTGTAAAGAAAACACTTGGCAATACAAAGATGAAAAACACTATATAAAAGCTAAATATTATTATTTATACCACTCTACTATATATGTTTGGTCATAGTGGCACATTGCTCCAGCACTTGACATTTTATAAAGAATTACACATATAAGGAGGACTTTTTTTTCCTAATGCTCCATTTTTAACTCTGTGCTACAGTGGAATAAGAAAAAGCCTCAAATAAGATGTACAGCATTAATTTCAGTAGCAATACAGTTGATAAATAGAAATCTTGCATTGCTAAATATTGTATAATTAACTCATTATCTTTTTACCTAGCCCAAGAAGGAGACAAAATGAGCTGCTGCTGTTTTTCTAGGCTTACTTAAAATGTATTCTTATTGTTAGCTTTAGCTAGTTCACAGTATGCAGGCAATTGAAATAAGCCTGATACTAGTAGCTGATATTCATCAGGAAAAAATGTTTGGAGAAGCCATATGGCACCAGGCAAAAGGTTGTTAACTTTCAAAAGCTACTGGAAGTATAATTCTGTCATTTTTCATTTATTCAGTAGTGGCGGCAGATGGAAGAAAACATGGTTCACATCAGTACGAGTTTCCTGAAAGAGAAACAGACAGAGCAGGGAGTGGGGAGACATATTTTTACCTCTGGAAATACCAGCATCAAAATAATAGTGTGTTCTAAACACAGACCTATATTTATACCAAGCCTTTATATCATATTGAAGGGAATGGGTACATACTTCTACCAAACCCAGGTTTAGGGGCCCAAAATTTGAGTAGCCTAAAAATTGAAGAACATAACCATAAAGAAAAGAAGCTAAGATATGATGCTTCTTTTTGTCCAACCAGGCAACAGCACATTTCAGAATTTAGGAAGCTGCAAGTAGCAGGCCCTCAGTAGAACTAGCTAAGGCAGTGCCTGTTCATTGCCTTAAGGAAGTCAGCCTGTTTGCCTACAGATATCTTCAAGATCGCTAGCACTGGTAACCTATTTGTGTGTTGCTAGGTAATGCCTTTGGTTCCCTAGGGTAGCAGCCATCTTGGACAAGAGAGCTGGGAAGACTGAAACAGTGGCTAAGATGATGCCATCAGACTGGAATTATAAAATACACTCAGTGCTCAAAACTAAATTTGTATCTGTGTGTCAGGGGCTTCCAAAAAGAACGGGGAAAAGTGGACTACGTCAACTAGGGGTGTTTAAAGTAGCTTTCATTACTGTTGTAAAAAGAAAAAGAAGGCCATGAAATTTGGAATGGAACCTACAGCCCCAGAAGACCTTAATCTGGCTCTTGTAATGCTATGTGATGAGTGTCCATGGAATCAAGCAGGATACTGTTGATTAATTTCTGGAGCTGAGCCGTTCTTTTACACTGTCTGTGTTCTCAGAGCCCTAGACATGATAGCTGATTAACTGACAGACAATGAAGATGGTAATTCAAATACAAAAACAGATGAAACAAAAACAGTAATTAAAGAAAAATTATGTGTTTCATCATACAAAAGGTGTTTAAATAGTGTAGTGTCTCTGTCTGTAAATTAGATCTGTTTGTTTGTAACTTCTTGGAGTAGTGAAAACATGTTTTTAAATTCACAAAAGGAGTAGGAAATTTACTACCAGTCAGTTTTAACCACATTATGAACTTGCTAAATAGTTTTTGGAACTCTTAAATATAATTTGTTCAATTTGGGTTATATTAATTTTATAATGGTCATCTGAAGGAAAATTAATTATTTATTAAGTTATTTTAAAAGGGATGTGTGCATGTAAAGATTAGCAACAGTATTCAGCTAAAGTCAATTTTTTAGACCCATTAATTATATAATTGTTATTGCTTGTGATGGGTCATATTTTTGTTGCTAAACTGAACGTAAGATGTTTGAATTTGTATTGGACAGACCGTATTAAAATGGGTAATTTATTTATAGAAGAAAATATAAATAAAAATGAGAGTATTTAATATTAAAGTTATATAAGCAATAATATTTTTAAATAGTCTATATTGATAGTGGAAATGTCTCTGGAACCCCTTTAATACAAACTTTTCTTTGTTCTTGAGGTACTGAGTCACAATTCTTTGTTCTGGCCTTTTTCACTCTCAGCCGATACATTCCTTGTTAATTTTTAATAATTTGTAGTAACTACTTGCATAATAGCTAGTAGCATAAGTTTCCTATATATCCTGTACTTCAGGCCTCCCAATCCATTGATGGACTGAGGACTTTCAAGAGAGTATTCTTGTGTAATGAACAAGAGAGACAATGGGAAATGGCTATCAGCAGTTACTGCTGTAAAATAAATTTGGCAAGAGCCCATGGGGTACCTAAAGGCAAGTTATGGATCACCAGTACCTTAATGATGCACATAATTTTAGATACTGTATTACTAATCTGTCTCTATCTCATTCACGCTGTTCCATATCCTTTATTTTATTCTTTTTCCCCTCTACCAAAGCCCCCCATCTCTTACCCTAAAGTTACATTATGCTGGGAAATATAACTTTGCCTCAAAAATCATTGTTGATGGAGTTGCTCCTGCTTAACACACCATTGTCTATTTGAGCCTTACATAACTGACACACATGTTCCTCCAGCTGCTCCTTCCGCTTCTTTTCCCTTTTCTCACTCTTGTGTTACTGTGAATCTAACAAGTTAGAATCCAATTCATCTCACCTCAGGCTAACATGGAGTCACTGCTTATCCCATGTCAGACTGTTTGCCAGACTGTATTCTTACTCAGTGGCAGCTGTATGAAATTGACTAGGCACCCAGTCATGATCCCTGGTAGGTGAACAAACTGCTTCCTGTACAGGAACATGATATTAATGTTTCTTATGGAAGAAAAGGGAAATAATCTGCCATCCATTCAAGGTAACAGATTACAAATTTGCTATTGAAAGAATTTCTGCTCTGCTGGATATGCCATTAAGTCTCCTGAATCAAATCGTGGACCTCTTGAGGCACTGCAGTTGTTCCAGGTGGTGTAAAAGTTTGGTGAACAAGCCACCACATGGGCTAGGTGGACATTCAGATCACTCTCCAAAATGTCATTTCACACCAACTTCTACAAGCCAAAGGTTCTCTAATACTAGGTCATCAACCAACAGAAAAAAATGTCACTATAATTCTGATTTCCAAAAATCTTCAGTACTATAATGTACCTATAAGATCACCTAGTTACGTAGAACTATAGGGAACTGCAGTAATGTGAGAGAGACGTACTTTTGTACCAGTACAAGCACCAGTACCTGGTGATGTATTTTTAGTCTCTCAACTTTATATTTCATGCAAAGTAAACAAGTACTTTTAGCCATTGCTGTTTTGTTAGTTAAAAAACATATTTTTTCCCTCATCTGCCCTTCTGCAATGCTTGCAATGAGCCAAATTCCTCTTGCTGTTTCTCCCCAGGGTTGAGGTTTGAGATATGAGTGTTGGGGTCATTCTTCATAGAGGGGCTTTTGAGCCTGGAATTAATTCCATCCATGTATCTAACCAGGGTCCTATTTAGTATCTTTAGGACACAGTGCAAGATACATTTGTATACTCTGAATTTAATTGTTTATGCACCTAAAGTACCAAGGGTATTTGTCAGGTCAGTGGGTAGAGATCATACAAGTCAGAGTAGACTTGAGTTCTTCTTCGAGTGCTTGCTCATATTGATTCCAATTAGGTGTGTGCGCCACATGCACAATCGTCAGAATATTTTTACTCTAGCAACACTCGGTGGGTCGGCTGAGGCGCCCCCTGGAGTGGCGCCCTTATGGCACCGGCTATGTGCCCTGACCGACCCAGCGCCCCCTCAGTTCCTTCTTACTGCCCGTGGAACTGTGGAGCAGCTTAGCTGATCTCCGCTTTCCCTAGAATTCACTTTAGTACCTGTTAATAGTTTCTGATTAGTTAATAGTTGGTTATAGTTGTTAATAGTTGTGAATTACTTAGTATAGTTAGTTAGTTTAATTAGTGTGGGAAACGGGGTCTTCTCCCTTCTCCCCTATCCCAGTACCCAGGCCCATGCCTGGGTCTCCAGGCTTCAAACCCTGCTCAGCTTGCCAGAGGCCGATGCCAACGGGAGACCCTCATGACTCTTGCCTAAGGTGTCTGGGGGAATCCCACCAAGCAGACAAGTGCTGCATTTGCAAAGCCTTCAAGCTGAGGACCAGGAAGGAGCGGGACTTTAGACTGAAGCAGCTCCTTACGGAGGCAGCACTTAGCCCAGTCCTTTTCTCTGCGCACTGAGACTCGTCACCGTCGTCCTCGGTGTGGAGTGCCCCTGCGGTACCGACTGTTCCGGCACTGTGTTCAGACTCTACCCAAAGACTTGCAACACCAGATCTCCCCGGCACCTCCACCACCACGGCGCAGGTCTCTATCTCCAAGGCAGAAAAAGAAGCAGCCCAAGCAGGTGCCAGCCACTTCTTGTTTGTCGGTGTGGCAGCCGCCGACGCTTCCTGCACCACAGTTGGAGCCGCGTCCATTGCCGGAGCGCATAGCACAAATATTGGCTCCTGCCCTGTCGACTCTGGCACCGCAAGGGCTGTTGAGTCCAGTGTACGTAAGCTCCCCGGTGCACACCACAGTCGAGCTGAGACTACCCTCCACACCGGATACCTTTTCAACGGCACAGGACTTGATCACGCTCACAGAGCTGACTTCTCTGCAGCCAGCAGCACCTCTGACACAGACAGTGCTGTCGAAGGGAAAGCTGTCCCTCATGCGACCACCATTGCCGAGTGAAGAAGAACGACACCAGTCCCGGTCCCGATCTTCTTCCCGGCACCCATTACGGCGTCGCTCGCAGTCCCGGCACCGTTCTCGCTCTTGGCGCCAGTCGTACTCGCAACGCCACTCCAGCTTGCAGAGATCCAAATCGCGTTATGGACTCCTGGTACCGGTCAGAGCGGAACTCGACCCAGAGCCGATCCCAACACCACTCTCACCGCAGGTCGCCATCGAGATCCAGATCAGGCTCCCAATACCGATATGACCGCAGGCACAGATCCCCGGCATCGACGTCTCGGTAACGTTCTGCCTCACGGCACTGGTCCCCAACACCACGGCACTGTACAGCACCGGGGTACTCGGCACCAGCGCATACAGCACTGCCTCTGCGTCATTGCACTCGCAAGGTGGCTACCACGCCCAGAACCAGGGCAGTACAGGCCAGTGGCTAGAAGAAGGCCAGGACCCAGGCCACGAACCCCCACAGTGGTCCTTTTGGACCCCCTGGGCTTACCATCAGGCCCAGGGGGCTCCTTCGGGGGCTTCCCGTTCCTCCCCTTTGGAGCCCCGAGTACTGGAGGCCACTGTGTCTTGCCCCCACACCGGGAGGCTCTGAGGCAACTGCTCCAGCGCCAGTGCAGGCCCATGCTCCTAGCATGATGGACCTTGAGCAACAAGATCCTCCACAAGAGGCCCTCGCACAGGATCCCTTAGTCCCGGGGGTATCTTCCTCTCCTCGCCCGATGAGGCAGTGGTGGGGACTATGGTTTCCAGCCCTCCTCCTATGGACCTCCCCGACCACCAGGAACTGCTCCGCAGAGTGGCGCGCAATATGAACCTCCAGGTAGAGGAGGTGATGGAGATAGAGGACCTTGTGGTGGACATTCTGTCCGCAAAGGCACAATCCAGAGTTGCCCTCCCCGTCATACGAAGCATATAGGCCAATGCCAAGACAATCTGGCAATCGCCAGCCTCTATTCCACCTACGCCCAAGAGGGTTGAAAGGAAGTACTCTGTCCCTTCAAAGGACTACGAGTACCAATATACACCCCCCCAACCGTGCTCCCTTGTCGTGGCTTCAGTCAACAAGAAGAGCAGCATGGTCAGCAGGCCCCGGCGCCTAAATCAAAGGACAACAGACGCCTAGACTTGTTTGGGTGCAAGGTGTACTCGGCCGGAGGCTTGCAGCTCAGGGTGGCCAACCAGCAGGCACTCCTGAGCTGATATGACTATAATTCGTGGCACTATGGAGAAATTCAAGGAGTTGGTTCCACAGGAGTCCAGAGAGGAATTTGGGGCTACAGTAGAGGAGGGCAAGACGGTGGCCAGAACCTCCCTGCAAGCCTCTCTGGACGTGGCAGACTCGGCAGCTAGGACCCTGGCCTCGGGCATAGCCATACGCCGCATCTCGTGGCTGCAGGTCTCTGGCTTACCACCAGAGTTACAGCAGACCATCCAGGACCTACCCTTTGATGGCCAGGGCCTATTCTCCGAGAAGACAAACTCAAGGCTGCAGAGTCTGAAGGACTTGAGAATTATCATGCGCTCTCTGGGAATGCATACCCCAGTAACAGAGAGAAGGCCCTTCAGACCACAGCCTCAGAGGGCATACCCTCCCCATCGGCCAAGACAGGACTTCTTTAGAAGACGCGGACGAGGTGGTAAAAAGAAACAAGCTGGACACCAAGCCAGCCAAGGCCAGGGCCCTCCCAAGCCATCCGCAGGGCCCTAAGCAGAACTTTTGAAGGTGCGCCCGAGGACGGACACCAGTCTCCATGCAGGATCCTTCCCCGCCTTTCCAAAATCATCTCTCCCATTTCCTCCATGCATGGTCCTACATAACATTGGACCCTTGGGTCCTACACATGGCAGAAAGGGAATACTCCCTCCGATTTGCTTCCCCCACCCACCCGCCCCCCTTCCCCGTCCCTCTTCAGGGACCCTTCTCACAAGCACCTCCTTCTACAGGAGGTTCAATCACAATAGCTGCACTCCCTAGACATTCACAGGGCCCTGGCCTTCTACATCGAGCGAACAAAACCCTTCAGGAAAACGTCACAGCTGTTTGTTGCTGTAGCAGACCGGGTGAAGGGCCTTCTGGTCTCCTCCCTGCGCATCTCGTCCTAGATCACATCATGCAACCGTTTGTGCTATGACTTGGCTGGTGTCCCATCTACGCACCTTACTGCCCACTCCATGTGGGCTCAGGCTTCATCCTCTGCTTTCCTGGCACATGTGCCCATTCAGGAGATACGTAGCGCAGCGACTTGGTCATCGGTGCATACCTTCGGCGCCCACTATGCAGCAGTCCAGGGTTGATGCTGCATTTGGTTCAGCGGTCCTTCACTCCGTGACATCTCACTCCGACCCCACCGCCTAGGTAAGGTTTGGGAGTCACCTAATTGGAATCGATATAAGCAAGCACTTGAAGAAGAAGAGACGGTTACTCACCTTTGTAACTGTTGTTCTTCGAGATGTGTTGCTCATATCCATTCCAAACCCACCCTCCTTCCCCTCTGTCAGAGTAGCCAGCAAGAAGGAACTGAGGGGACGCTGGGTCGACCGGGGCATATATCTGGCGCCATAAGGGCACCGCTCCAGGGGGCTCCACAGCCGATCCACCGAGTGTTGCTAGGGTAAAAATCTGTCGACAATCGTGCATGCAGCACACACCTAATTGGAATGGATATGAGCAACACATCTTGAAGAACAACAGTTACAAAGGTGAGTAACCGTCTTTTATGTCAGTTGTTGGCAACAATTGTTTGTTTTTCCTATGTCCAGTATCACAATGATGGGTATAATAGAGATTTTAAAATAAAGATGTGGTTTTTAGTTTTGCCACTTAGTCTAAATCATTTCCATGCTATTGTCTCACAGGCAACAGCTGAAACAAGTGGAAATTCAGAGAGCAGAAGCACTGATGACTATATCCTGGTTTCCAAAGAAGAGGAGGGAACTAAAGGTGCTGTCTCTGAGCATGAGCAGTCACTTCAGGCACACAAGGAGACGGCAACAAAGAATGAAGCTCCATCTCGTTCTTCTTTGGTCTTTTCTGATCCACTCATGGGCTCCATTTCTGCCTCCTCTAGTAACCTGAGTTCCAGCCCTGATGATGATGATAGCAATAATAGCAAGGATTCTGACTTCACTATTGTCAGCCCATTGGACATCTAATTAAACAGCTTGGAGAGCTTGTGAGGTCAGTTACTAAACCTCAGCTGAAATAACTTTGATTCCACAGGGCTGGATGACTGACTCAGAAGGACAGAAGGTATATAAAGGTAACCCATTTCAGCTGCTAAAAGCCTAGCTAATAGATCAGAGCACAAATTTGGTACAGGCAGTATATTGCAACCCTCCAAAGAGTATAAAAATTTTGTAATGATTACCTTAACAGCTGCAGTAGTATCCAGATCTAATATACAACTACTGCTAGTTGTAGGGTTATCTTAGCGGCTTCTAGAACTATAGTACTATTTACTTAGTTTCTCACCACATAGAATAACCTGCAGCATATATTCTAATGGATACCCAGAGGAGAGGAGACAAAACTACAGTTAATACATTTACTTTTTCCAACATGCCAGGTTAGGCTTATGCTGGGTGGGAAGGGAACTATTTTGCTAGAGATTATGGGTAGAAAATGAGGGGAGACAAATCAAAAAGATGCAAAGCATCCTTCAGCAACTGGTTCAGCAACTGGCATCAAGATTACTGGAGTCACAGCAAAAACCTCTGACTAGTACTCAGAGAGAGAAACTATAAAAGATAAGACCAGCACTTCAGGTACAGGAGAACACCAAATTAAATCTAAAATAGCCTCTTTAAAGCACTGGGAAGCTTGAATCTATACTAGTTAAAAGACTTCTAATATTTCTGAGTGAGGTGGTATGGGGTTTGTGTGTTGGAGTAGTGTTCCTTTGGAATCTTTCTGTAAATGTTCTAAGAACTGTACAGCCTCTTTTGTGTATAAGAATCAAGTCTATTCATGATGGATGGTGCTGTAGTTTTCCTTCATTCCAATTCTGTTACAGTTTAAGAAATAATTCACTTAGAAATGTGACTTGGAGTTATCCCCATTTATTTGATTAGAAGCATTGTCTGTTGTCCCACAGGAGTCTTGAATTCCAAGGGACTATGAGATTCCTTTTCCTCTAGCCAGAGAAATCTGAGTGGTGACTTTTGCTGAAGTATAACATTAGTTCTCAGTCAACACATCTGTTCTGAGGTATAGAAATATGCTGGAGGCATGGCTGTGAAAAGGAGTGGATGTGGCTTGAAAATGAAAATGATGTGGAGACTGATTCCAAATTATGGAGTTGTTGAAAATCATCCACCTTGCTGGAGTAATTTGTTTGTTACTGTGATAAGGAGAGAAGGCAAAGGAGAATTCTACTCAGATTCCTAGGGATGTCCGCAACAAAAGAGAGTGATAAAATGAAAGAACTTCTACTACTGTGTCTAAAAGAAATTCACAGTTGGAGAGATGAAAATGTATATGCTGCTCATGGAGAGGTGAAAACTTTCCTTTGCAGATAGCTTGATTAGGTTTGATCTTTCCTTCTGAAGCTAAAGGAAGTTGCCCTTGCTCTGATTTAGGTATGCCACCAGGTTTGTTCTCAGTAGAAGCGTCCTGAGTTCTTTATCTTTAATCCCACAATAGCTGGTATAGGTTAAAGACACAAGTTTGTGTCCCATTTTTAAGACTTCCTCACTACTGTGTTAAAGTAAAACCAGCTGGCAAATTTTGGAAAGGATGGGGATCTGAACAGCAGAGTCCTACTTCTTTTTGCCTAATATTTTTTTCTCCTCAGAAGTAGCACTATACCTCTTATCCCGAATTATATTGACTAATTTCACTTTCCCTGGGAAGAATTATTGTTTAATGAGATTAACATGTCTAAATCAGTGGTTTGCTAGGGAAATTTTAACCATCTGATGGTGTTAGATCTGAGTAGACTGAAATAAAACAGCTTCCAGCTATTGGGTGAACATAACTTGCCAGGGAAGGAGGAAAAGAGCTCTGAGGCACTCATAATTAAAAGCACTTTATATCGCAATGCTACTAACCATGTATTCTCTGTATACAAATAGAATGACATGATCCCAATCGCTGGTCAAGAAAAAGGCAGTGGTTCAATGCGGTCAAGATTCTAATTAACTCTAACTTGTTTCTCTATTCTGAAAAGGAAATCTCTTTCCCATGAAATGTGGAATGCATCTGATGATAATTGTGGGGTTGTTTTTTGCATTCCATAATCATTCTTAAACTCTTTGAAAGTAACAAAAAGAAATTATTAGTAAATGGAAGCCTACTTTTTCAGGAGCTCTGAGGAGATACACTTATAGAATGAATGCCACTAAATTACTGTATACACAACAACAACAAAATCCCTCCACATTAATAGGATTTTATTTTACAGGACACATACAGTGTTACCATGCAATAACTTTGTAATTGCATGGCAAATGTTATGTTATTAATAAATGGTACATACAATGATCAATTCATCTGCAAGTAACTGGAGTTAAATACAGTTTTTCAAAATTAGGTGATGTGATATACTGTAGTTGGCTCTTACAGGGTCTAGTGTTGAAGACTGAAATTAAAAGGTAATTATCACATAATTACAGGGTAGCTGCCACACATGTACACATTCGAAAGCCACCATATAATTCTTCCAGAATTATTTGTGCCTTGTAAAATGAAGAAATACTGGAATGTTATGAGCAGGTTTAGCATCATGTGCATGACAGGTTGAGGTGCCGCATAGTCATGATGGCTGTTTGTTTTGCAGAAAGATCTTAAATGCATAACATTTTGGAGGGGTTTTTATGTTGGCTTAATTCTAATCCTCTCATTTCTACATCTTCACAAAAAAACATTTCAGGATTTAACCTGCATGCTTGTGTGCAGGTTTATTTTGTATCCCTGAGTTTGTGCGAATGTTAGAGAATTAAATAACTGTTAATTTAGAGCCTTCAGGTTTTTCTAGCATTACCCCTTCCAGCTAGAGTTGTTGCTGATGTGGCACAAAGGTGAATCTGCTCAGGAAGCGCATATGTAAAGCTGGGGAAAGTGTTATGCAGATCCGGAGAATCAAGAAGTACCGTGTATCATAAAAACAAAATCTTCAGTGACCACAGCAGTCTGGCAGGGGTAAAACACTTTATTTTTTAATCTTTTTTTAAGCATTCTTTTGTTTTGTGTCCATTTACTCCAGGGATCACATTGTCATTCTCTTGAACAGTCTCAGTGCCATAAAAGAATGTGATTTGTACAGTTCTTTTATTCTTTAAATTTAGTGGTTATGTCATTAATATCACATTTTTAAGCAAAGCTGAAAGTATAAAACTTTTTTTAAAAACTCACAAGTTTGTAATAATCAGTGAATCTCCCTGTTGGCTGAATGTCTATTGTGCCATGGAATTTGAACAAATCCTCGGCAGTAGAGAGACATTAATACAAATGAGATTTGAGTGAATCCCACTAGATGAATCCACTTTGATTATACCATGTCCCTCTACATTCCAAATACCATTTGTGGCTGCTGTTTAATCATACCGGAAATGTCATTAGACTTTTTTATATACATTAAGCCAAATAGCTATAGTTTGGACAAAATGACAGATAATCACCCTATCTTGCCTTATGTTACAAATATACCAAGGAAGAAATTGCCATTTTAAAACACAGGATTATTCGTTCTTCCAACGATGACCTGCTCATAATGTTCATGGATAACACGTAATCTGATATAAAATATATGCATTGTAAATTACAGATAAGTACTGAAGTGGAACTTCAAAAATATACCTGAGCCAATTTGAGGCTTATTGTACTGTATCTCAAGTCTGTACCAAATGATTGTTTCAAGGCTTGTGCATGTAATGTCAGTCATACCTTACTGCAGAAAGGCAGTCACCATATTTTGACTGGGTATTCATTTAGTTGTGGAAATGTGTGTCTTCACTCTGGAAGACTGTCTAACCTGCTTTATTAAAGAAAGAACTAACAAATGCAAAGGGTGTCTGCTTTTATTCTCATCAACAACAACAAAAAAGGTGGGAGGAATCTGGTGAATAGGGATTAAAATATTACAACTATGCTTTCCCAAAATAGGGATGCACAGCTGCTTGAAAATAATATCTAGCTCTTATACAGCATTTTTCATCAGTTTATCTCAGAGCACTTCCATTGCTTACATAGAACTGAAATCACCACTATTCATTACTGTTATTTTATTGTAATTGTATACATGAGCTAGAAAACACAAGTGATTACTATGTATTTCATTAAAACGTTAGAATTTGTTTGCTATTTCATTAAACTGATAGTGTGCCATATTTACTGTACTGAAAGTAAAGGGCCAGAATTTAATATAGTGAAAAGCAGTCATTCCATTAAATTCAGTGTTACTAGTTTAATAGATTCCAAGGCCAAAAGGGACCATTGTGACCATTAATGTTACCTCTGGTATAACAGAGGCCACAGAACTGCCCCTAGAGCAGTGTTTTTTAATCCATGGGCCATGACCCATTACTGGGTTGCGGCATTTAAGGCATTGGGTCACCTGCCTCTGGTCAGCACAGCTGACCAGGATATTAAAAGCCCTTTTGGCGGTGCTGCCAAGCTAAGGCAGGCTAGTCCCTACCTTTTCCGACACCGCACTGCGTCCCAGAAGCGGCCAGCAGTGGTCCAGCGTCTAGGCAGGGGGGGCCATGAGGCTCCATGCATTGTTTTTGCCCCAAGCCCTGGCTTCACACTCCCATTGCTGGCCAATGGGAAACTGGGGGGGAAGGTGATGCCTGCGGGTGAGAGTTGTGCGGAGCTGCTTGCGCACTTCCACCTAGGAGCCAGACCTGCTGCTGGCCACTTCCAGGGCACAGCGCGGTCCATGCTGGCTGAGCCTCCGGAGGTAAGTCCATGCCCCAATCCTCTGCCCCAGCCCTGAGTCCCTCCTGCACCCTGAGCCCCCCCCAAACCAGAGCCCCTCCTGCACCCCTAACCCAGAGCCCTGACCCCCTCTTGCACCCCTGCCCCAGACCAGAGCCCCCCAAACCCAGAGCCCCTCCTGCACCCCAAATCGCTCTCCTGCACCCCAACCCCTTGCCCCAGCCCTAAGCCCCCCCAGAGCCTGCACACCCAGACCAGGGCCCTGACCCCCTCCCACACTCCTCATCCCCAGCTCTGTTGGGTCAGGGGCATCAACAATTTTCTTCAACTGGGTCCCCAGAAAAAAAGCTTGAAAATCACTGCCCTAGAGCAGATCTTTTAGAAAAACATCCAGTCTTGATTTAAAAATTGCCAGTGATGGAGAAGCCACCACAACCCATGGTAAATTATTCCAGTGGTTAATTACCGTCACTGTTAAAAATCTATGCCTTATTTCCTGTCTGAATTTGTCTAGCTTCAACTTCCAACCATTGGGTAGGGGTGTATAGCCTTCTCTGCAGATTGAAGAGCTCATTATTAAATGGCACTTATAGACTAATCAAGCCACCCCTTAACCTCCTCTTTGTTAAGCTAAATAGATTGAGCTCCTAGAGTCTATCACTATGTTTTCTAATCCTTCAGTCATTCTCGTGGCTCTTCTCTGAACCCTCTCCAATTTATCAATATCCTTCTTGAATTGGACACAGTATTCCACCAATGCCAAATAGAGAGGTAAAATAACCTCTCTACTCCTACTCAAGATTCCGCTGTTAATGCATCCAAGGATCACATTCCCTCTTTGGCCGTAGCATTATATTGGGAGCTCATGTTCAGTTGATTATCCACCATGACTCCTAGATCTTTCTCAGGGTCACTGCTTCTCAGGATAGAGTTCCCCATCCCGTAAGTATGGCCTGCATGCTTTGTTCCTAGATGTATACATTTACATATAGCCGTATTAAAATGCATAATGTTTGCTTGAGCTCAGTTTACCAAACAATTCAGATCACTCTGTCTCAGGGACCGGCACTTTTCATTATTTTCCACTCCCCCAATTTTTGTGTCATCTGCAAACTTTAGAAGTAGCGATTTTATGTTCTCTTCCAGGTCATTGATAAAAATGTTAAATAGTGTGGGGCAAGAACCAATCCCTGTGGACTCCACTAGAAACACACCCAAAAGATGATGATTCCAGCTTCATACTAAATAATATCAGCTTACTCCAGCCAAGGTCCCAATATTTTTACATTTTTTTCTCAGCCCATTTCAGTAATGTCTATTTCATATTTGTAAATGTTATCCATAACTCCTGCTATTCTAATATTTACATAATACTAACTTAAGCAGGCAAAATTACTAAATTCAGTTTACATATTTAGGGCCTGATTCTGCATGGTAGTGTTTTACTTGTAACTACCATTTATGACACCCAAGCTGTGTAACATCACTTAGAACTCATCTGCTCTAAGGCACAGTGTGGCTGTTTGAATACAGGCATAGAAGCCTTAACTTAGTCAGTTTCTTTGCTTTTGTATGTCAGACCTTTAATGCTACTTCAGCTTTTGTATGTTATGTGGCTGCCTTAAGTGAAAACCTATGATAGTAATTAGACATGAAAAGGTTCAATTTGATAAGTGCAGCTGGATCTGGCTGCACTATAGTCATCAGGCTAGCTCAATCTTTGCTAGTCTTTCAAGAAAGAGCAGGACAGTTGCTGCTTGTCATTTCCTGTGGCGTTGAGTCTGCAACATAGCCATTGTAGTAGCTATCTAAATTTAAAGATGAAAGAATGTGGAAGGTCACCAAAGAAATAGCTAGCAATTTGAAATGTGCTCCTAACCAGCCTGCTGCCCCCTGCTTACAATATTATTTTAACCACTAACAAGGAGCATTAGACATGAAGAAACACTTGTGCCTGCCTCCAAGAGTTTACAGTCTACTGAGAGTGCACAACCTACAAATGGTAAACAAATGGAAGGGCTGCAAGGTGAGGGGTTTGTTTTTGTTTTGTTTTTAATATTGTAAGCTCGTCGGAGTAGGGACCATCTTTGTGTATTATGTTTGTACAGTGCCTGAGAAAATGAGTCCTGCTCCATGACTGGGGCTTCTGCGTGCTACCATGACACACATAATACACTCATCATTTACCATGGCTTGCCATTGCAAACAATGGGCTAGATTTAATCCATGATACAAATGTTTAAAGCAATGGAATTATCCCCAGGGAAGAATTTGGCCCATTACCGCCAAGGTAGAAAGTATAATTCAAGAGACTTGGCAATGTGGTAAAGGCCTAATACAGAACAGAGCAATAATGGCCCAGGAAATTATAAATTGTACCTGCCTATACCCATGCATAAAAGATTCTAAGTGTTTTCTATAGTACCCATCACTATAGCATCTATATGCTTTGCATGTAGCAGCCAAGGTACATTTGTGCAAAGCTATCTTCATTTGTAAATTGCCAAGTGCTAGCTGATGCTGAGATGCAGGGTGGATGGAAAAAATACCAACAGCCAAAAGAAGCCACAGAAGTTTCAGTTCACTTGCACTGCAAGAACTTCAAATGAATTTCCCATTAATTCAGCACCTTCACTGGCCATCATGGAGTGCATGAACAACTACACAAGCACCAAAGGGCTAAGGAGACTCTGCAGCTGAACAAACACCGTCAGTCATAGAGCTAGTCTGGGGAAAGCTGGACGTTTTCACAGGTTCTGCCTTTCCACTCTGACCATTTCTCTACATGCAGAGTCTCCTCTCAGCTATGAACCTTAACAGTATCACAATTAAGGCTCCTTCTGATGTGTTTTCTCAAGCTTCTAATTGCTAGGAAGCATTCAGAGCCCCTAGAAATAGACATGTCAGTATCTGAGGCATTGTAACAGGATTAGGCCTATCCTATCACACTGTCCTGCTATCAGACCAAGCTTTGTTCTTGCCAAGTCAGCTCGCTCCCTGGGGTTAACTCCATCTGGGCTTTCTCAAGGAATCCAGGAAAGCTGTTTTCAGCAGGGGGGTTGTTGCTTTACTTAAGCCTTCTTAACAAAACATAATCAAAACCTTTGCAGAGTCTTCCCTCAAAGTCTGTGTAAGCAAAGTAGTCCCTTTCCTAACTCTGTCTTTAACTTCAGTAACAAGACTTCCTGTCTCTTACCTCTGAGCCTCAGCAATAAAGGGCTCCAGTCTCCCTTCCTCGCCATTTGTTTTCTAAGGCAGTTCCTCTCTGGAATAGATCCAGTAGCCATCCATTGGGAGCTCCACCTCTGGCCTCTCAGCTTTCTGCAGTGATGCAGTTTCTGGTCTCCATTTCTTGCTGCTCTCTTTTACAAGGATCAGCTAATTAAAGTCTGACTCTTTCTCAGGTGCAGCAGGTGGGGCTAATCAGCCAGCCAGCCAGCCAGCTAGCTCCAGGCCTCTGATCTGAGATTAACGAATACTGGACATTTGTAAGGCAGCTATCTGGAGCTC
Organism: Mauremys mutica; assembly: GCF_020497125.1. Lineage (NCBI taxonomy): Eukaryota > Metazoa > Chordata > Testudines > Geoemydidae > Mauremys > Mauremys mutica. The sequence continues at coordinate 228,340,503 of NC_059073.1, forward strand.
CATCTTTATGAAGCATTATGCCCTGGCTCAGGCTTTCTCAGCAGATGCACCAGTGGGGACCGTAGTGTTACAGTCATCTATATCAACCTTCTATTTGAATGCAGCTTAGCAGTCACCCATGTGTGGAATACACATAGGGACCAGCACTCAAAGAAGAAATGGTGGTTACTTACCTGTAACTGGAGGTTCTTTGAGATGTGGAATCCCTGTGTGTTTTCCACTACCCGCTCTCCAGCCCCTCTGCTTCAGATCCTATCTGATTTGTGGTAAGAGAAGGAACTGGAGAGATGTTGGTCCACACCATCTTTTATGCTCTCAGTTTGGAATACCAAGAGAGAAATTGCACATTTGCAGACCAATGGACATTACTTGCTACAAATTTCCAGTCTTGGGCACATGGAGTGTATGTGTACCCCAGGCATGGAATACAGATATCTCAAAGAACCCCCAGGTAAGGTAAGTTACAGGTAAGTAACCTCCTCTTATTTTTCCAGTTCAAAATTCCTATCACCACAAATCGGAGCTGTTGTCCATCTTGTTGCAATATTTAGTGATGTCAGAAATGCAGTATTTTGAGATGTATGCAATTAAAGACTTGAGGCTGAAGAAATAACTTTTTAATAATCAGTTCTGCCACCCGTTCTCACATTTCAGACCCTATTCTGCAAGTAGTCCGGTTGCTATCAAAAGGACTTTCCATGGAGTTAAGGTACTATTCAGTATGACTGTTATGACTGCTGCTTATTCCACTTGCTGTCTCACTATTTCCTTGTGCTCCTGTCTGTCTGGGTACGTCTACACTACGGGACTATTCCGAATTTGCATAAACCGGTTTTGTAAAACAGATTTTATAAAATCGAGTGCGCGCGGCCACACTAAACACATTAAATCGGTGGTGTGCGTCCATGGTCCGAGGCTAGCGTCGATTTCTGGAGCGTTGCACTGTGGGTAGCTATCCCGTAGCTATCCCATAGTTCCCGCAGCCTCCCCCGCCCCTTGGCATTTCCGGGTTGAGATCCCAGTGCCTGATGGGGCAAAAATCATTGTCGCGGGTGGTTCTGGGTAAATGTCGTCAGTCACTCCTTCCTCTGGGAAAGCAACGGCAGACAAGCATTTCGCGCCTTTTTTCCCTGGATTGCCCTGGCAGATGCCATAGCATGGCAATCATGGAGCCTGTTTTTCCTTTTGTGCCTGTCACCGTATGTGTACTAGATGCCGCTGACAGAGGCGATTCAGCAGCGCTACACAGCAGCATGCTTTTGCTTTTGCATGACAGCAGAGATGGTTATCAGCCATACTGCACCATCTACCAATCCATAAATTGGTAATAAGATGATCATGGCTACCAGTCCTTTTGCACTGTTCCATTTGCTGCTGTCATAAGTGCCCCTGGCTGCTCTTAGCCAGGGGCGCAAAGCCAAAATTGGGAATGACTCCCTGAGTCAATCCCTCCTTTTTGGTATCTAAAAATAGAATCAGTCCTGCCTAGAATATGGGCAAGTGTACTAGAGAACCACTGTATCAGAGAACCAGAGAGCACAGCTGCTCTGTGTCAGATCCTGCAGAAATTATGAGCTGTATGCTATTCACAGGGGGTGCTCCTGCAACAACCCCACCTGTTCATTTCATTCTTCCCCCAGCCTTCATGGGGCTACCGTTTAGCATTGTCCCCCCACTTGTGTGATGAAGTAATAAAGAATGCAGGAATAAGACACAGTGACTTGTTAGTGAAGGCAGCCTCCAGCTGCTATGATAGTCCAGACAGGACAGTAAGGAGTGCATCCCTCTGCTAGTTCAGGGGCACTTGAATCTTTTCTTTACACATGAAGGGTGGGGGCTGATGGAGCTCAGCCCCCTGTTGCTATGACGATGATGGATATCAGCCATACTGCACCATCTACCAGGAAAAATTAGGACCAGGCACCCTTGATCGACCTGACAGATGCTAGTACGCATGGTTACCAGTCCTTTTGCACTGCCCCATGTGCCAATAGGCTGATGATGACGATGGGTATCAATCTTATTGTACCATCAGCCACCCATGGCGGGGGAGCAAGGATGTTGGTGTTGAGTGCTGCACCATCCCGTCTATCTGCAGCATTCAGTAAGATAGGGTGACATGTAAGAGTCAAGACAGGATTGTTTTCCCTTTCACTTCTGGGGGGTGGGTTGGGGGGGTGTGCGTAAATTGCCTAGCTATGCCCTGACCCACCGCGGACACTGTTTTTGACCCTAGAAGCATTTGGCACTCAGCCAAGAATGCAAATGCTTTTTCAGAGAACTGCAGGAAACTGTGGGATAGCTTGAGTCCTCCAGTCCATGAGCATCCATTTGATTCTTTGGCTTTCCGTTACGCTTGCCACGCAGCAGTGCGCTTGGAGTCCCTGCCTATGGCGTCTGTCTGGAGATTTTTAAAAAAATGATTTTGAATTTCGTCTTCTGTAACGGAGCGCTGATAGAACAGATTTGCCTGCCCTTACAGCGATCACGTCCGCATCGTCCATGCTGGAGCTCTTTCTTTATTTTGATTTTTAACTGCATCACCACCCGTGCTGATCGGAGCTCCACGCTGGGCAAACAGGAAATATTCAAAAGTTCGCGGGGCTTTTCCTGTCTACCTGGCCACTGCATCCGAGTTCAGATTGCTGTCCAGAGCGGTCAGTGGTGCACTGTGGGATACCGCCCGGAGGCCAATACCGTCGATCAGCGGCCACACTAACCCTAATCCGATATGGTAATACCGATACTAGCGCTACTCCTCTCGTTAGTGAGGAGTACAGAAACTGGTTTAAAGAGCCATTAAAATCGATATAAGGTGCCTCCTAGTGTGGACGGTTGTGGCGTTAAATCGGTTTTACACTCCTAAAACCGGTTTAAACGCGTAGTGTAGACCAGGCTTTTGTCTCCACAAGTTTTTCCTCCTCTGAAACAGAGTATAAGCTCCTCCAGGCAGGAACTGTTTTCTTGGTATAAGTTTGTACAGCACCTAGCACAAAGGGAACTCTGGCCTCTAGGTGCTACCACAATACAAATAATAAATATATGTAAGGGTGCAAGTTTGTGATCCTAAGTTATGTGGAAACCCTGCATTTTGGGTTTGTACCTCAGGCTGATAACGTTAGAGTTATCTTGTAAAAATATGGATAAAATTATGACCAATGAGTTGCATGTTTACTGAACAGCGAAGAAGTTGGGGTAGGGAGACAACTCCCCACTAAGCTCACTTTCTCAGTTCTTTTTCTTCTTGGAGCATGCAGTGCCTATTGTGTCAAAAGTCTGGCAGGGTTTTTTTTATATTGACTATAGCCCACAAGAGCATGAGCTGTTTACAGTCTCCTGAACAAATTAATTATTTGTCACTGTGATCAAAGCTCATTTTCTGAACATGACAGAACTGAAGCACTTTGTGGCTGGAGGACAGTCACTGACCCAGCCAATATGCTTCTTATTTTGCTACATTTTGAAATCTTACTTAGGTCTAATGAAGGTTTTTGCAACAGGTGTTATCCATACTCAGGCCACTTACCCAGCTTCTGATAAGCTTATCAATGAGCTTTATTGCCCACTGTTTTTTTCCATCCACACATGCCTTGTCATTTTTATTCCATGTTATAAATGTTTACTATTTGTAGGTGGTGATGGTCTAACACACTGAAGTTATTGGACAGTGACGTCGGTCACATGACAGCAACATACCCTTTTGAAATGCCAATTCGTGCTATGTTACTGGGGCCAGGAAATAAAGGCCAGTCTTTAACCAGTACACCAGTGTCTTACCCAACTTAACAGTGCTCACCCACACAAACAGAGGCAGTGGCTGGGAAACTGAAACTGCCTGTTTAAGCTGTGCTGGAGACCGTACAGTGGGGCAGGGATGGAGAAAAGGAGGCGTCATTACTGGACCAGAAGCCTGATTGACATGGCAGGGCAATGCCCTGCAGGCTTAGGATAGCAGAGGGACTGCCCAGACGTGCCCTGAGATGGAAGAGGCAGTGTTTGGCCAAGAGAGCTGGGTGCAGGGAGCAGGAGGGAATGCAGGCTCTCAGTCACTCCGAGGGAAGCAGACAGGATCCTAAGACTCTACTCCAGAGCAGATTCAGTGCCAGCCTCTCCCACTAGGCCTCCCCTCACCAGAAACCAGGGCTTGCCCAGGACCACCATGGGCTCACTCCATCTGGAAAAGAGACCTGTCAGTTTCCTACACAGGAACCTCCCATTGGTGCACCAACCCCACTAACTAGCTACAGCCTGTGGGGAGACTTTGGGCTGACCCTTTTTATTTCTGGACTCAGCGTGCAGGATTTGGATTATTTGAGGGGAGGGAATGTTTAACTATTGCTCTGTGATGGGCTAATCGTTCAGTTCTTTGTTACCCTTGATTTTCTAGGGCTGGATAAAATAAAAAATCGTCACTTCTTTTCGAATGGCAAATAGGGGGTTTCGGCCAAAAACTGTTGAGTTTTCAACTGCAGACTATTGACATGTTTTGCTGAGAGTTTTGACAAAAACTATTTTTTTGTTTGTTTTCATGAAACATGCTCTGTGGAGCAAGAAAACATTTTCCAAACAGCTCGTCAGTCAGTTCCTTTTCTCCCTGGTTTGAGCTTTCTTTTCTTTGAATCCCATCTCTTTCTAGAATAAACTGTTCATTTCTCCTTCCAATCTGCTGGTCCTTGATTCCATGTAAATACAGGTTTTTATATCCTTGAGGGCTATATATGAATTTATTCACCCAGCCACTATGTAGCAGCTCAGGCACACTAAGAATCTGGTTTAGCACCAGCAACTAGCAAACTCCAAGGGCTGCACCTGTCATCCGCCCAAGAAGTACAAGGAACACCCATTGGTCCTAAAGTGGGATGCAGAGCCAGCTGCCTTTGGAGGCAGAAATAAGTGAATTCTAACACTTGGGCAAAGGTACTCTGGGGCGGCTAATTATGTTACAGCTGTATTCAGAGGAACCAACCATGATTGGGGCTGCATTGCGCTTGGTGCTATACTAACACCCAAAGAGAGACACACCCTGCTTACAATCAAAAAAGGCAAGAAGCACACCAAGGGGGGAAAGTGGGCTACATCATACAAGCAGAGTGCTCAGGATAACAAGCACGTGTCTTTTTGAGGGAGGCAACAAGACAAGCAGCGTACAAAGTACAAGAGAGAGGCAATCAATCACAACATGGCATTTTTGTGATCACTAGTTATATAGAGACAGGTTCTATCCATTAGCTACTTTCCTAAAGGTAATTTGCTTGTTCAAAGACACAAAGCAAACGAGATGCAGGCACAACGTCCAGACGCCCCCTCGCCAAAGTATTTGACTTCAGCAGTGTTGCTGAGGCAAAAGGGCCATCTTTTGTCATTTTCAAGCTCCTGTCTCCCATCTGCCCATATCGGCACGCTAACTGATGGTGGTCCTGGAAGGTGACAGCCCGATTGTCTGTTGAGAAAAGCTTGTTTGATATACAGAAAATACAAGAAAAAAGAATGAGTACTTGTGGCACCTTAGAGACTAACAAATTTATTTGAGCATAAGCTTTCGTGGGCTACAGCTCACTTCTTTGGATGTATAGAATGGAACATATAGTGAGGAGATATATATACACATACAGAGAGCATGAAAGGGTGGGAGTTGTCTTACCAACTCTGAGAGGCCTATTAAGTAAGACAACTCCCACCTTTTCATGCTCTGTGTATGTATATATATATCTCCTCACTACATGTTCCATTCTATGCATCCGAAGAAGTGAGCTGTAGCCCACGAAAGCTTATGCTCAGATAAATTTGTTAGTCTCTAGGTTTCAGAGTAGCAGGATGCTACAAGTACTCCTGTTCTTTTTGCGGATACAGACTAACACGGCTGCTACTCTGAAACCAGAAAATACAAGATGGTTCCTGCACTAAAGGGCTTTGGGTATGGGTGGGGAAGGGACTGGGCAAGAGAATCTGCTTTGGGGCAGATCCTCTCGTCCCCCTCCCTGCAGTATATTCTAGCCAGCAGACTGAAGTGGCTTCTGTTGAATGGCTCCACAGCTGCTCCATGACCTGCTATTGACATGTTCAGTATGTATAAGATATGCGTATGGATTGTAGATGGACTCTAAAAATACTAGTCGAAGCTGAGTTTGGGGGCCTGGAAAGATAGATGTGCCCCTTTAATCAAACCCAGCACAGAGGGAAGCACAAGTCTTTCAGTGCTGTAGTCCTGCTGGAATTTTTTCCTCAAATAATGGGTCAGATTGTGGCCCCCTTGACCCACATGCAGAGGGGGTCCTGCACACAGTGATCAGCCCTTTGCACATGGAAGTGGAGAATCAGCTGCCTCTGTGGCACTATCCTCTCTGTGAGGTCTAAGCGCTGTACTGAGGAAGGGAACAAAGATGTAGGGACCAGGGAAGGGGGAGGAGGTGGGCTAGGGTGGGGCTCTGGAGAAGCTTGTTCCCTGTCAACCCCAAGGTCCTTAATTATAAAAAGTAACACAGGCTCAGGCTGTGTAGGGCCTTCTTTACCATGTAGCTTCCCTCCACAAGGGCTGCTACTGGGTGGGTGGGGGGAGTCTCTGGCTGCACAACTCCATTAGAACTGCCCTCCCGGGGAGCCACGAGGAACTGGAATTATTGTGGGGGTACTGGGCTTTCATGCTGAGATGGTCCTGGTCTCCTGTGGTCCTGTCTCCAACATCTTCCCTTCACTTGCTTGTGGGAATCTTCAGCTGGAATCCATGCAGCCTCTTCCTGTTCCTCTGCCGAGATCACTGCTAGCCAGCCAGCTAACTGATTAACCACCTGCTCAGTAAAGTGTATAGATTTTAAAAAATCCTTCTTACAAGAAAATACAAAACGGAGAATAGCAAAACAGAAATGACTCTTTCCCCATTATCACTGTTAAAGTTGGTGAATCGCACTAGTTGAGACAATTTAACTAAAACTGTGTGGCTAAAAGTATACAATTAAAATAGAAACAAGTATTTTTCCTCCCAATTTCCCCTGCCTATAATGAACATTGCCGATGCTTCCCTGTTGGAGGGTTAATATCCCTAACCTCCTGCAAGATGCATCAGAATTAGGGACACCAGCCTGCTTTCTGCTCCTGGGCTCAGCTCCTCCCAGCTCACACAGGGCACATGGCCCTCTGCAAAGCAGCTGCCCTGAGGGCTTGCTCTCATGGAGCCTGACCCCAGCAACAGGGCACCTATTGGAGCAGACCCAAAACTACCACACCCAATTCCAGAAGCTTCTGGCTGTGGAGTGCTAAATCTGCCTAGTAACAATGACCCAGACACAATTCACTCCTCTCCCCCTCCCCTCCATGGGTCTCTTAAAGAGACCGCTCCCTGTTAGGCACCTGGGTTACCTCTCCATGAGGAAACTCCTCACAGACTTTCTCCCCAGAACTCCCTTTTCATCCAGGAGCCGACCGTTTGGGCCTACACTCGGAGTCTAACATTTCATGTCATTTAGAACCAGTTGTTTTTCTGCCACCACGTCAGGATCCGGAGGCCCTGCTTATTTGCTGACGAACAGGGAGTTAATTCCCCACATGCTGCTCGCATGGCTGCACAGGGCACGGCACTGAGGCAGAGCTCAAGGCCCAGTCAGGCCCCGGGAGGTGTACAGGACACTACCACAACAGCCCTCTGAGTGCTGGGGGAGAGAACGCAGCGCTGGTTACCACCAGGCTGGATGCCACCGCAAGGTGAGGTTCTTGAGTTTGATTTTGTTTCTCTTGTAACCAATATTCCCTGCACCCCTCCGACTGAAACCTGGAGGAAGGAGCCTCCTGACGGACCCACTTCACTCTTGAACCACTTATTCCTTCTCAGTCCCTCCAGCTTAGTGCCCTGTTTGACAGAGCCGTTGCTGACAGGGAAGTACTGGGTTACTTTCTAACAATGCACAGTGTCCCTTAATAAGGGGAAGAGTAACCCTACTAATAGAGCCTTTGGTAACAGAGCAGTTTGCTCCTGGATCCGAGTGGTAGTTTCTGCTTCTTTGTCAGGAGTGAAAAGCTTTCATGAGCAAATTCCTTGCATCAGATTTCATACTTGGAAACAGAGCCATTTGCATTGTGCACAAAAGGGCTGTAATTTGTGAAAGTGCTGTAGCGCCAAGGAATTGCTAGAAAGGGAGAAGGGAAGATGTAAATTAGCCTTGTTTGTCACGTTCTGCACATCTTGAGAGCTTTAACACTAACTAAAAATGAAAAGCAATTGCACTTGAAGTGTACCATATGGTGTGTCATTAACTGTACTAGTATTAGTCACTTTAATATGCCTGCCCTGAAGTTTGCTTTTTCTGAAATGTGAATTTTGCATTGACTCCAGTAAGAACCCATTCCTTGTACTCTGGCTTTTCCTTTTGGGTTTTAATTGCAAAACTTTACTCTTTATTACTTGTTGCACCTTGATGTCTCTTTCCAGATTGGGGTGTATGGACACCCTCCGTTTTGTAGGCACTGTACAAACACCTAGCAAGCAATAATATCTGCCTTAAAGAGCTTAAAAATCGAAGTGTAGTAATTATATGGCTGGAACAGTCAATTCAGTAATTAATTAATAAGAGCATTGTCAGAGATGATGTGTTGGAAAGACAAAGTCTTGCTGGCACAGGAATATAGTGATTGCCAGTGATTACAATGTATAATTGGTCATACTGTCACCCATGAGGAAAATCTATCATGAATACGGTACATGTTTAAAGAAAATGAGAGACTATTTTAGCATAAAACAATTTCTCTATCTTAAATCTTTAGTATTTCTGCATTATCTTCTCAATGTATTTTAAAATTCAGCAGAAGTTTTCTTCTCCTTAACACTTCCCCTCTTGCAATTTTATGACTTGATTTGATTTCTGCTCCTGCCACATAAACTGTGATTTAGAAGAGTATCAGTAATTGACCTTTTTTGGTGTACAGCAACAAGAGATGTGCAGGCATGAATAGCAGCAGCCTGACACAAATCAGTGAGTTACAACCCTGTAATGAAACATTCATTTGTTATCCCTGACTTCAGTAAGCCACAAACATAATCAGAATCACTGGTTACCAGGGAGGTTAGTTTTTTGTTAAAGTAAACAAACACAAGTGGTAATCAGCACGGTGGCACCATGCCCTGTTGTTACAGGGTATTTATACATGCTAAAAAGCAGAAAATGTGTAATTCCAGCTATTATCAACGATGTTGGTAAAATGTTAAGTGAAGAACTCTTGAGTGCAAACAAGTATGGTACAAACCTCTCAGTCTGACCCAGTGCTGGTAAGAAATGGTTGTGGAGGCTGGAGGAGCATATGGGTTCAAATATACATACCAGGTCTCCCTCCCTGCTTCAAAATTCCTACATCCAGAACTACCACCGCAGCAGCCTGTAGGGTTTGGTTGCAAGCAGATATCGTTTTAGAGCATTACAATTCTGACTGAACTCCAAGCTTGCTATCACAGGCTATCCGTATCGCTTTGTGTTATGAAGGGTTACAACACAGTAGTCATGGCAAGCTGTAACAGATCAGCCCTTCAGAGGCAGTGTGTGCTGCTTAGGTAAAGATGTGCTAAAGCCAGATGTTGCCACATGTCTGTTGTTGAATCTGTGAGCCTGAGCTCTCATAATCACTCCATTAACGCCTGCCTTCCTTTCCCTGCTTCCATGGATCTTGTAAACAGTTATCACTATACAACATTTTGTATTTAAAAAATTAGAAATCATGGTCATAGAAGGTGAAAACAGGCTATGTCACGTATACTGCAAATAAGCCCAGCCAAGTTTAGTGTTGATGGACACTAGTGGTTTTTAAGATTATTATAAAACATTTATATTCTGGTATCACCCAAAAGCCTCAGTTGGGTTTGGGGTTTCATTGTACCGGCTTCTCTATAAACACACATAAGACAGTCTCTGCTTTGGAGGGTTTACAGTCTAAAAAGAGACAACAGCAGCAAGGCTGGGAACAGGTTTATGATGCAAAGGCAGGCAAATATGGTGATGAGTGTTTGTTAGTTACATGCCTTATTGCTGGGGTATTTTTGTTTTTAAATAACAACTCTGTGAGTTCCAGCTATTCTGTTCATTTCACAAAGACCACTGCACAACCATCAATTGCTCATACCGTTCGGGTTTTCAGAATATGTCAGATGAGAGACTGTTCAATCCTCTTCTTTCATCCCAATTTCTCCATTGTATTTCTCAGTCCTATAGTTTCCCCTCCACCTCCTCAAAGCAATAGCAGCCATCACACTGGATTAGGGAATTCCACCTAAGGAATTTGCAGAGCAGAATGTTTTCTGATAACATTACTGTCAGGGTTCCCTCCCTACTCTGAACTTTAGGGTACAGATGTGGGGACCCGCATGAAGACCCCCTATGCTTATTTCTACCAGCTTAGGTTAAAAACTTCCCTATTCCTTGGATTAAGTAATGCTGCCACCACCAAGTGATTTAAACATTTAGGGAGGGCCACTTGGAGTCCTACCTTCCCAAATATCCCCCCAAGCCCCTACACCGCCTTTCCTGGGGAGGCTTGAGAATAATATCCTCACAAATTGGTACAGGTGAACTCAGACCCAAACCCTTGGATCTTAAAATGATGAAAAATTAATCAGGTTCTTAAAAGAAGAATTTTAATTAAAGAAAAGGTAAAAATTACCTCCGTAAAATCAGGATGGTAAGTACTTTACAGAATAACAAAAGACTCAAGAACATAGCGGATCTCCCCTGTAGGCAAAACCTCCCTCTAGATAAGGAAAATCACAAGCCAAAATAAAAGTAAGCTAGCGCATTACTTACTAATTCTAACTGAGTTGGATTGCTTGCCTTCTTGATCTGTCTCCGGCAAGCACACAGAACAGACAGACAAAACAAAGCCTTTTCCCCCTCCCCTCTTGTCCCCTTATTGGTCCTTTTGGTCAGGTGCCAGCTAGGTTACCTGAGCTTGTTAACCCTTTACACGTAAAAGGATTTTGTGCCTCTGGCCAGGAGGGATTTTATAGTACTGTATACAGAAAGGTGGTTACCTTTCCCTTTATATTTATGACAATGACACTTTAGCACAATACAATTCCATATTTCTTGGGCCAGATCGTTTGCTTGCGTAAGTCAGCATAATTTTATTGACCTCAGTGGAGAGACAGCCATTAATACTAGCCAAGGATTTGTTTCCTTATATCTCACCAGGAAACAGCTATTTTGTCTCAAATATCTCCTTGCCTGGCTGATGGAGGTGGTTATTGCTAGCCTTGACATGGCAGCACAGCCCATCAAATCAATGTAACACAGTAGTTGTCCAGAAGCTATTCCCAAAGAACAGGAATGGAGGGGATCTCAGAACTTTCCTTTTAAAGCAACAAGAGCATCTCTTTAAGGAGTTGTTAAGATGTGCTTATTTTAGAAAGATTGCTAGCTAATAGATGAAGCTAACGTAGCATTTTGCACAGCAGTGGTGCTGCTGCAGCTGCAATTCGAGTAACCGTGAATTGGCCAGAGTCAGGACATTCACTTCCTGTCCCATGAGGCTGGAAAAAAAGCCCATAGATAGGAAACGAATTCAATCTGCTTACTCCACTTCTTCCCACTGCACCACAGACCAGCAATGCAATTTGCTAATGTGTCACGTTGAAAAACACTAGAACAGTAACAATAGCCCAGGAGTTGGTGGACACTGACCTCTCTCTCATGTGACAAGGGTGTAGCCTCTGCAGCTCCAACCATGGAGCCAGGAACTAGAGATCTGGCATTTTCCAAGCCAGCACTCCTATTGGATATACAACCTCTAACTGTCTCTTGGTTCTAAAAGATACAGGATGCTGGCAAGGGTTTTGCCTCGTGGAACCAGAAGGCTGTACCGAAAGTACGTGAGAGGGTGTCTGTGTGAAAAGCTTCTTATGCTTCTGCTACATGCTGGTTTCCACAGATACGGGCAGTTAGGTTTAGCCATAGTTGCTAACTACCCTGAATCACTCAGAAAAACCCAGGTGTGACTGACTGAGACATTGTCCGTTTCTTAGAACTCAGCACCTAGTTTCAAGGAAAGTCTAAAAGAGTAGCAAACCACAGCTAGCACCACAACCTCAGTCATCAACTGAAGAGATAGCGTGACAGTCTCAGATGATAAATTAATGACCTTGGATCCAATTCTGCTGTGAATGTTAAATTGGCTGACCAAAGAGGTAAAGTAACATTCCTATCCTGAGCCAGATGTGCAGCTGGAGTAAATCTGCATAGCTCCTTTGACTTCACTGGAGGAATGCTGATTTACACCAGCTGAGCTGGCTCCCATCTCAGTCCCTCTCCCCTACTTTCTGTTTCCAGTGTGGTTTAGGCGTATTGTTAAGAATATTGTTACTGATTAAGGGTCAGATCCTGCTGCTATTGAAGGTAATGGGAGTTTTACAACTGACGTCAGAGTGAACAGTCACCCAGGCCCTCATATAGATTGTTATTTAATGAGTATTAATGTATTTATTTTTCAATGGGGAGACTTTATATTTATTGTATTTGGTTACTTGCTGGCAAAAACATCAAAGCATTGTCCTTGGAACTGAACTCCAAGAGGCAGGTAATCCAAATCCTCTTCCCCTCAGCCTTTCCATAACCTGGGCACCTTTTTTTTTTCCTTTATATTTTTACCAACATCCATAATCCCTTGCTGATCTATCCCTGGCTTCCAGATGATGCTGTTCAGTACCACGTTTGACCAGAGGTCCATATCCCAGGCAGGAGGCAATAAAGAGAGTTAAAAAATTCTTTTGAGTGCTGAGCTCTATTCTCCACTCTCCCTCCGCTAAAGCCAGCCTTCCCTTTTACAGGCCTCATCTGCAGCAGTGAAAGGAGCATGAGTGCCCACAATAGAGCCCTTTGGAAAGCTAAGTGTACCAAATCCCATTAATAAGTATCCTGTCCTGAAAGGGCACTCAACCCCCACCAGCTCTGCCCTGCAGTATAAAGCTGACTAAAAACAGAATACAGCTGTACTCACCAAAGGAGTGTAACCTGCATCAACATTAAGACAGGATTTGTGGCTCATAGAGGGAGGCTTAGAGCAAGCTTTTTTAAAAAATGGGTTTTGATCAATAAACAAGGGTTTAAACAGGAAGCTGAACATGTAATTAAAATGTTGGTATGCAGCCATGGTTATAGCACTATCGTTGATACTATGTTCACAGTTCTATTGGAAGCCTTATTTTAGATACCTCCACGCTCTCTCACACACTCTACCTTTGGGTCTGAACCAGTGAATTCTCTGTATGTAGTATAGGTTAGAAATGATTTTTTTTTTCCAAAAAGTTTAGTAACTCTAGGACATCATTTAAAAAAAAAAAGTACCATTTAAAACTTTGACGCGTTGTGATTTTGTGGCCTCTGATTTCTCAGCTAAAAATGAAGGTAAATTCATCCAAAGTATTATAGGTGTGAGAAAAGAGAAATTGATCCCTGCACACTACTAAAAACAGAGTATCAAGTAATATTTTAAAGGACTTACTCGAATCTAGCCACATTAAAATAGACTTACAAACCTCTCACATAGTGAATTTACATGCATATGGCTAAGAATTGCATTCATTACGTTAGGGATTAATGAGGAGGCTGTTTATGAAGGAACAGATTTATTACATGTTTGTTAGGAGTAACACATTCTTCCAATGAGCCTGAAAATAAGAAAATATTAGTCTGCCTCCAGATGCTTATTTCTCTCTATTCAATAAATTTTTAGGAAGGGAGATAAGGGAAGGAGTAAAGATTAACTCATGATTACCAAAGTAGTTGTAAAACTGTCATAAATTTCCTGGCAATACTTAGACCCTAGCTGCAAATTCAGCAGGGACCCGTGCGTGGTGAAGTTAACAGCAAAGCTTTACATGTTTCCGTAGCTGAGATACTACTGTGTGCAAATGTCAACATTTTTTTTATGTCAATTCACTGTACTTTTATCATGCAAAAATTTAACAAATACAGTATTGTAACTTACTATATTTAATGTTTTAAATTCTCAAGGATTGAAAAGTTTTAAATTCCCTCCCTATTCCTTCCTCCCTGCCACCGTCCCTAACCTTTGCCATCTTTTTTCTCCATGTCACTTCTCTTCCTGACCCACAAACTACTGTTAGCTAACTGGCAATAGTGGATTTCAGAAGAGAAGCTGCTGCTCCCACCTCATTCAGAGCGTTGGGTGGCAGGGCTTCAAACAACAAACAGCAACAGTAGGAACTCACTGTCCTTTGATGGATACTGCTACCAGACAGGTTTGCAGAGTGAGGCTGGTCCAGTGGGTAGGATGCTGGCCTGGGATGTGGGAGGCCCAGATTCAATTCACTGGTCTGCCACAGACTTCCTGTGTGACCTTGGCCAAGTCATTTTAGGACCAAATTTTTAAAGGTATTTAGTTACCTAAAGAGGCAGATGGACACTTAGTGGGATTTTTAAATGTGCCTAAGTAGGATCAATGGGAGTTAGTTGCCTAACTGGCTTAGGTGCTTTTGAAAACCCCACAAGGCGCCTATCCGCATCTTTAGGTGACTACTTCTGTATCTCAGCTTCCCATCTATAAAATGAGGATTATAGCATTTCTGTACTACACAGGGATGTAGTGAGGATAATTGCAAGGTGCTCAGATACTATGGTAATGGGAGTCATATAAATTCCTTATATAGATTTTTGTGGCCTACTGGACCACAAATTAGCAAGGAAAGAGAAGAGTCCAGAGAAGGGGCATGACTTAAGGTCATGTACATTTACCCACATTGTAACGTGCTTGTCTGATACAGCTACTGACTTCGTTGTACAGCTGCAAAAATTGGGCTGTTACAGACATACCTGCTACTCCCTTTTGTTTATAGTGTCCAAGTTTCAAATAAACCCTAATAGTACCAGGACCAGTCATTTCAAAAGGAGTTTGTTTGCTAATATACTATTGTAGCTTTCTACAGAAAAGGCTTGGCTGGCTTTATATCTTCTTTGTGGAACGATCCAGTGCAGACAAAAAAACATTTCCAGTAAAGCTGTGTAAGACACACCAATTATGAAAGAATGTCACCAAACACAATCTCTCTCTATCATGAAGGAATGAGAGAATCTAAGGGACGTTTCATTAACAGCTTCTGTCAAAAAGACCCAACAAAGTGCAATCCAGAGCCTTAGAATTCCACCTGTTCTGCAAAATGTGAGAGGTAGGTGGGTTGTTTGTTTTTTAAATAAAGGAACTCAGTGTCATCCGGTAGAAGCCACGCTCCTGAGCAGGAAATTCCTGCAGAACGATTGATTTTTAAGTAGCTAGGACTGTAACAAGTCTATGCTGTGGATTATTAACATCTATTTCCCTTCACTTATTTCTACAGAGCACAGTAAACACAGTTCTGTCACAGTGGTCGATTTAAAGACTGGATGGAACAAAGATACCAAAGCAGGAGGGGGGAAGGAGGGGGAGTGAAGCTGAAATCAAGATGTGGTTGTAAAGAGCCTGAGAGAGACTATTTGTGAACTGATAGACTGTGTGATGGTTTTGTGTAAATATCCTTGGATTGTTGGGATTTTAATTTTGTATATTGATAATGCAGTGTGGCCTTTTATGCAGCTACAGGGACTTCTCAGAGAAGGCTGACATCAGCCCAGATGAAATATTATTTTACTGTCAATATTTCTCAAGCCATTTGTTTGTAAATAAATGCTTAACTTGTTTACTGTTGTTAGGCCGTTTTTCATTATTGTTAAAGTAAAAATAATGCACTTCCAATGTTTATTTAGTCTTAAAAGGAACGTTGGCATTTGTTCCTTTAAAGAGGCAAACCCAACACCTTGCTACATTAACTGGAGTTAAAATTCACTTTAAATCAAACACTGCATTTTTTATTTAGATTAATGGAAAAACAAGTTTATTAATAAAAGAAGACAGGATTTGAAGTGGATTCAAGTATAAGAGATACCTGAATAAACTGTTCTTTGTTGGGTATCCTTCAAAAGAATCCACTTTAAAGGTTCACTAGACTCTAAAAGAACTTGGGGTTTTCTGCCCCTTTATCTCTTTCACTTGAAAAGACCAAGGCACCAGCACTTTTGGGCCTCTTGAAGCCATCCTAACCAAGGACAGGTCAGACACCATCTTGCTTGAAGACTGTGCGTGAGAAAAGCCATCTTAAACAAAGCCTTGAACCAAAACTTGCTAGATTAAGCTTTAGATTTTTGGATGGATTTTCACTTTTATTTGCCTGTAAGTATTTCTAACTTTAGCTCTTATTCTTGAATTCACTTAAAATCCTATCTTCTTTTGTTAATAAACATGTTTTATTTTTAATCTAAACGAATCCAGTGCTACATTTAAACTCAACTGTTTGGTAACTCCAGTTAAAGTAACGAAGTGTTGAATATTGACTCCTTACAGGGGCAGTGGACCCTAATATTTGAACTGTCCAGGAGAGGGCTAGACAGTGCAGAACATGTGTTTTGGGAAAATTCAGGAGTGGGAGTGTGTCGGGGTCACCCTACAAGTGGTAACCGAGGCTGGAGGAAGCCACAGTGGAGCTATAAACAGGCTGCTGGGATCAAAGCTGCTGAACCAGGGCTGTCAACCTCATAAACACACAGGGTGTGACCTGCATGCTGGTAGGCTGGTTGTGAGCAGCCCAGGTTGGGAGCTACAACACCAAAGCATTATGAGGCAGGTGGGGATACACCACCTCACAGGGTCTCGATTGCACCCCAGAATGTGACATCTGGTTTCCACATATTTTAGCCCTAATTCCAGCATATATTCATAACTCTTAATACCCACTGCATACATGCATAACACAAGAATATTAATGATTAGTGAGTTATTAGTAAGACTAAGATTTAGTCATGGGTATTTTTGGTAAAAGTCGTGGACAGGTCACGGACAATAAATAAAAATGATGGCCCGTGACCTGGCCATGATTTTTACCAAACATACCCCTACCTAAAACTCTACTTCTGGGGTCCTGTTGCTCAGGGGGACCCCTGCTGGGGTGGGCTCTACTCCAGTGCTGGGGGTTGACTGCCCCCTGGCCACTGCTCCCGGGGACAGCTTTCTGGATGGCCTCCAGGCACCCCGGGGCCACCACTGTTTGGGCGCCCCAGGACCGCCGCTGCTCAGGCAGTCCCCAGAGCCGAGCACTCCAGAACTGCTGCTGTTCCTGTGGTCCCCAGAGCCAGCTGCCTGGGGCCGACCAAGCAGCAGCCGCTGCTCTCACACTCCCCGGGGCTGCCCCCAGGACCGCTGCTCGGGTGGTCTGTCAGACCAGCTGCAGTGGCCGCTGCTCAGGTGGTCCCAGGAGCCAGCTGCCTGGGGCTTCCCGAGCAGCGGCTAGTGTGGCTAGCCCTGGGTCGATCCAGCTGCGGCAAGTGCAGTCGGCCATGGGGCGCCCGAGCAGCTGGCCCTCCGGCGGCCCTGAAGTCAGCTGCACCAGCCGCTGCAGAAATCACGGAAAGTCATGGAATCCATGACTTCTGCAGCCTCAGTGAAAGAATCGCAACCTTAGTTATTAGTTTTAAAATGATACCTTACAAGGCATATTTTGTACAAAGATTATTCCAGTAGCATGTCAAGTGTGAGTACAGAAGTGCTTACTATCAGACAAGCAGGCTTATTTGTGCTATATTACTTGGTGTCAGCAGCTCTTGTCCGAACTGACAACTCACTACACCCAACTCACTAATGTCATAACCTGTATCTAAAAGGCATCATGTAAGATCTCAATGGAAAGCTACTATCATGCTGATCATTAATATTATTGGGTGGTGTCTGTATGGAGGACAAATTCAATTTTACTAACATTGGAAAGCATGTTATCAAAGTGTGTCTGCCAGAGTTACCCCCCTCTAGATAAAGGAGTCCGGTGGCACCTTAAAGACTAACATCTGAAGAAGTGGGTTTTTTATCCACGAAAGCTTATGCCCAAATAAATCTGTTAATCTTTAAGTGCCACTGGACTCCTCATTGTTTTTGTGGATACAGACTAACATGACTACCCCTCTGATACTAGACAAAGGAGAGTGGTTCTGCCACCTTGAAGGTGCATTTTGGCAATGGGAATGCAATTTATATGAAAGGTAAACAGGGTCATCAAGCTAACAAGGGGAGGAGGTAACCCTTCAGCATCACAGAACTGGGAGGAAATTGCAGGAAAGAGAATAATTTGCATTTTAGCAAACACGAGCAAGGGAAGAAACCAGCATGGAGCTTCTTTCATCACCAGACTCCATGTTGCCTTCCTCACAGCTTGAATGCACTTTGGCGGGGTGGCCTTCAGAAGAATCCATTTCAAAGGTTGACTGGACTATAATAGAAAGGAGTGAAGAACCTCAAGTTATCTTTCACCTATGAATACAGAGAAACCGATCACCTTAGACTTTGTGGGAGATCCTGACCAGAGAAGTGGTTGGTCATCTAGCCGGAAAGTAATGTGATGAAAATCTTAATTTGAACCAAAACTGTAGTTTTGTTAAGTTTTAGTCTCTAAAAAGTGTAGTTCACTTTTATTTGCTTGTAACCATTTCTACCTCTATCCTTTATACTTGAACCCACTTAAAATCCTGTCTCCTTTTGTTAGTAAACTTGTTTTACTTTCAAGCTAAACCAACCCAGAGCTGTGTTTGATTTAAAGTGAATGTTAACACCAATTAATGTGGCAAGCTGTTAGTTTTTGTCTCTTTCAAGGAGCAAACAAACCTTTATTATTTCTCTGAGTGCTTCAGGAGAGGGCTGGACATGTCAGAGCCCACGATTTGGGGAAAATTTAAGACTGGATGTCTGCTGGGGTCACTATGCAAAGTGAAGCCTGAGTGTGGCAGGGGTGTAACAAGCAGGCTGCTGGAATCAGAATTACTGAGTCATAACTACTTACAGTTACAGGGCAGACAGAGTGTCTCACTGGTCTGGATTTCACACCACAATGTGAACGTAGAACGTAACATACATGGAGCACATTATTTATTACATACTGCTCCATGGTCTGCACTGGTTTTGTTTGTTTCAAGGTGCACTTCAAGGTGCAGGTCTCATCTATAAAGCTATATTTGGTTTAGGTCCTGGCTGTCTTAGAGAAAACCTTGCTCTCCATGTCCTATCCTGGTGGTCATGATCATCTAAGGCACATGAGATAACAGGCCCCAGATTGAAAGGTCTAGGATCTGGCAATATGGTAGCCTAGATAAGGGCACTTTGATTCTGGAATCCTCTTTTCCCAGCTTATTCAGCAATACCTGAATTACTGATTTTATTTTATTATTTATTTATGGCACGTTGCAAGTCCTATCTATTTAATCTGGCTTTTTTGAGTGGGTTATTTAGGCAAGTTTGGAAAAAGTTGCTTAGTCCTTTAGCTGACAGTATTTTTTTTGTTAATAAATGTATTAATGTACAGGCACCAAGAGAGTGCTGAAAGTAGCCATTGAAAGATTCCAGAACAATAAATCGCCAGGTGAAGATCAAATCACTGCAGAACTGCTTGAAGTAAGTGGAGAGGACAACATTAAAATCCTGCTACGCCACTTCAGTTTGGTATAGGAGAAAGAATACACCTCAGAAGAATGGAAAAGAGGGATCATAATCAAATTCCCCAGAAAAAGAGAGTTGAGTGATTGTAACTGCTGTAGTCTCAGGAAAAGTCTTCTGTGCAATCATAGAATATCAGGGTTGGAAGGGACCTCAAGAGATCATCTAGTCCAACCCCCAATCATCCTAAATAGACTTAGAGGTGCATAAATAGCAGACCTGGAAAGCAATCTGGTTTTCACCCAAATCAATCTTGTATAGATCATTGTTCATTTTCTGTGAAAGCTTAAAACAAAGGAACAAATGGCACCTGCCAGTAGTCTTGATTTTTGTGGATTTCCAAAAGCATTTGATAGTCGAGAATTGCTGTGGCAGATAACACAAATCTATAGAGTCGTCAGCAAAGTCATTCAAATTTTAAAAAATGTGTATCCGAAACCTCAGTGTACAATAAAGAGAAACCAAGAGCTAACTTTTAACGTTAACACTGGTGTCAGGCAAAGCTGTATCTTGTCCCCCACATTGTTTGGAATTGCTATTGACTTTGTTACTGACAGTCTGTCACGTACAGAAATGGGCATTGCATAGACAGATGGTGAGTATGGAGACTTAGACTTTGCAGATGACATCTGTCTTATAAATAATCAGTTGACTGTATGCTGCAAAAGACAGATGGTCTTGCAAAGTCTGTCAAGCAAATAGGTGTTCTTATCAATAAATCAAGGATAGAAATTACGTAAATTAATTTACCTACCACTGATGTTTATCTACTTGGAAGTCAAAGTCTTTAGAACCATTAATAAATGTACTTGTCTGGGAAGCATCATTCATGATACATAAAGTCCAGAATAGGTAAAGCAAATGCTGTATTTCAAAAATGTAATACAGTATGGGAGTCCAATGGGATTAGCAAAAACACCAAATTTAAGACCTTTCAAAGCAACATCCTAAATGTCTTCCTATGGGGAGCTGAGTCCTGGGAAAAACCATAAATCTGTCCAACAAAACTGAACAGCTTTCAGTGCATGGGTCTATAGAGAATATTCAGAGTAAAATGAATAAGTAATAAAGAGATCTTAGAATGGGCACAACTACCTACAACAGTACAAGTAATACAGAAGAAAGGATGGACATATCTGGGATATCTTTTAAGAATGCCCTATAATAGGCTACCTAAACAAGCACAACCCCAGGGCAAGAGATGGAGATGCCAACCTAGAGGCATAATAATGACAGAAGTGGCATTGATACATCTGAATATAAAAGACCTGGGGAAAATGAGCCTAGGCTAGAGATGACTGGCACTGTTTGACTTCTGCCTTATGCACCTGATGGTGTTGGAGGAATGATGATGATGCCAAGAGTGCATATAAGTACATCATATTATTAAATAATATACAAGATAAGCTCTGTACAGCAGAAATAGACAACTGTCACCTCTTACTGCAAGAGGTGTACATGTCATGCTAAGGTACTGCTAACCATTTTGCATATTTGTCCAATGCTGAGCCTTTCTGAAAACACAATGAAACATTTAAAGCTCTTAAATGTCAGCAACAGGGCCAGTAAAGACCAATATCCTGGATTATGTAGAAGGAGACTCTCTCCAAGCAGTTGCTCTTAAAGGCTTGACTTTTTTCTTGTACATTTGCTACAATAGCAATGATGTTAATGGAATACGAGTTTGTGTTTGTCATTAATCTATCAGCGGGAGTTCACTTAGTGGAACACAAACTTGCAGTCTATTAATATTATCATTTAACTATTGTGGTTGACAGCACAGCATCTTCACAGCAGGCACTGGATGAATTCTGAGAGCAGTGCATTATCTTTTAACTTTATTGGCACTTCTGAAAACAAGATCATAACAGCAGGGCTGGAACCTACTATTGTGGAGGATGACACTACTTACTGTATATGAACTTACATAGCTAGTTGGCCAATGCAGCTCAGACCTTCAGACTAAGTTCTGAACCAAGCATATGTTTGTGATGTGAGGAGAAAGTCAAGGGTTAATAAAGAAAATGCAGCAAGCTAATACCTTGGCTTCACTAGCAAACACTGCTCTAGTATGTCTTTAAGATATTTGCTGTACACACAACAGGGAAAGAGGAAGGGCTTTTAGTACCTTTGGTACGGCAAAAGAAAAGTTCCATGAATTTCCTGAATTCTCTGACTCTCTTGAAGCTTCAATACAGGTAGAGTAATTGTAAGGCCTACACAGAAGGGAGTGCTATGAACTCACATCAGTAACTGAAGTTTTCACAGTTGTTTAGCTTTCTGGACTACCTACCTGCTTTTACACACACACACACACACACACACACACTCACTCACTCACTCACTCACTCACTCACTCACTCACTCACTCTCTCTCTCTCTCTCTCTCTTCTTGCTGTATAGGGGCAGACATTTTAGTTTGAGCCCTGCTGCATACAGACCCCTACATTTCTGCTCTGCATTATAGGTGTTTGCATTATCAGAAGCAATAAAGAATCCTATGCATTCAAAGAATAGAATCTGAGTTTGAAGTGTATTCATTTTTTAAAAGCACTTTTATCAATATAAGAAGCTGCTGCTTTCCTAAGAGTTAGTCCCAGCCACAATTTATAGTGGCATTTTCAGATAATTACCACACTGTCCATGCAAAATAGTCTGTGGAATTTTGAGGTAACCATGTGGTTGTCATGTAGCCTTAGGATGTAAAGAACATGGGGAAGGAAAGGTCATGTTACTTTCTGACTGAATCTTTGAGCTTTTAGTTTCATGGTGGTGGATTTTTTCCTTTTCACTTCTGCCATGCAATGGGAGGTTTAGAACAGAATCCTTTTTGCATATCTCTGAAGTAGCTGCCACCCAGTAGACAGCCAAGCCAATTCCGTACTGTTCTAAATTAGGTACCATGTTGGGGTCATCATGAAATATACTTTGGTCTAATTTGAGTGTGTGAAGTCTATAAGGCCTCCTGCTCATTCCACAAGAGAAAATATGTAGGTTAATAGATTCAGTCCAAAGCAAGAAGGAACCATTGTGATAATCTAACCTGACCTCCTGTATAACACAGGCCATAGAACTTCCCCCCAAATAATTCTTAGAGCATGTCTTTTAGAAAAAATGTCCATCCCTGATTTAAAGAATCCACCACAACTCTTGGTAAATTGTTCCAATGGTTAAATACACTCTCTGTTAAAAATGTCTGCCTTATATCCAGTCTGAATTTGTCTAACTTCACCTACCAGCCATTGGAATGTGTTCTACCTTTCTCTATTAGACTCAAGAGGCCATTATTAAATATTTGTTCCCCATGTAGGCACTTACAGACTGTAAGCAACTCACCCCTTAACTTTCTCTTTGTTAAACTAAATAGCTTGAGCTACTTGAGTCTATCACTAAAAGGCATGTTTTCTAATTCTTTAATCATTCTCGTGGCTCTTCTCTGAACCCTCTCCAATTTATACTTGAAGAAAGGTGTAGGTGAGTGGAGAGTAGACTCTCATTTCATTTCAGAGATTATGCAGCCTAATATCTAAGATAGAGAGGCCCAAACTGTAGCCTGTGGACCACCGTTGGGGCCATGGAGAGCTGGTGTAATTAACCCCTGCTTGGGCCAAGAGCAGGGTTTGAACCTGGAACCTTCAGCGCTATAAGCATGAGCCTCTACCACTTAAGCTAAAGGATGATGAGATTGAGCCCAGATCTGTTAGAGTCAAAGGCCTGGTCTACACTACGCGTTTATACCGAATTTAGCAGCGTTAAACCGATTTAGCCCTGCACCCGTCCACACAACGAAGCCCTTTATATCGATATAAAGGGCTCTTAAAACCGATTTCTGTACTCCTCCCTGACGAGGGGAGTAGCGCTGAAATCGGTATTGCCATGTCAGATTAGGATTAGTGTGGCCGCAATTCAACGGTATTGGCCTCTGGGCAATATCCCACAGTGCACCATTGTGACCGCTCTGGAAAGCAATCTGAACTCGGATGCACTGTCCAGGTAGACAGGAAAAGCCCCGCAAACTTTTGAATTTCATTTCCTGTTTGCCCAGCGTGGAGCGCTGATCAGCACGGGTGGCCATGCAGTCCCAAATCCAAAAAGAGCTCCAGCATGGACCGTATGGGAGATACTGGATCTGACCGCTGTATGGGGAGACAAATCTGTTCTATCAGAGCTCCGTTCCAGAAGACGAAATGCCAAAGCATTGGAAAAAATCTCCAGGCTATGATAGACAGAGGCCACAGCAGGGACTCAACACAGTGCTGTGTGAGAAGCGTAACGGAAAGCCAAAGAATCAAATGGACGCTCATGGAGGGAGGGAGGGGGTACTGAGGACTCGAGCTATCCCACAGTTCCTGCAGTCTCCGAAAAGCATTTGCATTCTTGGCTGAGCTCCCAATGCCTGAAGGGTCAAAAACATTGTTGCCAGTGGTTCAGGGAATATGTCGTCAATTTACTCCCCTCTCCCCCTCAAAGAAAAGTGAAAAAAATCGTTTCTTGCCTCTTTTCAATGTCACCGTATGTCTACTGGATGCTGCTGGTAGACGGGGTGCTGCAGCGCTAAACAGCAGCATCCTCTCCCCTCCCCTCCCCGGTGACAGATGGTACAGTACAAAATGACTGATAACCGTCCTCGTCATCATCCTGTGAGTGCTCCTGGCTGGCCTCGGTGAGGTCGGCCGGGGGTGCCTGGGCAAAAATGGGAATGACTCCCAGTCATTCCCTTCTTTAAGCTTTGTGTCCTGGAGATTCAATCCTAGCAGATGGTGCAATAGGGCTGGTAACCGTCCTCATCATAGCAGCTGGAGGCTGAGCTCCTCTCCCCCCTCCCTTTCATGTCTAATGGAGATTCTGGACTATCATAGCAGCGGGAGGCTGTGCTCCTCTCCCCCCCACCCTTTAATGAGTAATGGAGATGTCCTGCCTGGAATATCATAGCAGCTGGAGGCTGCCTCCCCCTCATTTTATCTCACTAAAAAGTCAGTGTTTCTTATTCCTGCATTCTTTATTACTTCATCACACAAATGGGGGGATAACTGCCACGGTAGCCCAGGAGGGGTGTGGGAGGAGGGAAGCAACGGGTGGGGTTGTTGCAGGGACACCCCCCTAGAATGGCATGCAGCTCATCATTTCTGCGGGATATCTGGGGCTCTGACCCGGAGCAGCTGTGCTCTCTGGTTCTCTAGTAGACTTGCCCCATATTCTAGGCAGGACTGACTCTATTTTTAGACAAAACATAAAGAAGGGAATGACCTGGGAAGTCATTCCCATTTTTGTCCATGCGTCCCCGGCCGACCTCAGCGAGGCCAGCCAGGAGCACCCATGACAGCAGCAGACGGTACAATATGACTGGTAACCGTCATCACCATTTCCAAAGCAGCAGACGGTGCAATAGGGCTGGTAACCGTCTCTGCTACCTTGCAAAGGCAAATGAATGCTGCTGTGTAGCACTGCAGTACCGCATCTGTCAGCAGCATCCAGTATACATATGGTGACAGTGAAAAAAGGCTAAACGGGCTCCATGGTTACCATGTTATGGCATCTGCCAGGGCAATCCAGAGAAAAACGGCATGAAATGATTGTCTGCTGTTGCTTTCACGGAGGAAGGATTGAGTGACAACATTTACCCAGAATCACCCGCGACACTGTTTTTGCTCCATCATGCATTGTGCTCTCAACCCAGAATTGCAATGGGCAGGGGAGACTGCGGGAACTATAGGATAGCTATCCACAGTGCAACGCTCTGGAAATGACGCTAGCCTCGGTACATGGACGCACACCGCCGAATTAATGTGCTTAGTGTGGCCGCGTGCACTCGACTTTATACAATCTGTTTTAAAAAACCGGTTTCTGTAAAATCGGAATAATCCCGTAGTGTAGACATACCCAAAGAGACTGCCATTGCCTTAATGGGCTTTAGATCAGCCCTCGCTAGACCCTAAGCTAGGGGTTCTCAAAGTGGGGGCCGGGACCTCTCAGGAGATCGCGAGGTTATTACATGGGGAGTCGCGAGCTGTCAGCCTCCACCCCAAACCCCGATTTGCCTCCAGCATTTATAATGGTGTTATAAATTGAAAACACTTGTTTATATATTTAAGAGGGGGTCACACGCAGAGGCTTGCTATGTGAAAGGGGTCACCAGTACAATAGTTTGAGAACCACTGCCCTAAACCATTTAGCAGGCAGCTATAACAGACTCTGGGTATGTCTACAGTGTTGCTGGGAGTGAGCCTTCCAGCGTGGGTAAACAACTCATGCTAGCAGGGATCAAGCTAGAGTGCTAAAAATAGCATGTGAACAATGCAGCTTGGGCTCTCAAGTCTAGTGGGTCAGAGGTTGCACAGTCAGCCTTGCTTCTGGCATTGCATAACTTGAGTGGTTGACTTTGCAACTATGTTCTGCTAATATTGTTTTGTGTGTGTAATATTTACATTGCTGTTTTTCTTAACTATAGATGTGAATGCCATACAAAAATACACACTATGCAAGTACAATTTGCTCTTAAACATCTTTTGGATCCAACTGGTCTTTGAATTAATTTTAAATCTAGGTTTGCATGGCAGGTATTGGGTCAGTTTCAAAGACTGACCTATTAATTTTGATTGACTGTCTTGGCTTAAAAGTGCCCGAATAAAGCACAGCGGGTACTGCTGCTCTGTCTCTCTCACTGAACGTCTTAGAAGACTGCAAGAGAAAATTTAGAAGACCTAGCAACAGAAAAAATAGTCAGGAACATTTGTTATAAGCTTTTTGTTGCTCTGTACAGAAGTAATTTATCCCATATTATTATTTTCTCAACTGGGATAAAGAGGAAGCTCCTTAAGTAGAGTTGTCCTTTGTGGAGATGGTTGGCAGGTTTGTCTCTAGTTGTCTAGTATAGCTTAGTGGTTGGCTACAGTATAAGAAAGCACATTGACCAGTAAGTCCTGAGGTAAAACCTCTCAGACATCCAGTATTTTGTATCCTACATTATGTATTGAAGACGACACATTGGGCTGTGGATTTCCTACATGTCTGGGAGAAGGGGACCTGTGTGAGATCCCAAGCTAGGACCTCTCAAAGTCAGTTGGTAACAGCAGCTAAGGTGTAAAGATGGTTAAGGTTAAAAAGGAGAAGGAACTTTATTCCACTTATGTCTGTAATGTTCTATCCTTTTATTGGAGCAGCTTCTGTTGGTGAGGGAGACAAGCTTTTGATAAGAGCTCTGTCTGAGCTTCAGGGCCGGCTCCAGGGGTTTTGGTGCCCCAAGCAGCCAAAAAAAAAAAAAAAGCCGCTATCGCGATCTGTGGCAATTCAGCGGGAGGTCCTTCGCTCCGAGCGGGAGTGAGGGACCCTCTGCCGAATTGCCGCCCAATATCTGAAAGTGCTGCCCCGCTCCGGAGTTGCCGCCCCAAGCACCTGCTTGATAAGCTGGTACCTGGAGCCGGCCCTGCTGAGCTTAAAGGCTTGTCTTTCTCACCAACAGAAGTTGGTTGAATAAAAGATACTACCTCACACACCTTGTCTCCCCTTAAACTATGCTGCCTGTGCTTCTTTACTGTAGTTTTTCTGGCAACAAATTACCCTGTAGCACCATCCAGGAGATCACTACAATTACCACCCTCCAAAATGCATGGTATGTTTAATAGAAATTACTCATATCCTCTGCCACAGAAGAATCTCTTATGAGTCGGAGTAATTAGATAAACCATTAGAAAGACAAAGTTTGAGATAAAGAGCCTGCACCACAGTACTTGTATGAAGTGAATTGAAAAACATTGTTTCTTTTGTTTATCATTTTTACTGTGCAAATATTTGTAATAAAAATAATACAAAGTGAGCATTGTACACTTTTGTATTCTGTGTTGTAATTGAAATCAATATATTTGAAAATGTAGAAAAACATCCAAAAATACTGAATACATTTCAATTGGCATTCTATTGTTTAACAGTGTGATTAATCATGATTAATATTTTTGAGTTAATCGCGTGAGTTAACTGTGATTAATCGACAGCCCTAATTACAATCTCTTAAAATGTTTAAATAAAAAACAAATATGCTGAATCCAGGAGTCTCTATCAAAAGCTTTTTAAGTTAAAGGCTTTTCTATATAACAAAAGATTTGGGGCAGGGGGGAGAACGTCTAACTTTTGAGATCAGGCTTCATAAATATGGCACACTAGATAGGCAAGTAGGAGCTTGAGCTTCAGTCACTTTTACTTAGGCATATTTTAAAATTTTCCCAGGTTGGCCTGAAATACTTCACTTACTATAGTTAATCCCTCTGTTTAATAAATCATTTAGTTGTAAATGAGACAGATCTTGATGAGAAGTTTATGTATCCAGAACATTTCAGGTTGTTTTGTTTAATTAAATTCCAGAGACCATCCTAATGCAGCTTGACAGAAATCATGAGCAAAAAGTTAATTATCTAGTAAACAAAAAATATATCCTTCACTATTTTCTAACATACTAATATGTAAAATTAATAAGAATCTAAAACATTAAGCTATATAATTGCTTAAATAAATGTATACAATTATATTGTACCCACCTAGGCAGCAAAAAGATGATGTACCAAATCTGGTGCAAATGCTTTATTTAGTTGTAAATCAACATGTTTTAATGATTATATCAACTACGTGAATGCACCTGTTTTTAGAAAATAACTGAAGTACAAATGAAAAAATTGATTAAAATCTATGGTGATTTAAATCACTGATTTAAATGGCCTTGATTTAAATCAATCTGGACTGCATAGCAGGGTGGGTATGATTTAAATCACTAGTCAGGAAGACTCGATTTAATCATGGATTTCTACATAAAAGTGCATTCTTGTTGGTTGTTATAACTTTAATACATATTCTTCACAACTCAGAGAGAGATGTAGGTTTCATTTTTAGAAGGTACACACTATACATTTTTAAAGTGATTTATTTTGAAAACTTTTCAGATTAGTTTTACAGCTATCTCAGAAAATAAATGATTGGTTATTTCATTTACCAAAGGTAACTGAAGCAGATATTTTTGAAGTCATTGGGAGGTGAACTATCTCCAATTCAACAGGTTAATCATTAATATTTGGAGGATTTTCCTGCCATCCTGTATTAGGAGGAGAACATCACCAGACAGACATTTAAATTGTTTTATTTAACTAAAACAACAATGTTACGTATTCTGGATTTTTTTTCTTCAACAGCAAACATATAATATTTTAGCAAAACAAGCATATGAATTTTTGAATTTAGTTAAACATTCAGGTTTTTTAAAATCAGGTTTGTTTTTGTTAAAATTGTTTTTAACTAAAATAGTTAAATAAAATATTTTAAAAAAAACAACAAAAAGTAAATAGACTATGTCAGCTAGGTCAACATGAGAAATTTAAAATATTGTCTTCTGCAGCTAACTCAGTCGTCTTCACCTTCATTTTCCTGTTTGTTCATAATCTGGAAAAGAAAAACAAGCTTTCTTGCTTTTTCAAGTCCCAAACGATTTCTCAATTTGGAATGAATTAGTCCAAAGGAAGAAAATATTCTTTCTACACTGGCAGAAGAAGCTACTCCTGTTAAAAGTGAGATTATCACTTCAACAATCTCTGAATCCAAGTGTGTAAGTGATTTCCACCAGTTCACTGGTGTGGCTTTCTTTAAAACATCATCAGCAAACATATATTTCTTGAATGGTTCTTATTCCCAAACTGGGTCTTTTACGGCCTGCTGCCATTAGAGGTTTTCCCTTCTAGTCAGAGAATGGTATGGTAGATCTCAGACAGACCTAAGACTTCTGGAATGTGCTGCTCAAACAGTTTCACTTTGGTTTCTACTGCCTGACCATCCTTTCTCACATTTATCTCCAGACGTCTTCTTGTCCGGATCTATTCCACCCCCAACAATCTTCGATTCATTGAACTTTTTGAAACTTCGCACTTTTAGAGAGAGGTAAGGGATTGACTCTGTGTACACAAATGTGAAGAGGACAATAGGGTTGAGGTCTGTCATTTCTCACCTCTAGATTTATTTATTTAAAAACATTTTTGCTGTTAACAAGCATGTTATCTCTGGAGACACAAATCCACAGTTTGAGAACTGCAAAACTAAGCATCTCTGATGGTATCGTCTAGACTGAGCCCTGAGTCCCATTGGGTAGATAGAAAGATTAACCTAAATATTCTATACAGAAGCCTGTGGAACCCCATAAAATTGGGTCCCTAATCCATGAACTATTGGAAATCATTTACAAAACTTTTCTTAAACATTACATGAATACATTGTCTCATACTATAGAATTGATAATCCCTATTCCATGATGAGATATCTTTGGGCTATAATGGATCTTAATTAAAACCATCTTTAGATATGCTTTTTGATGAAAAAACCTGTTATAAAAAAAATCCAATTTAAAAAAAACCCAACATCGATTTTTATTCATCCTGCTTCATAGTATAAACGGGCCTTAAAACAAATATGCAGGTTTAAAAGTGATTATATAGTTTAAAAGTGCTGAATTCAGGTAAAAAAAATAATTGATTAAAATTTCAGAGATTTTGAAATTTGCAGACTCAGACTCTGACTCTCCCCCTTCTCTGGGCTTGCCAAGCCACACACCCTCCTCCCAGGAAGTCACTGTGGGCTGCGTGTCTCTAGCAGCCCAGGCACACCTCTCTTCTCCCAGGGAGTCCCTTCTGCTCTAAGCTCCTGGGCTTACTACAGGTACCTCCAGTTCCTATCCAGTTGAACCTGTTCTGCTTAAATCCCTGCGCCCTGTCTCCTTCTGCAGGTGCAACCTGGGCAGTTAATTGGCCAATTTTAGCCATCTTAACCCTTCCAGGCCCGTGTAGGGTGGACACCACATCACAGCATCATACATAAGGCCCTACTAAATTCACGGCCATGAACAACGCGTCACAGACTGTGAAATCTGGTCTTTTGTGTGCTTTTACTCTATACTATACAGATTTCACAGGGAGAGACCAGGGCTTCTCAAATTGGGAGTCCTGCCCTAAAAGGGATTTGCAGGGGGATCCAGGGCTGTCCCTAGCCATTTGGGTGCTTTATGCAGCCCCTCCTGGCCTGGCCCTGGCCCCAGGCCTCCCTCCGAGTCTGGGAGGCAGGAGTGGGAGGGCACTTCGGGGGGTCCCGCAGGCCCAGAGCGGCCCCAGGAATTAGCGGGGGGCCGGGAGCAGCCCTCTCCACTTCCCTTGTCCCAGCCCCAGCCGTGTCACTCGGGGGAGAGGGTTTGGGGGAAAGGGATTCCCTCGTCCCGGCCCCAGCCTGCTTTACTCCGCCAGCTCCCAGTGGCTGGGAGCTGGTGAAGTGGAGCTCCGCTTCCTGCCGCTGCCGGTGAGTGCAGGGTCGCTGGGGGCAGAGGTGGAATGGGGCGGGCCGGGTGTGGAGCAGGAGGGAAGGGTAAGAGGCAGGACGGAGGGAGTTGTCCAGGGCTCCACACACCCCTAGGGACGGCCCTGCCCCTTGCAAGGGGGGGCTGGCCGAGGGATAGGGCTGGTCACCGGGGCTGGTGCTGCCGCATATGCAGCATGCACCTGCCTAGGGCACCATGAAATTTGGGACAATTTGGTGCCCCAAATTTCATGGTGCTCTACACAGCTGCGTATGCCTAAGGATGGCCCTGGGGGGGTCACAAGGTTATTTTAAGGAAGTTGCAGTATTGCCACCCTTACTTCTGTGCTGTCTTTGGAGCTGGGCAGCCGGAGAGATGGAGCTGCTGACTGAGAGACCAGCTCTGCACACAGCAATGAAGCAGTAAGGGTGGCAATACCATACTGTGCCATCCTTAATTCTGCTCTGCTGCTGGTGGTGGCTCTGCCTTCAGAGCTGGGCTCCCAGGCAGCAGCCACCGCTCTGCAGCTGCCCAGCTCTGAAGACAGTGCCGCCGCCAGCAGCAGCGCAGAAGTAAGGGTAGCAGTACCGCAACCCCCCTACAATAACCTTGTGACTCTCCCCCCCCAACCCCCCCCCTTTTTGAGTCAGGACCCCTACAATTACAACACCGTGAAATTTCAGATTTAAATAGCTGAAATCATGAAATTAACAATTTTTTTAATCCTATGACCGTGAAATTGAACAAAATGGACCATGATTTTGGTAGGGCCCTGCCCCTAATCATACACAGATCCATCCTGACCCTGAGTGCATGCTCTCCCTTCAATTTATAGTTGTGGTCCCTCTCTTGCCTTGGTGCGCTAGGCGAGCAGGAGTTCAGGCCAGCACTCTGTAAGTCTGGCAAAGGCAGTCCAGTTGAAACAAAAAGTAGTGAGGCAATTTTGTATCATGACCAGTCAAGATTGCACAGTATGAGCTGGCAACACCAGCTGTTATATCAGAGAGAACCAACCCCCGATTCTGACCATACAATGAATCCCTCCTCTTTTTTCTTTCTTAGACTTAATGTAGCCACACTGAATTGTAACACTGGACCTTCAACGCAGAGAGCACAGCCCCAGGGGTAACTCACTCTTTCCTCAACCGACAGAGAGGCAAATTCAAATCTGCAGCACGACTGCCAGTCTCCGGCTCCTGCTCTCAATGCCAAACCAGGGAGGAGTCTGTGAGCTAGGACTCAGCACTGACAAGTATTCAGCTGTAGTGTACTGTCATCTTAACCCTGGTTGCATTTCTTCAAGCCCGACAACTCAACAACAGGGCTTTTCCTTGGCCCAGATCCCAAAGGGATCAGAAGCTCTCAGTTATAGCTCCCAGTCAGGGGTGAAAGTAACTTAAAGGACTTACCGGTACGCTGGAGTCCTGAGCGAGGGCGTGGCCTCAACCGGAAGAGGCGGGGCCTTTCAAGATTTAAAGGCCCTGGGGCTCCGGCTGTGGCTGGGACCCCCCAGGGCCTTTAAATCATCCCAGAGCTACCAGCTGAAGAGGTGGCTGGGAGCCCTGGGGCTCAGAGGCGAATTAAAGGGCCCAGGGCTCCGGCTGCCGCAGAGCTCCGGGCCAGTTAAATCCCCGCCTGAGCCCGGCTGCCCGAGCTCCAGTGGCGCTTTAAAGATTAAAGTTAACCTCCATTGCTTTAAATCTCTTTCTTAGATGCCATATGCATTGTCATTCTTGATACCTGTAAAAGGGAGCTGAGCAGAGAGGCAACTTGAAGACATGATGTTTACTGAGTCACCCAATTTCTGGGATACATAATCTTGTTCCTGGTTTGTGGGCCTCTCTCCTGAAGGGGCATGTGAAATGATTAAGAGGAAACTGGCACTGGCTCTTTATTTCCCACAAAACCAACCATTCCCTGTAGCAAGAAGACAAAAGAAAAGCAGCTGGAGGCTGCTGTTTAGTGTACTTTTCCAAAGATATTTCGCAAGAATCATCTAAAGCGCTGAATCATTGACTTGTGTAAACATTAGGCTAAAAGAGAAGTGAAGCACAGTCTCTTCCTAAAGTGCTGTATTTTTGCCAGTGCAAGTTATGTATGATGTCAAAAAAATAATACTACCTATAATCTGCATTACGGAGAGCAGGGCCCTATTGTGCAAGGCACTATATAGTGAGCTTAATCCTGCAAAGTGCTGAGCACTCTGGTCTTAATCCACAATGCCCATGGTGCTTAGGTAGTCTAAGAATGCTTTAATACGGGGCGATCTGACACATAATGGACTACCTTTTACCCTTGGTGTTACACCCAGGCAGTCATTAATTTCACTGAAGTTATGCAGTGTAACTGACGCCAGAATTTGCCTCCATGTGTGATGCAAATACCTACGTGCAGAGTGATTTAGGGAGAGTTTGTTACAGCTAATATTTTTTTTTTATGATGGGGGAGAGGAGGTGAAGGGAAGCCTTCATGCCACTGTAGCTTTTTGTGTTTAACACACACATTTTTTGAAATGCGTATATAGAAAGGATAACAACAGTCATCAATATCCTCTCAGATATACAGATTTTTGCACACCAGACCAGGCAAAGCAAACTAATCGTTATGGATTGTGATAAGAGATACATTTTGTATTTGGGCAGAGCATTTTTGATCTGTGTTCAACAAATTCCCTTTGCACGTTGCAAAATCACTGCACTATTTGCAGCCTTTGCTCAAGAGAGGCCCTGGTGAGATATAAGCCAGAGATGTGGTGCAAAGCAATGAAGGCTGCATGCCACATATGCCTCTTTGGTCCCTGGCTTTCACAAGCATTAATTCACTCTCAAGTGTTTTTTGAAGGGGACTTAACTTTTAATCTTTGCTTCTGTCAGCTTGTTTCAACATTACTAACATTTTAACCCATTTGTAATGGCTTGTGCTTTATGGTTCATTGTCTCTATTTTATTTGTAAAGTACTGCAAGATGTCTGCATAAGTACAAAAAATGCTCCAACCCTAAGCAATGTGATTGACTGAACTGCAGTCATTAGAGAAAGTAAACAGTGTTAGGCATGATATATTATGTACAAAATCAACTACAGTTGTTTGTCCATTTAAAGTTCACAATGTACAATAGCTAAATGGACTCTAATTTAATTTTGACTGAAATCGGTAGCCAATTGTGTCAAGTATTTTATTCTATAAAAAATTATATACTACGTTAAGGCAATTTTGAAACCCAGCTTCTCTGTCTACCCAGTTCTAAAGATTCATACATGCAGTCAGCTGAGGTGTGTTTTCTTGTTTATATAATATCAGCACAGTAATAGAATAACCCAGTGTGTTGTGCCCCCCAGCCTACTCCATCTAAGGGCAAAATTATCTGTGTGCCTTGTGTCTTTTTTTAAATACATTATAAAATAACAGTGAAAGCCTGTTTAGATAATGAACATAATGAAAAAATTACTGTTCAAAGTGCTGTATTAATTTAGGTCCACATTATTAATTATTCTCAAACGTCATTAGTCAAACCAAAATCAAAATGGAAAACGTCATAAAAGATCTGTTCATTCCTTTTCTTTAACACATTTTACTTGTGCTGCTTTTCACGTGGAGTTCTCAATGCACATTGGAAAGGTGAGTATGTGTTTTTGTCGACATTTTACAGATGGAGAATCTGAGGAACAGACGTGGCCAAGGTCAGACAGCAAGTCAATTGACAGGGTCGGTGTAGATGTGCAGACTCACCCCTGCGGCACCTCCTGCTGGTTGTCCTTGAGAATTAGCTCATTCCAGCTCCAGAGCGCCCTCTGCAGACTGGTGAGCCACCTGTCCTCTGGCCCCCGTGTCCCTCCCGGACCCGGTGCCTCTTTTACCTGGGGTGCTGCCCCTCTGGCAGTAACCCCTTTCTCTTTGGGTCTCCCCTCTCCTGGAAGCCCCCACCCACTGTCCCCACCTCGCCTCAGTGTAAGGCTACTGCCAGTCATTGTCTAGCCTCATGCCCTGGGGCAGACTGCAGTATCAGCCTACACATCACTGGCAAGGAGGGTTTGGACCTGCTGCCTTGGCCTACCCCTGGGCTGCCCTCTGCAACCCCTAGTATCCCTTGGCCTTCTGCTAGGCCACAGCCTGGGGCTTTCCAGGCTGGAGCTCCCCGGCTCCTCTGCCTTTCCCCAGCCCTGCTCCGGTACCCTGTGTCTAGCTCCCTGCAGCCAGGCCCTTCTCTCTCTGAATGCAGAGAGAGACTGTCTGGGCTCCTGGCTCACTACCTCTTATAGGAGCCAGCTGGGCCTGATTGGGACATGGCCACAGCTGAGCCTGCTTTCCCCAATCAGCCCAGGCTTCTTGCCCCAGCCACAGCCCTCTCCTAGGGCTGTTTTAAGTCCCGAAGGGCAAGAGCGGTTAGCCACCCCAGTACAGTCAGGAATAGACCCCAGGTCTCCTAAATGCCAGTTTTGTGCTCAGTCACTAGATCACAGCCACCCCTTAGCCTTGGCCCATATATCCTAGAACAGGAAGTAAATTAGCCACTGCAACAATACCTTTCAGGCTCTGACTTACAACATTTTGGGTTTCTTCAAAGGAAAGTAATGTAGAGTGGTTTGGTCTAAAAGTCCAACAGGAAAAATTCTATCCCCCTATACCAACACACAAAAGCATCCCTACAGGCTGGCACATTTCTTAACCTCATAGACTTCAGACTGGGGACTAATTCTTCTGATTTATGGTATCAAGCCAGCTAAATGCAGGGTCTGTTGCTTTCTGATCACTTCTAAGCCCTCTCCTCAGATTCTGTGCTTCTAGAACTGCATCATGCATACATTAATAGAAAAATACTTTCTTTTCTGATCTAGTCTGAGCAGGTCTCATTTTACATACACATAAAAAAAACCCTCTTGGTTATGGCCATGGCATAGAAATAGCATTATGCAACTGCTGCCTTTTGTGGCATAATCAGATTTACTGTGGCATACCGTGCCCTGCTGCCTGCATCTGTACAGTAAGAACTGAGTACTCCATGGATGATGAAAGTAAAGACTTGAGGAAAACCACTCAAAAATCCAGCCGCTGGTCTTCAACATTAAGAAAACATGCAACCCGCTTCCTGCATCACATACCGTAAACTAAGCTCAAAGAGCCAGTGGAAAGTAATTCAACAAAGACAAATCTGTTGTAACTGTGCAATAGAATGAGTGTGAATATAGAAAGCCTTTGTGTTGTTAATAAATTCCCATTTGAGAAAGGAACAATATCTTTTTCTTGCTTTCTTAATCTATCTGTCAGCAGCTAGTATAATGGACCAAGACTGGAGGCCTCAAAAGCATAATCTCTGCTGCTTCTTGAGCTGTGTGTTTCTGTATTATTTTTCCAAGTATTTCTTCCCTTCGGGGCCAGCAGGTTTTTTAGCCATCTGTTCATTGATTAGGTTGGCTGCTGCCCTCCACCCCAGAGGTAGCAGCCTGGCGGTAGTGCTAGCTATCTGTAACTGTTGAAGCAGTTTGTGATCCTTTGCAATGAAAGGCACTGTATTTTACATTGTTGTTTTTAATGAACAGTGCTAATTAGAGATGGACAAACTACTTCAGATAAATTAAGAAGCATCCCTACCTTTGTGTGAAAATTTTCATGGTACTCAAATGGAACATTCTCTGAATTCCCTTTGTCAATCCTGCTTGGCATTCCAGGTTCTGGACCGGAAGCAGGAATGATATAACAGTGACAAAGAACATACCCGGGGTATTTCTGGCCCAAGGAGAAGCAGGAATCTGCAAGAGCCTGGCCTTGTGAGTTGCAAAAGTGTCTGACTGATGTGAACAAGAAACTATATTTTGGATGATTTTTTTCAATTCAAACCTCCACAGATTTTGAGGTTTGCCCTTCGCTACTGCTATGTCTCTTTAGCCAGCAAGTAGAAGGTGCTCCCACCTACACGCTTTGGTTTCCATCCTCTGTCCCAAAGACTGACTCACCCACTTTATAAGGAAGTCAGCAATTCTGCGTTAAAACTACTTTTTTGCCATTTGATAGTTACATTTTCTTTTTCTGGATGCAGGGTGAGATTTGAACTGGGTGCTTTGAGCCCACAAATCACATACAGTGCAAGGGCCTGCTTGTGACTGAAATTTCACCGTTTCATTAAGAAGCCAAAGGGATAGAGCAATGCTAAGGACTAGAGAGGAGACCTTCAAAGCCTTAAAAGACAGCTGGGCACTCAGCTCCCCCTGAAAGCAAATGGTAGCCTAACTCCCAATTGTGCCTGTGAAAATCCACTCCCCCCGCCCAACTGCTGCAGCAACCTGTACTAGGGGCCTGTCCAAAGCCCAGAGAAGTCACCATTAAGACTCTCCTGGCCTTCAGGGGGTTTAGGACCAGCCCTGCAAGAAAAACAAAGATTTTTATAGCCACTGTTGATAACAAAAATAACACACACCCGCCAGCGCCAAGGCTTTGCTAATTAGGACATGTCTGCTCCTAAGACTGTCAATGGCAGGCTTTCACAGCCTCTCCCTAGTGTCAGCCCTCCAGTGTCGTGAGCCTAAAAATAACGTCTGTAGCAGTATTTTTTTTAAAATAAACCTCCCCGACCTCCCCAGGAGCTACTCCAAGTACTTGTTGACCTGTCATTTGTCTGATCCAAGTGCTGTTATTGTAGTGATGGCTCAGGGGACCTCGCTTGATGCCTTCCGAAAGCCACCTCCCAAACTTTAGTGTATCCAGCTAAGAATACCAATCACTGGCGAAATTCCAGCTTATCAAAGCTAGGCACAGTGGGCATTAATAACCAGTCACTGCTTTTTTCCTTCCCGGCAAAGCAATGAGACGCAGGCAGGCTGGAAACCCTCCACAAAGCTGCTGAAGAAGTGTTTACGTGATTTTTAAAAAGCAAATTTCTTCGTTCACCCTAGAAGCATTATTGATTTAATTGGAGAGCTCCTCTGGGGGTTGCACTGGGGAAAGGTTACAGCCTGTTAAGACAAAATTATCTCCATCAATTGTCAGCTCTTTAACCTAATGATGACAATCATGAGTAGCTCACTCTACTCTGCAGAATTACATAAAGCACCTAATTAGATTAATTGGCAAAATAATAATATTACGAAGAACTTGGCTCAATATATCACTGCTGGAAAGAGGAGGCACGAAAAAAGCAACTCCGTCTGAATGAGACCTTGCTAAATGGTTAGTAATAGTTATTTTATGTGGGGGGTGCGTGGGGAGGCTTTGTTTTTGTGTTTTTTATTATTAAAAGAGTGCTGGAAAACTGGAAAAGCACAAACCCATTAGAACTTTTCAGCAGTGGCTGCTGTCGTTTTTATTTGACTGGTACTTGCAATGGGCACTACTTAGGAGTGCCAGCAATTGATCCTGTGACTTGGAATGAATCAGTAACTATGGCTCTTTGCTAGTACCCAGTAGAAAGATAGTATAAAGGTAGATAGGTAAGGAAACATGATTGCAATGGCTTTTCATCCGTGTGGTTCTGGCTTAGGCTGATGCAGTGCTTTCTCAGTCCTCCCATAGAAGAACAGATTAAAAACAATGTACATAAACATAATATTGACCAAAGCTGAGTGAAGCTCTGGAGAATGGGGTGGACAGAGGGAACCATTTAATAGGTTTGATGAAGACATTAGAAGTGAACTAACGCTAAACTTCACATTTTCTGGCAATAAGTACCATCCTGCATAGGATTTGTTCATTAACAAAAGGTGAGTCTTAATCTGTATTTGGTCTTCTTCAGATGATAGACCTGAAATACAGACTGAAAACAATGGAATGTCAGTTGTTTTCGCTTCTGTTTAATGTGGTGGTCTTGTTTCAGGCTATATCTATGCTACAGTTTTGTCAACAAAATTTATGTTGGCAACCAAAAAGCATTATAATTACATCGCTATTGCATGTTCACACTGCGCTCCCTCTGTCAGCAGAGCGCATCCACACTTGGTGCTCTAGCAGTGACAGTGAGAGCAATGCACTGTGGGTACCTTTCCCACAGTGCTACAGCCATCTTATGCCGCTATGAATTCTCGGTTGGCGGAACAGATCACAGCTCATCATGGGTGCAGGCTCAATGTCCCATGATGCATTGGGTTTTGTCCCAGCATTCCATGGTCTTCTGGCTTCAGTTTGTGGCATTTTTCAATGGCCTTTGTTCGTCCACCCACCATCTGTATGTGAAAGAATGGATCCCACGCTGCTCTCCAATGCTCTTCTGTCATTAACATATCACAGATGGCAGTGCAGTTAATCATAAAGTTCCTAACAACAGGATTCAGACTTGCCTGACCTGCTGAGTGACATTGGAGTAAGATACGATTGCTTCTGGCATTCACGGATCAGCTGCACACAGTGGACTGTTGCTTTGGGGCTAAGGAAACAAGCACTGAGCGGTGGGATTGCATCGTTATGCAGGTCTGGGCTGACAAGCAGTGGCTACAGAATTTTCAGATGAGGAAAGCCACTTTCTTGGAACTATGTGCGGCGCTCACCCCAGCACTGCCATGCAAGTACACCAAAACAAGAGCTGCCCTCTTGGTGGAGAAGTGCGTGGCAATTGCAGCATAGAAGCCAGCGACTCACTACCATTCGGTCACTAATCACTTTGGAGTGGGGAGGTCGACTGTTGACCTTGCGTTAATGCAAGTGTGCAGGGTCACTAATCGCATCCTGCTGCAAAGGACTATGACTCTTGTCAACGTGTGGGAAATAGTGTATGGGTTTCCCTAACTGCGGAGGGGCGATAGATGGCACATGTATCTCGATTTTGGCACCAGACCACCTAGCAATGGAATACATCAATAGAAAGGGGTACTTCTCCATGGTATTGCACTGACATAAACGCTGGTTGGTCCGGGAAGGTGCATGATGTAAGTATTTTCAGGAACACCGGCCTGTACAGAAAGCTGAACATGGGGACTTTCTTTCCAGACCAGAAGATTCTGATGTAGGATGTTGATCCCATATGATTCTGGGAGACTCAGCGTACTTCCATGGCTTATGACGCCATACACAGGAAACCTGGATAGCAGTAAGAAGCGCTTCGGCAATAGACTCAGTAGATGCAGGATGACCGTGAAATGTGCGTTTGGCAGATTAAAGGCACAATGGCAATGCCTTTATGGCAGGTTAGACCTGAATGAGGAGAATATTCCCATGGTCATAGCTGCCTGTGGTATGTTACTTAGTATTTGTGAAGCTAATGGGGAAAGGTTTGTTCAGGGGTGGACTGCTGAGGCTCAGCGCCTGGCAGCTGATTTTGAGCAGCCTGATACCAGGGCTATTAGAGGGGGGCAACAGGGGACAATTCAAATCAGGGAAGCCTTGAGGCAACACTTTGAGAATGAGAACCAGAAATGTATATTTCTATGCTGCAAACTGCAATGCTTCATTAAATCGAACTTTCCTAGGAAGCATATGTGATGATTCATGGTCTAGGATTTCAGTAAGCAAAAGATTAAACTGCCTGTGTATGTCTTGCTGCCACCTGCTATCTCAATTTGTAGGGCATAAATAAGGATCAATTATCTTTCAGATTCTTTTTTTTTTATTAAACAAGCAATCAGCACACATACAAACGCCTGGTGGGATAAGAAGGGAGCAGGGAGGGGCAGACCGTCAGAGCTGGGCAGAGGTCCAGCTATCATTCTGAAAGCTGTCCGAGGCGGTGGAGTGAATGGGAAATTTGAGAATTTCTGGAAAGCATCAGGGAATGCATGGATGGAAGGGGGCGGGGCTTGAAAAGAGTTCTGAATTTGCTGCAGGTGAGCGCACATCTGTTCCGATTGC
This sequence comes from Mauremys mutica, assembly GCF_020497125.1. Lineage (NCBI taxonomy): Eukaryota > Metazoa > Chordata > Testudines > Geoemydidae > Mauremys > Mauremys mutica. The sequence continues at coordinate 228,381,069 of NC_059073.1, forward strand.
AGCTTTATGAGGGACTTGAGCCTCTCTGCTGCTCCATTACTTTTATCATTTGCTCGGTGGCATCCTTAACAAAGTCCTGATTTTCTTTTCGGTCCCACCTTTCAATTTCTCTCCACTCCCTGCATTCCCGTTTTTCTGCATCCAAGTATTACAGGACCTCCCGGAACATGTCCTCCTTGCTCTGTCTTGGCCACTTTCTTATCTGGCAGGGGCTTGTGTGGAGGCAGTTCCCCTGAAGGCCACATCCACAGAAGCACAAGAAACAACAGACAGAAGCATGATTGTTAGTTCTTGCATAGCATTGAATCATTACAGTTTAGCACACTTCTTGTAAGATACCAAGCACTTTCTCAGTGTCTCTTGGCAAGCACACATCTCGGCGAACACTCTAGGCATGGTGAGTTTAGCCCAGGGGGCGAGGGGCTTGTACTTGGGGTAAACGGCAGCGGTGCTTATGAAAGGGTGGCAGTGCAGGCGACTAGGGACAATATTGTAAATCAGGGGTAGGCAACCTATGGTATGTGTGCCAAAGGTGGCACGCACGCTGATGTTCAGTGGCACTCACACTGCCTGGGTCCTGGCCACTGGTCTGGGGGGCTCTGCATTTTAATTTAATTTTAAATGAAGCTTCTTAAACATTTTAAACCTTATTTACTTTACATACAACAATAGTTTAGTTATATATTATAGACTTATACTAAAAACGTTAAAATGTATTACTGGCACGCGAAACCTTAAATTAGAGTGAATAAATGAAGACTCGGCACATGACTTCTCAAAGGCTGCCGACCCCTGTTGTAAATTCTACACTTTTCCACAGGCGGGGGTCACTGAAGCAGATATTTCACTCCTGTGGGTAACCGGGGAAGCAAGGCTGCATTTGCTGATTACAGAGTGGTGCAGGAAAGCGTCATTCAATGGGGGAAGGAACAAAGCAGCTCTGCCAAGGAACCTCCGGCAGAGGATTGCTGAGTACCTCCAGGAGTGTTTTCTAGAGATCTCTCTGAAGGATTTCCATGAAATCTCAGTGTGCATCAACACACTCTTCCGCTGTACTGCTTAGATGCACATGGAAATGTCCAGCACACAGAAACGCAGCCAGCCTTGTCCATTTCTATCCCTTCTCCCATCATGTAACCAAGCACCATCGACTCAACCCCCTCCTCCCCCCGCCAACAACAACACTTACTGGGGTCTCCTCTCCTGTTTCATGCTCTCCGGACTGGGAGTGCTGGGACTGGCTAGACCACTCCAGAGTGGAGAACAGTTCTTGACTGGCCTGACCACCTGGCAACCCCACAGCGGGCTCCACAGCATCCTCTAACTCTACCTCCTCATCCACCATCTCGTCCTCTGGGTTAGGCCTGATTTCCACCACCTCAAGCCCTACTGAAGTGTCCACAAGGCTCCTCCTGTGGAGGAGGGGTTGCCGCCAAGGATAGCGACCAACTCCTTATAGAACCAGCAGGCTTTCGGTGCAGCACCGGCACGACAGTTTGCCTTCCTTGCCTTCTGGTATGCCTGCCTCAGCTCCTGTATCTTCACTTTGCACTGCAATGTGTCCCGATTGGAACCCTGTTCACACAGGCTGTGAGAAATCTGCCCGTATGTATCAAAATTCCTATGGCTGGAGTGCACCTGGGACTGTACGGCCTCCTCTCCCCATAGATTCAGCAGATCCAGCTGCTCCACAGTGGTCCAAGCGGGAGAGCGTTTGCTGCGTGGAGCCGCCATGGTCAGCTGGAAAGATGTGATGTGAGCTCTCCGTGCCGAGCAACCAGGAAGTGGAATTTAAACAAAATGTGGGGCTCTAAAGGGGGAGGGGCGGAAAGTTGTTTATCTGGCTACAGGGCAGTGGAGTTCGCTGCTGATCAGGGCCATCAGGATGGGTATTGTGAGACGACCTGGAGGCCATTTACAGCGGCAAAACCAAGTGCAGTGTCTACACTGGGACTTTTCTGCTAAAGCTTTGGCGCAAAAACCCCTCTGTCTGTCATCGAGGAGGTTTTATTTTGTCGCCAAAACAAGGCAGTTCTGTGACAAAAAGTGGCATTGCAGTGTGTACATTATTTCCACTGTTTTGCTGCCCAAAGCTGCCTTTTTCTGACAAAACTCTGTAGTGTAGACAAAGCCTTAGTGTCACTTCAGCTCAGCACTTTCAGGTAAGATACTGGTGCCCCAAGATCATGGACAGTTGGATGCATCTTTCCAGGCAAGAACATTAGAAGAACTGTCCACAAAGCTCTCTGAACCATTACTGTTGATTTTTACCATGATCTTGGGACACGGGGGAAGTTCTAGAAGACTGGGAAAAAAAGTAATCTGCAAATATTTAAAAGGATCATGGGGATGACCTACAGCATTACAGACCAGTTAGCCTGAAATTGATCCTAGGCAAAAGCATGGTAAATTCATATGGGATGCAATCAGCCACATGGCCCCGCTCCAGACGGGTAGCAGGGTCAGGGGCCACTCCACATGGCTCTCGGAAGCAGTGGCATGGCCCCCCTTTGGCTCCTATGCACTCCAATGACTCCGCTCCAATGGGAGCTGCAGGGGCGGTGCCTGCGGATGGGGCAGCGCACAAAGCCATCTGGCTGCGCCTCTGCATAGGAACCAGAGAGGGACATGCCGCTGCTTCTGGGAGCTGCTTGAGGTAAGCACCACTCGGAACCTGCACCCCTGATCCCCCTCCCATGCCCCAACCCCCTGCCCCAGCCCTGATCCCCCTCCTGCCCGCCAAATCCCTCGATCCCAGCCCGGAGCACCCTCCTGCACCCCAAACTCCTCATCCACAGCCACACCCCAGAGTCCGCACCCCCAACCAGAGCCTGCATCTCTTCCTGCACCCCAATCCCCTGCCCCAGCCCGGAGCCCCCTCCTGCACCTGAATTTCTCATTTCTGGCCCCACCCCAGAGCCCACACCCCCAGCCAGAGCCCTCACCCCCTCCAGTACCCCAACCCCAATTTTGTGAGCATTCATGCCTCACCATACAATTTCCATTCCCAGATGTGGCCCTTGAGCCGAAAAGTTTGTCCACCCCGGTCTATGACCTATGTCATGCAGGCGGCCAGATTCAATTATCATAACTGGTCCCTTCTGGCCTTAAAAACTATAAATGCTTCTCTTTTTCAGAGCAGCAAAGAGTCCTGTGGCACCTTATAGACTAACAGACGTATTGGAGCATGAGCTTTCGTGGATTTCCACTACATGCATCCGACGAAGTGGGTATTCATCCACGAAAGCTCATGCTCCAATAGTCTGTTAGTCTATAAGGTGCCACAGGACTCTTTGCTGCTTTTACAGATCCAGACTAATATGGCTACCCCTCTGATACTCTCTCTGTCAGGTGTCCAGGGGAAGCAGAAGAGGTGCAAGTTGCTAGTAACTTTCAGTAGACTGGATAAAACTTAAATGTTATCCCTGCACAGTGACAATTCTCCTGCCAAAGAAAAGGTGCCTCTGGCTGGAGTTTCCCTTGTTTTCTACTTAAGCTTCAGAATAAACAGGAGTTACAGGAATTGGAAATAAGGCTGCATGCCCCAATTTTCACATTTGAAGAGGTAGGAGCAGCTACAACATAACACCCAGCTCCCACCGTGATGGTGGTGATCGGTTCAGAGCCAGGCCTGTTGTGGATCCCCAAGACAGCCCTCTGGGACCAGTGGCGAAGTGGTCTTAGTAATAATAGTAATAGATGCAATGTTTTGACATTGATGCAATGTTTCAGAATGAAAAATCAAACACTCAGAAATGATCAAACTTCGAGTTAACGTTTCTGCCACAATTAACCCATTGTAGCCTAGTATTGTGTAGTTTACGGTGCAAATTAAATACTTAAGAAGGAAATGAGTATAGAAAACACTGTGAGCCAGATTGACCCTGGCACTGGCCCAAGGGAAACAGGCATATGGAACCTTCCTCCCAACTCCAGCACACCATCACTACACACTCAGACCAGCATGTCACACCATCTCTTAGCCCAGGCTGAATGTCATGCAGTCAACTGGGTAGTAGCTATCGTTAATCCTCTTGGCGGCCAGGGGTTGCTGAGATACCGGCTGAACAAGTAGCCAGTTCCAGCTTTTCTGGAGTAGCACAAAGGGAAGAAGGCAGTGGCTGGCGAGTGTGACAGGCAGGGGATGTGGTGGGCTAAGATGGGGATGGGTGGGAGAAGTAGGGAGGGAACAGATGCTTTTAAGAGGACATGAACTGTTGGGGAATCAGGATCTGTTGTGGGGGTCAGGAGCTAATGGGGAGGACAGTTTCTGATGTTAAGCAGATAGGCAGCGTGCAGGGGTTGGACAGCATGGAACTGACTCCAAACTCTCCTTCCCCTTTAACCCCCCCAAGCTAGCTCATGGGAAGAGAATATAACTTACCCTAATGGCATAGTCCCATCCCAGCTGCTGGGACACTGCCTGACTGCATCCCATTGCTCTTTGTAGGAGTCCCCTTGTGATATTTTCCAACCAGGGAGTCAAGTCGATTGTAGGAATTGGGAAATACAATTAAAGGTGAGCTGCAGACAGTAAAGTGTGTGCCCTTTAATCACAAACTGAAAGTTAGTTAGGTTTTTTAAAAAAAGATATTTATTTTCATGTTTTTTGAACGATCAGGCCCTGAGTTCCTGCTTTTTAACGGAGTACTTTAGGAAGCACTTTGGAGCATCTAGAGGGAGACATCACAGGTTGATTGAAACCTGTTCTGCTCTGCCAGCCTTTTAACTGAGGAGGAGGGGAGCGAGTGGTCTGTTACCACAGCCCTCCAGCATAAAGGAGGAAGTAAAAATCTGACGTTGCAAATATAAACTACAAAGCAGAAAAACGTTAAAGAAAAAACACCCCTTTGTCAGCAAGGGGAACAAACACAGCTTTTCGTTTTGCAATATGTCTTTTAGAACTTAGACACAAGTAAACAAAAGAATGATGTTTTACAATAGAAACCCCCTTCAAATGTTAAATGTCTTGGATAACTGACCTTTAAAGTTCACTTTCTTGTGGCTTGAAGCTGATTCCCTGCCTACAGTAGGCTGGATATGGAGTGAGCATTTGCTGCTAAATAAGTTCTAGAAAATATTGTAAGTGTTAAATAGCAAGTATTGAGACAATATATATTATTACACACACAAAAATAGTTACTAAAAATACTCTAGATTATCAAAATGGAAAGAGTTTGAAGCATCAAAATTTTTTTCCAGCATTTCTGCTGTTTACTCGATGTTTCACCTCGAGTGGGCAGTGAAACTAAACTGTTCAATTTATGGCATTTTCACTTGCTATTTGTTGTCACTACCACTTTCTGATGCTCACCCTCAAGCCCAGTGCTGTTATCTTTGGACTTTCAGCATTGCAGGGAACTAGCTAGTGAAAGAGATGAGGTTTTTGATCATGGCGGTGTTTGTTACCGTTTCTTGAAACCACGCCTGTTTGTCCCAGGTTTCAGTTTACACAGCCTAAATGTTGTGCCTAAAACCAGTTGACTGTTAAACTTTTGAGAACTGTATCAAAACAGATTGTACAGTATGTGGTAATATCTCTTGTTGTGGGACACTAGTCTAGTGTTATATTTCCTCTCTTGAAACTTCCAGTTGAGGCTGAATTAAATCTAGTTTACCACAGCCCTCCCACCTCTTAGTTCCTGATAGATTTATATCAGTAGAAACCATTGGAAGTGTCTCAGCTTTCAGCTGTTTTTTACGGCCTCGCTGTGCAACATCATTTACATCAGAAATAACTGGCAATGCAACCAATGTCCTCTAATCATTCTGTCACTTCTGTTTCTTCTGCCATGCTAGATCTGCCTCAGTGTTCAAGGGACAGTGCACACTGTGCACATGCAGGAGGGAACAAAGTCCCCCAGCAAGACATTTAAATGCCATAAAATGTCACAACACCAGGTAAAATGAGGATTAAAGAGGGAGGCAGAGATAGAGTTTATTGGCAAATGATATGCAGTTAATAGTCCTTTGCATGCGTTGACTTCACATAATGTTTCTATGCAGTTTTAAATGTCTTCTAAGTGTATAAATTCCATGCAAACGTAACCTTTATTATAAGAGCATCAATAATAGGAAAATCTAATTAAAGGCTAAAAGGCTTGCTAGAAATGGAACCTTTTTTTCATATGGAATCAGTAATGAATGAAATGGCTTCCGTGAAGGATATTATTTCAGATGACTACTGACAAGTACAAAGGAAAGCCTGCCTATCACAACATTATTTAATTAATGTCTTTCCCCCTTGCACACACACATCCCCTCCAGTCCCTGTGTGGTCCTGAGTGAATTATTATTACATGTGCCTGCATCAGAATATATGAAAAGAGCAGCTGGACCGTCAAAAGCCTCTCCATTTTGCTTAACCCAAATCATTAACATTCGGACACTTGCCACATTGCCACAGTCTATTACACCCAACACCACGGCTGATGAATTACATCTCTGTCAGTTGTCCTGTCTAGCAAATTACCAGCATGTGAAGAGGAACCCAATATCATTATCAGCATTACTGAACACGATGGACAAAGTAATGGGAGGCTAGATTTCACTTGTTCGGTGCTTCCCCAGTGAAACCAGACCATGGTGTCCTTCAAACCATAATGAGAAACACTACTGAGAATATTGTCAATCCAAATAACAGAAGAAATGAGGCGTGACAGTTCAGAAAATTGGGGATAAGTACAGTAACAGAACCAATTACTGGCAACGGGTTTCTTTTTCTCCATGTTTCAGTCTAAAATGACTGGAATGACCCAGTCAGGGCTGTTATCTAATTTGATGTGTATCGTGATTTTTCCTTTGTCTGCCTCTATATGCCTGCTGAGGCTGGGAGTACTTTGAACACTGTACAGTTTCATTTAGAGCCTCTTTCTTTCCTTGAATATATATCTGAGTCCAAGCCGCAAAAAGGAATGTGTGGACATGACATATTGCACTATAAATGGATAGTAAGAATAGCCCTAATCCCTGTCTGTCTTCTGTATTATATACATATAGAGGGGTTGTGAGCATTCTTTAGGCTTTTCCACTTACTTGCTAACTTCATTTTTCTTCCATAACAACAGTTGAAAGTGTGTGCTATTAAATCTCCTGCCAAACTATGACATGCCATTTGACTTACACTGCACTCTACTATGAAAGCACCAGGTAGAATTCATTCTCTAGAAAACAATGTATAAAATAAATGCATGTGAACATTAAATAAGAGAGCAAGGGATATAAGAATCTTGTAAGTGAGAAAAGTCCTTCAGAATTTACCTACCCTGTAGAGCTGGGGAAATAATGGGTTTTTCAGTTCTCTGGCAATTTTGAAAAGTTGAAAAACGTATTTTGAATTGGACCGAAAATTGTTGGTGAATCAAAACCTAAAAAGGAAAAAATTTGTTTCAAGTAAACAAAAGGTTTTGATTTCAAAGCATTTTTAAAGATTTTGAAATGTTTAAAAATAAAATTAAATGTCAAAATGAAACAGTTCTGATTTTTTAAAAAAAATATGTAGGATTTATTTTTAAACAAACAGTTTAGTGAAATGAACATGAAGTTGTGAAACAGTCTGGTGTCATTAAATCTGCATTTTTTGGCCAAAAAAATAGTTTCTGTTGAAAAATTTGAAATATTTCACCAAGCTCTATCTAGTGCTTCCATCAAATCCTGGATGTAAAAGGCCTCAATCCCACACCCCACTTAAAAGTGTTTCAAACGGCCCAGAGCACAGGGGCAAGTCCATTGGGAGCTCTCTTCAGAGGCTAAAATAATTCCATATTTTTTAATGTCTCCTTCCCTATGGGAGGCAAGGACTTCCCTACTCCGAAAGTGTGTCTGACCCCATTAGCACTTTGCTAATTGGAGTAAACTCTTTTACAGATGTGTTGAGAGCATTCTACACAGGACATGATAACTGATGGGTGATCCCTGGAGTTTGCTTCAGTCTGTGTTCACAACCAGTTTCTCCCATTGCTTGCCCACACTCAGGAAAAGGAAAGGAGTAGCCACCACCTTAACTGTCTACAAATTCAGCACATTGTGTCAGTTCCAGCTGGTCTGGAGAGGACTTGAAAGAAACCTCTCCAATGAGTTCCATCTCATCCTGGATTTGAAGCATTTAACCAAGTATCTGAGGAAGGCCTTTTTCTCACTCAAGACCTTGAGGCCTACCATTAAGGTGTAGTGAACTCAGAACAGTTTCTAGAGAACAGAGACCTTTGAGTTGCTTCTCTTCAGGGTTCTATTCTTCTGATTCATAAACAGTTCCTGAAGGTGTATGTGTTTCAAAAGCACTTCTGGGCACCTCTACCTCCTCTCACCCTAAGCTTTCATAAAGGTAGTCCTAAATTACATGATGGGTTGCTACAGGCCCCTTCAGAACTGGAGGACTCAGCAGCAGCAGTACAAGTGAAATCCAGACATTCATCAAGGATGCCTGTGTCATCAGTCTCAAGAAGTGATTTCCTTCCCTCTCCCCCTTAAATTGGTTTACCTGTAGGCTCTATTCAACACTTGGATAGTCATTTCTTCAGAGGACAGGATCTCTAAGGTGAGAGAGGAGGTTTTGGGCCTGTTGGGAACTGGGAAAATTAGTGCGACCATGTCAAGTTTCCAGTCTCCCTCACAGCTTGCATGAACCTTGTCCAGTGGGCAAAGTTCAAGATACATCCATCATAGGCTTCCGGTACGTTTTGGTAGTAAAGTGATTCTCTCATTCCCTTTTGCAAAAAAGGAGCTGAAGTGGTAACTGAGTGTCTCTTATTCCACTTCTGTGCAGTAATCATGAAAGATGCCAGTCTGCAAGAGGCTGGAGCCAACTGGGAAAACAAGGCACTTTGGTACCTGAGAGAAGAGCCTCTGTCTATCAGAAAGGCTGTAAACAAAGCTAGCCCTGCTACACGGCAGGGGCGCTACCAGTGGAAGCACATTCATATCCAGAGAGGCAATGGCAAATAGTGCTAGCATGGCAAATCTGAGTGAGGAGGAGGGACTGGAAGTTCCAGGATGGTGCCAAAGCTCACAAGGTTTGCCTGTGGGCTGACACTCATCTCTTGATCGTCTCAGCAGTCAGTAAGTTTTACAAGAATGTTGAATGGGATGGTAGAGTTGCTGAGTCGCCCCCTTTCTGCAAATCGAATGGGAGCTGTCGACAGCTGCCTGTCAAATTGCCTCACGGAACTGACAGTTCTCCAGATACACATAATGGCCATCAGCAGCATTGCAAAGATTAGGATTTATGTTCTGGGATCAGGTTCCCCTGGCTGCTGGGAGTGGCTTCTCAGTTGTACCCCTGAGAAGTCAGTCTTGATCTGCCTTTCTCCCCTTTCCATCTTATAGGTCAGTTGCTAGAGATTTTGGCACAGGAAAGAACTACTTTAATTCTGATCACTCGGAATTGGCCTGAATCCCCAGAAGAAGGATTGAGTTACTGAAATCCTGCATGTTACCTGTGGCGACTGATTCTCTCATAAAGCTTCTGCAGCATATAAGTATTCCTAGTAGTCATAGGCGGCATGTAACAGAAAAAAATCCTCTCTACAGTTCTGGCAATGTGCTATAATTAATGTAATTACCGTGCCCTACAGCATGTTAGAATTAATTTCAAATTTCAATTACGTAGGCACACAGGAACAGGAATTGCCATGTGGGATTAAACTCATGGTCCATCTAGTTCAATATCCTGTCTCTGATAGTGGCCCGCACCAGATGCTTCAGAGTTAGGTGCAAGAAGCTTCCTAATAGAGGTTGGCTTAAACCCTGAAGCATGAAATTGAATATCTCTTCTAAGCTTTTTGTTAGCATTAACTGTTGTAACTCTGGATATTATTATTATTTGTATCTTTCTGAAGATACTTGCAAAGATTTTTTTGGCCTCAGTGACATCCTACAGCAATGAGTTCCATGGTTAATAAAGTTGTGTGACAAAGCATTTCCCTTGGTCGGTTTCAGATTTGCCATCTTTAAATTTAATTTAAGGAATTTACCATATACCTACATCCGGTTAAGCATAGGTTTAGTAGACTCTAAATGATAAACATCATGATGCTCACCAGTCCCATGGATGTGTATCTAAGTGGTATACATGGACTATTCAAAACAGTGAGAACTGTCCAGTGGGCTGCCTGTTCTCCTCTCCACTCTGTGTAATCTTTGCCACTAAATGGAGCAGGATATTTGTTTTAGATCCTGCTCTAGGTTGAATCTTGGGTTATTCCTTTGGCGTATGATGTGATTTTCTTCAGGCCTGGTTATAATAATAAAAAAATAAAGCTATACCTATCTCATAGAGCTGGAAGGGACCCTGAAAGGTCATCAAGTCCAGCCCCCTGCCTTCACTAGCAGGACCAAGTACTGATCTTGCCCCAGGTCCCCTCAAGGATGGAGCTTACAACCTTGGCTTTAACAGGCCAATGCTCAAACCACTGAGCTACCCCTCCCCCTTGGGGAATGCTATGGGGTATTGCAATAGCACCTGACATGGGAAAGGAAGGGTTGAGTAGGATTTACACAGGTGTAACAGAGGCTAGAGACATTACAAACGCTCAAGAAGTTAGAGAAAATGTACAGCTATATCAAAGACAAACTGTATGTGATTTTATTGTGTTGAAAGGGATCATTCATTATAAGAGACGTCTCTATAGCTGCTGTTTTTTTTTCTTGATTTAGAGTCTTACATCTCAGTGTTACATTTTGTTGATAACGTAATGAACATTAAAATGACACATACTATTTCTTTCTTATAGTCAGCAGTAAATCATAACTCTTCTCAGCACTTGCTGCTAGTATTCCAAAACATCTAATTTATGCTTCTAATTGTTTTGAGACAGTGTTTATACTTGATCATTGTTTTTGCAGGCATTAATACTGCTTTTGGGTGTATTTTCCCTCAGATGTTATAGCTGCAGCAGAGAACAAATGTAAGAAGAGCTCAAATCACATGAAGAAAATACATTTCCTTTTGCTAGAGCATTGCAGTGCAAATGGTGAGTTATCGGTTAATGGTGGGACATTTAATACAGAATTTACATCTGAGTTTGAGCTATCACAATTCAGATGTCAGTCCTGTGGAATTGTACAATTTAATCCCTGAAAGAACAATCCATAATACCAAAGATACCTGCCATTAAAACCAACGTAGTACAACTTCTCAGCTGAGCCCCTGAAAAAGGAGGGCTCAGTTAGTGATTCCTCTCCAAGGACTGAATATTTCCCTAATCCGAGGTTCCCAGCTCCTATACTCAGTCCAGTCCCCGTATCATAAAAGCTCTGCAGGCTCTTTCCTGTGAGGTGCTGAGTGCCCTCCACACATACTGGCTTAAGAGGAGGTAGAGGAGGGTCAGCTAGTGTCAGGGTTGGGCCCTGTAAGAGCAAGGGGTCATAGTAAACCCAACATAGTTTTAAGTTCTGAGAGCTTGGGAACCACCAGAGCTGCAAATAAATGTTTTATAGAGTCACAAAACTAGAAATCACAGCATTCTGCCAATTCCATTAGGTTTGTGAGCTACTGGTTGCTAAAATCATGTGGGAAAGACTGTTGCAAAGTTGACAGGCCAGTACCAATGTTTCCAAGCCAGCAAAAGCAATGGCAGAATTGAATTTTTTTTAAAACATAGTGTCTACATAAAATGTAAAAAAAATACTGCGCATAAGGGTCTCTGTTACACTAGGGTCTTTATCGAATGTTACTGGCAGCCCACCCTTACTATCTCCCTCCAGTAGCAGAAGGATCTTTGGAAGGAAAGGGCTGTCCCTGGCAAAGGGTTCACTCTAAAGCAGAGATCCTTGGAAGGAGACCTCTGGAAGCTAGTTTCCTGTGTGGTATAGCTATGCTATAAGAGATGGTCCTTACCACTCCAGCCAGGGAAATCTCAACTTCATTTTCAGTGTACCTGACAAAATGTAAATAAGTATTGGCACTTGATGTTTCAAGAGAAGATGTTACTGGTAATATGTCTTGCTTAATTCTTTGTGTTTGAGAATGTAATTACTACTAGAAATGGGTCCAGACCAGAGCCACAGATCTCAACAATTCTGAAAGGGATGAGGATTTGAAATCTGGATCTGAAGCCTGGCGTATCTTTAAGACTTTTTTGACCGAATGGGAGAAACTCCAAAGAGAAAGGTGTGCTAAGCTTGCAAGCCAAAGTGCATAACAAGCATGCTGAAAGTGTAACAGAGGTTCTTTTGTGTTACTGTACAGTACAGCCAACGGTACAATGGATTAACAATATTGACATGGCCAATTCTCGGGAACCCAGAACCTATTTGCTCAGTTCATATCCATGTTCATGGTGTGGCTTACATTTTAAAACCTACTATACAAATGAACTAAGATCAGTAGTGTGAGCAGTATATGCCACTGGAAAATCTCTAGTGTGCAGTGTGATTTGCAAAACAACATCCAGTGAAACCTATTTAAGTGAACAAAGGCTGCCTTCACCACTATGTGAGGGTGGATTGGTGTGGGTTGTGCATACACATCATTGTCCCAACACTAATACACAACCCATTTCAAAGTGGTTTACAAAGGAAGTTAAATATAATTATCCCCATTGAAGAGGTGGAGTAAAGTGAGGCACAGAGAGGTTAGGTAACTTGCCCAAGAACAGGAAGCAGTTTTGTGGCAGAGTCCTGAACAGTATCTTGCACTCTCAACTCAGTGCCCTAGCCAATGCTGTCACCTCCGCTACAAACAGTGAAGGATGCTCCAAACAATGGAAAAGAAAGTTGTTAAGAACATAACATGCCCCTGCACGATTGAGCTCTGCTCTCTGCTGAGGCACCTAAGTTTCCACAGAGAGGAGCTTTTCTTTTCTTCTTCGAGTGATTGCTCCTATGCATTCCAGTTAGGTGTGCGCACTGCGCGTGCACGGCTCTTCGGAAGATTTTTACCCTAGCAACTCCGGCGGGCCGGCTGGGCGCCCCCTGGAGTGGCGCCGCTATAGCGCAGGATATATACCCCAGCCGGCCCATCCGCTCCTCAGTTCCTTCTTCCCGCCCGTGACAGCCGTTGGAACAGTGGAGCACAGCTCAGCTGACCTCCACTTCCCTAGCTACTCGTAGTTTTCTCTCCTTCTGTTTATAGTTGTAGTTAACTCTGTTTGTTTGTAGAATAGTCTAGTGTATTTATTTTACAGGGGTTGGGGTTTATCCCCTTCCCCTCACCCGGGGCCGGGTCCGATGCCTGGTCCACAGGGTTTTCTAATGCTCGGCCGGCCACAAGCCGCTGCCGACAAGAGATCTTCTCCTAAGTGCCTCGAGGGATCTTACCTCACAGATAAGTGCCGCATTTGTGAGGCCCTTAATCAGTGAACAAAGGGGAGCGGGGCTTTCGTTTTAAACAGCTCCTGAGGGAGGCAGCTCTTGCTCCTCCGCTCTCGGCGCCGAGCGCTAGTTAGTTTTCACGGCGCGCTCCCTCGGCACCGGACCGCCGGTGCCGCCAAGACCTCCTGGCACCACCGTCGCTGACTCCGACGTACCCTCGGCATGGACCTCTCTCCTGGAGGATGAAGAGTTACTCCGGCCAGGCAAGAGCCGTCGAGTCCGGTGCTGGAAAGCTCCCCGGTACGCACCGTGGTCGAGCTCGCCCGGAAGCTGCGTCCGAGCCGCCTGCTCCGCAGCCGAGCGCTATGCTCAGTCGGATCGCCCGGCACCGATGTCTGCCGCGGCACCGACAATATCCGCACCTTTCACTCTGGCCAGGCAAGAGCCGTCGAGTCCGGTGCTGGAAAGCTCCCCGGTATGGACCGTGGTCGAGCTCGCTCTGAAGCTGCGTCCGAGCCGCCTGCTCCGCAGCCGAGCGCTATGCTCCGTCGGATCGCCCGGCACCGATGTCTGCCGTGGCACCGACAATATCCGCACCTTTCACTCCGGCCAGGCAAGAGCCGTCGAGTCCGGTGCTGGAAAGCTCCCCGGTATGGACCGTGGTCGAGCTCGCTATGAAGCTGCGTCCGAGCCGCCTGCTTCGCAGCCGAGCGCTATGCTCCGTCGGATCACCTGGAACCGATGTCGGCCACGGCACCGACAATATCCGCACCTTTCACTCTGGCCAGGCAAGAGCCGTCGAGTCCGGTGCTGGAAAGCTCCCCGGTACGGACCGTGGTCGAGCTCGCTCTGAAGCTGCGTCCGAGCCGCCTGCTCCGCAGCCGAGTGCTATGCTCCGTCGGATCGCCCGGCACCGATGTCTGCCGTGGCACCGACAATATCCGCACCTTTCACTCCGGCCAGGCAAGAGCCGTCGAGTCCGGTGCTGGAAAGCTCCCCGGTATGGACCGTGGTCGAGCTCGCTATGAAGCTGCGTCCGAGCCGCCTGCTTCGCAGCCGAGCGCTATGCTCCGTCGGATCGCCCGGAACCGATGTCGGCCGCGGCACCGACAATATCCGCACCGTTAACTCCGGCCAGGCAAGAGCCGTTGAGTCAGGTGCCGGAAAGCTCCCCGGTACGCACCGTGGTCGAGCTCGCCCGGAAGCTGCGTCCGAGCCGCCTGCTCCGCAGTCGAGCGTGATGTTCAGTCGGATCGCCCGGCACCGATGTCTGCCACGGCACCGACAGTATCCACACTGTTAGCTCCGGCCAGGCAAGAGCCGTCGAGTCCGGTGCTGGTAAGCTCCCCGGTACGGACCGTGGTCGAGCTCGCTAGGAATCTGCGTCCGAGCTGCCTGCTCCGCAGCCGAGCGCTATGTTCAGTGGGACCGCCCGGCACCGATGTCTGCCGCGGCACCGTCAATGTCCGCACCATTAACTCCGGCCAGGCAAGAGCCGTCGAGTCCGGTGCCGGAAAGCTCCCCGGTATGGACCGTGGTCGAGCTCGCCCTGAAGCTGCGTCCGAGCCGCCTGCTCCGCAGCCGAGCGCTATGCTCCGTCGGATCGCCCGGCACCGATGTCTACCGCGGCACCGACAATGCCCGCACCATTAACTCCGGCCAGGCAAAAGCCGTCGAGTCCGGTGCTGGAATACTCCCCGGTATGGACCGTGGTCGAGCTCACTATGAAGCTGCATCCGGGGTGCCAGCTATGGTCGAGCTCACTATTCCCTCCACGCCGGAGACAGTGTCCACGGCGAGGGGGCTGATTGCAACGACAGCATCTACGCTGCCTCAACCCCCGGCACCGCCGGTGGGGGTTACATAGTCGTTGGGCAAGCCTGCCTTGATCAGACCGCCCTACCTCGGCACCGCACAGCGGCACCGTTCAGGGTCGCGATTCCGCAGATGTTCTCGGTCCCGTCACCGATCTAGGTCTCGGCGCCGTTCTCCCTGTTGGTACCAGTAGTGCTCGCGGCACCGGTCAGCATCCCGTTCGCCGGTCTGGGACACTCAGCTCCGATCAAGCCTCAGGCACCGCCCTCGGTCGACCGCCCGGCACAGCTTCGGTGGCAGGTCCCGTTCTCGGTACCGGTCTGTCTACCGGTACCGATCCCCGGTGCCACATCGAGCGACGTCAGTTACAGACGGAGACTCTACCAAGAGCTTTCAGCTCCTCCAGGGCCATCCAGCCACGCATCAGTGTCGTCCCGTGCGGACACTTCATATGCGTAGCACTCTGTTTTCCGATGTGCCCTCCAGAGTCTTCGAGGAGACCTATCAGTGGTCATTCTGGACGCCGTGGGTGTACTACCACGCCAGAGGCGTACCGGTGATCCCATCTCGCTCCGTTCCCTCCGAGCTCTGGGTGCCAGAGGTGACAATTAGTCGTCCCCGTCCGACCGGTACAGAGCAACCCCCGGTTCGGCACCGGGCTCCCAGATCCCACCGGATCAGGAGGTCGTCCAGGAGCTCGAGCCCACACAGGACCCGCTTGTCCCGGGCCTTTCTTCTTCCTCCTCCCCAGATGAGGCGGGGGCAGGAACATACCCCTCCGGCCCTCCTCTAATCGAAATGCGACCAGCCCCTAAATCCAAAGAGGCTGGGCGTGTCTTACTGGGCCATAAGATGTACCCGGAGGGGGCCCTGCAACTTCGTGTAGCGAACCAGCAAGCCCTGCTTATCCGCTACTGTGTGTGGCGGTGGGCAAATTTACAGAGTCGGTTCTTCGGAACTCCCGTCAAGAGTTCGATGCCCTCCTGCAGCAAAGGACGGAGCTGGAGAGAGCTTCCCTCCAGGCCTCGTTGGACGCAGCTGACTCCACTGCCATGACTCTGGCCTCGGGTGTTGCCACGCGGCGCGTTTCAGGACTCCAGTTATCGAGCCTTCCCTCGCAGCTGCGGCACGCTATACAGATCTTGCCCTTCAGTGGCACAGGCCTGTTCTCTGACAACACTGGCCCTAGGCTGCAGAACCTAAAGGGCAGCAGGGTCACTTTGCTCTCTCTCTCTCTCTCTCGGCATGCACACGCCGGTAATTCAGCGCCGACGTTTCCGTCCCCAACCTCCGCTCTTACCCTGCGCCTTGACAAGGTCAGGACATGGCCAACGGGCGTGGCTTACACAGTCGTGGCCATCAATCCGCACCCCAAAGGAGCCAGAATTAGGGTCCTTCTGACCACCAATGGGGAAAAAGCCTACCCATCCTCGCCCCTCCTAAGGACCCCTCTCACGAGCGATTCCTCTGGCAAGAGGTGCGGACGCTCCTCCTCATCGGAGCTATACAGGAGGTATCTAAGGGCGAAACCTATTCCCCTAAGCGAAGGGAGGTCTCAGACCTATCCTAGGCCTGCAGGAACTCAACAAGTCACGATGCAGATGAGTTCCGCATGGTACCCAGGGCGACTGTCATCCCATCCTGGGATCCCGGAGACTGGTACACCGCCCTCGATATGAAGGGCGCGTGTTTTTCACGTTGCCATTTCTCTTCCACACAGAAGGTACCCTCGGTTTGGGGCCTACCATCGTTACTCCCAGTATACGGCCCTCCCGGTTGGCCTCTATACAGCCCAGGGGTATTCAAGGTGCATGGCTGTAATCGCCGCCTTTCTTCGCCACCGTCTGATACACGTTCTCCGTGTCTAGACGAGTGGCTCATTCGAAGAACCCCCGGGCCCAAAGTACCAGTCATGTGGGCATCGACACGAACCTATTCCTGTGTCTAGGCCTGATGATCAATAGTAAAATCCACTCTGATTCCCATATAAGGAAGGGAATTCATTGGGGCCGTCCTGGACTCCAGACTCGCCAGAGCCTGCTTTCCTCAGCCTTGGTTTCAGGCGAGGGTAACAATTGTACAAGGTCTACGGACCTTCCCGCCAACTTGGGCTCGCTCTTGCCTCGGTTTCCTGAGTCACATGGCTGTCTACACGTTTGCAACTAAACATACCAGGCTTTGCCTCTGTTCACTTCAATCGTGGCTCACCTGGGGGTGCCACCCGGGCAGAGATGGCATACTCGTGGTCGTCTCGTTTCCCCCGAGCAGCCTAGGCTCCCTCGACCGGGAGTCGGCGTCCTCCCCGGTGTATCCGGGGATGCTGTTTCACTCACCCCTCGGGGTCCCTCGTGACAGACAGCCCATCTCTCGGCTGGGTGCGCACCTGGTGTAGTTTCGCACTCACGGCCTTCGGTCAGCGCAAGAGCTGGCCTTACACATCAATGTCCGAGAGCTGAGAGCAGTCTGCCTTGTGTACCAGGCGATTCAGCTGGCGGATGGTCTCAGCAGATCCTTCCTGTCTCACAAGTGGTGGTTTCCTCCCGTCTTTATCTATTCCGTTTTCCAGAAGTGGGTCTTCCCCCGCATAGCCCTCCTCGCTTTCGCGAGAACGGAAAGAGGGAGAGAAATTCTCCTCGTTCCAAGGCCTCTCCCCAGGCTCGGTCTTGGAGGATTTTCCTGAGGCCATGGATCAGCCATCTGCCGTACGCTGTCCACTGTCCCCGCTGGTTCACAAGGTCCTGCTCAAACTCCGCAGGGACAGAGCGCCCCTGATCGGGTTCGCTCCAGTGTAACCTGGGCAGCACTGGCATACCATGTTGCTACACCTCTCGGTAGCAACCCTCTTGGCACAGACCCCACGACAACCTTCACCACCCGGTCTTGTAATCCCTGCACCTCACAGCAGGACTCCGGCATGGCTAAACCGATCCGAGTTACATTGTTCGGCCTCGGTTCTACGGGATTCTCCGGGGTGGTAGAAAATTCGTCCATTCGATTAAAGTATCTGGCCGAGTGGAAGCGTTTCTCATGCTGCTCCGAAACGCGCAATGTTTTCCCGCCAAGATCCCGCTCCGTTCCATCTGGTTCCTCAGGGCTTGGAGCGTTTATGCACCCCCCCCCCAAGTGGGGCCCCGCCATAAACCTGGCTCTTCAATCTGGTTCTACCCAGTTTTATGACTGCCTTATTCGAGCCAATGTCAACATGCTCATTGATATAACTGTCCTGCAAGGCAGTTTCCTGTAGTCTTTCCTGCGGCCACACGAGTCTCCGAGCTTCAGACTCTCACAATAGGCCCAAGGGATACTGTGTTCCTCAAGGACAAGGGCAGTTATTACCATGTCCGACCTGCCTCCCCAAGGAGGTGTCGGCCTTTTATAGCCACCAGGATATCTTCCTTCCGGTCTTATTTCCGAAGCCACTCTCTGTGCAAGGAGAGCAACGGTTGCCCTCCTTCGACATCTGCAGGGCGTCCGCAATCTATATCTAGCGGACAGAGCCCTCTCGTAACGCCCCCACAACCTTCATCGTACCGGCATACCGGACGAAGGGCATACCTGTCTCCTCCTAGAGGATTTCATCTTCAATGACGTTGTGCATCTGCACCTCTTCTGTTTCGGCCCATGTGCCATAGAGCCACCTTGCTGCACATTCCGCCAGGGCTCACGCTTCTCAGCTGCATTCCCTTTTGGGGGATGTGTTGTACACCTACCTGGTCCTCGGTCCACACCTTTGCCTCATTGGTCCGGGAGTCCAGAGCTGTTGCAGCCTCTGGCTTAGCGGTTGCGTTCTGCAACATCTAACTCCGACCCCACCGCCTAGGTAAGGCTTGGGAATCACCTAACTGGAATGCATAGGAGCAATCACTCGAAGAAGAAAAGACGGTTACTCACCGTAGTAACTGTTGTTCTTCGAGATGTGTTGCTCCTATCCATTCCAGACCCGCCCTCCTTCCCCACTGTCGGAGTAGCCGGCAAGAAGGAACTGAGGAGCGGATGGGCCGGCTGGGGTATATATCCTGCGCTATAGCGGCGCCACTCCAGGGGGCGCCCAGCCGGCCCGCCGGAGTTGCTAGGGTAAAAATCTTCCAAAGAGCCGTGCACGCGCGGCGCGCACACCTAACTGGAATGGATAGGAGCAACACATCTCGAAGAACAACAGTTACTACGGTGAGTAACCGTCTTTTATGAACCATAGGAGGCTTATTGGAGCAGAGGTCCTCCACAGATGGCTTGTGAACACCAAGTTCCTCTGCTGTGCTTCTCCTACCGCAGCTCAAGCCCATCTCTCCTCATTGCAACCCCCACAAAACACTTTCCTGGTCACCCTGTTCCATCATTTCTCATGACTCACTCACCTCAGCTTTGCAGGGTGCTATTGCCTGGTGTGTCAGGGAGCAGAAGGGACATGAGGGGTGGGTGGGTAGGGCTATAAAGGCCAGAATGGGACTGTGCAGGGCACTGGTATTTGAAGAGGTCTCCCAGGACGGCTTCCTTTTCTCTTTGACACACCAGGCAGCACTGCTAGGAGAAGAAAATGTCTCTACACCGACACTTCACCAAAGGCTCCCTGTGACACTACTGCCTTAGCGCACCAGGGAGCCCAGGCAGCAGCACGGAGGGAACCCTGCAAGCTCCATTGTGTTGCAGAGGCAATAGTCTGCCCTCAGACCCTCTGCAAGGCCCCTCCTGGATATAGCGCCAGTACCACCACCCCCTGCTCCTTTTTGTACAAAACCCTCTTCTGCCCACTCACCGGCCCCCTCCAAACATCCATGTTTAACTCCTCACTGATGCCTAAAAGCCGCACAGACTATCTCCATGTACCACTCCAATCCAGCATGTTCTGGTGCTGCTCCCTAGTGCATTGAGAGCTGAAGCAGCGGCTCTGAAGCCTCCTCTTGCCCGCCACACAAGCCCCTTTCCATGCCCAGTCTTTGTGCTCTCAGAACACCTGGGCTGCTGCCCAGTCTGGCTCCTTGGCCCCCTTAGGGGCTCGGTATGGAGCAGAGCTGGGGCATCAGAGAGGGAGGTGTAGCAGCATCTGAAAGCAGAAGTAGCCAGCAGGAGCTGACAGTTGAAAGCATTTCCTTACTGAGAACAGACAACTTGTAATGACTAATGGGAACACGAGCTGAGACTCACCCACCCCCATAATCCCGCTAGCACTGATCAAGCTAGTGTGCTAAAAATAGTAGTGTAGGCATCATAGCACAGGCACTGGCAAGCAGCAGCACAGGGTAACCACCCTAAGAACAAACCAAGCAGGTCTTGGGCAGGAATGTGCACTGGCCCATGCTGTTTGCTGCCTGTGCTAAACTGCTGTTTTCGGCAAGTAGCTTGATAAGAGCTAGCAGGAGTATGTTTGCTCAGGTTGGGGGATGGACGGGGATGGGGACGGACCCCCGCCCCCCCGGGAGCTGGTGTGGAGTAGCCAGTACATGTTAGGTAATGCAGCCTTATTCCCAATGTCAATAAGCCCTTAGTCCTGCTTTAATAGCAAATCTCAAGGCAACCCTAGCTGCGGAGCATAGTACTATGACTGGCTAGCTCACTGTATGGATACTGTGTAGCCATAAGGCTACTTGCACTTTAGCCCAGTTTAGAATCTAGATGAACTAAACTCCAGCATAAAATGCTCTTCACAACATTTTGAGCCATGTTTTCATAGGGGTAAGGTTTGGATGACAGCTTGCCTTTAAAACGCGCAGATCACGTAAGTGTTGCTGGGAGCTACATCACAATCTCTGCAGGTGGCAAGGAGAAAGCAGTATTGTTAATGAAATAACATTCACACCCTGGAAACAGGCGAGTTGTACAAATGGAAATTTCTGAACTGCGAGCGCATTGGGCTGGCTCTTTACAGATTGTTTCATTTGATTAGTAGATTGTAGATGCCATTTTTTAGTCATCTCAAAAGCACTTCCATGTTTCATGCTGGCAGGTCTGACATCTTTCTTCTGCTTCGGCATCAAAAAAGGAAAAAAGAATGGTATGGTAACCAGCCATGGAGTGTTATCAAAATGATTTATACACAGCATGTAACTATTGCTGAAAGGCCTGATTCATACATTATTATGCGTACTACCTAGGATGGCAGGATTGGTGAGCTTCTAAGGGGGCACAACAAGGCATTAAGAGTAGGAGGCTAAATAAGAGAGAAATGGGGGAACTTGTACTCTTGGCATGAAATCCTGGCCCTCTTGCAGTCTTTGGGGCCAGGATTTCAGCTGTAGAACTCAAACCTGAACTTCATTTTGGACCCTTTGTGAAACGGGGGGTGGCAAGAAAGAACTTAAAATTGACAGTTTTCCCCCAGGTAAGGCTTCCATTTGTTAGGAGATTTCTAGGATGGTGTGAAGTTGAACTAGTTTGCTCCTATACCGGCCCACCATCTGGAGGGTAGGGCATGGCCAGAGCATGCTGTACTCCAGGGAAACTTGAGGCTGCTCTAAACTATGCCCATGGAAGGCTCCACGATCAGGTGGCCACAAGGGGCTCTTTACAACCCGTCCTCCTCACCTGCACTCAGTGCTTTCTGAGTGCATCTGAAGCTGGAAGTTCCAGTTTAGCTTGGTACCTTTCCTGGGCCAGGACTGTTGCATCCTTTGTCTTGTGTACAGAGCAGAGCACAGGGTCAATATTTAAATGACAAATAAGTCATGTGTGCATTTTCTTTCAAATGGCACTCCTCTCTCTATCTTAACATTGACTAGTTCTTACCAGGGCTGAGAAAAGGCAAAAAAAGGCAATTTGATGAAAACCTATATTCATTTTTTGGGACCATTTATCACAATTCAAACATATGTACAGTGAAAACAAAGGATATAAAGTTGAAACCAACTGTGGTTGGTTTTGTTTTGTATTGAATACCTAGAAAACAACCAGCAAACACGGTCTTCATTTATAACCTGAAAATAAACAGTGTTAAAAATGGAGTAGCAAATAAAATAACTTGCATTATGGATACAAGGACGCTTTGTTAAGGAAACATAATTGAAAGAACCTCATTGACAACTTTGGTCTTGAATTTACAATGCCTGGATTACCACTAGCATCATTTCAAGTGTAAACACTTTGTTTTTCTAAAATGCAAGATGCATACGCCTTCTGGATGTCCAAGTCCCTCTCATTGTTCAATGTGTTTTATAAGCTCATTTTAAGACATATTAGATACAACTCTGGGCCATGTATGAATAATGCATGGATGGTTTCCATTCAAAGCAACAGAAAGCAATATTAGAATGTAAAATGTTGGTGTTTTGAGTGGTGGGGTTTTTTAGGTTGAATGAATACATTTTATTTTTAATTGTGCTTTTCTGCTTTCCCTAAGCACGGTTTAAGCATACATGAGATAAAGGCATCATAATAGAGTCATTTTTGGAAATGCTAGTTTTGTTTGTGTTGGGTAACTGTACATCTAGTGAGCATGGAGTCATGATTAGTTGCAGTCCCATGTACTTTTGGTTTCAAAATTTAAAATTACTCATAGGTCAGATTTAACTCATGCAGTATACTGCCTTTTTTTCCTTTCTTTTTAGGTTGCTTGCCTTTTGAACAAACAAACAATATTTTAGGCAAATCTTACATCCTTGAAGGAGATCAGGGATTAACGTGCCTTAGAGAAATGTGTAAATGGAATGAGTACCTGAGATGGCAGAATTCTGATTATATGTAGTTTAAGAAACAATCTCATTTATGGTATGTTATAATCTGCCATACTGTCGGTGGTGCAAAGTGATGCTGGCCAGGATTCCTGTTGGAGTTTTGTTGACTTGTGGTCATATTTAAGGACAATACACATTATAGTGATGTTTTCCAGATTGTTTTCTAAAGCTATTGGCTTTCTGCTTAAATCAAAAGTTGTCAGTAAACACTCACTGCAACTAGGTTATTGAAGTTTCTGATAAATATTTGTTTACAGTGAAATTGCCCTTGTACATTTGTAGCCCAGTTCATTCCTCATTCCCATTTAGTTTGTGAAAAATACATCAGGGATGCATTTGGCCTATGCAGACTAATTTTGTATTAACTACTACTAAGAATGCTGCTTGCTTCCTATCAATTTCACATGGAATCAGGGATCTCACAGCTGACAGCCTTGGGAAAGATCACTTAAAGAGCAATGGTGACTATCGGCCATATTTTACATCTTTATATGGCAGTCAATGGAAGTTTTGCCTAAGTAGGAGCATAATATTTTGGGCTTGCAGTATAGGATCTGCTTACTGGAAGTTGAGTGAGCAGCACCTGCTACAATCAGCTCCTAATCTGTACAGAATGTCATTTAGAAAAACAACTTCAAAGGGTACTGCACAGGGTGCGTTCAACTTCTTTAATGACTAGAGAATGTAATCAGATCCATGTAGGCGGATTGCTGCCTCTTGGGAGAGCTCCATTAAAGTCAACAAGATTCTGTGTAGATGAAGCTTTCATTGCAGAATCAGGGCCTTGGTTTGGTATAAGTGAAACCTCTGTCTGGTCTAAAGTGCCACTCAAGGATTCAATAAAATCCCCTCTGCTGAATAGAAGCTGCATTTTAATCTTATTTTTCTTTGAATATAATGCACTGTGTGATGATACACTGCACTTAAATCAGAAGCCCTAATAGATGGCTTTAAGTTTGTATAATAACTTTAAGAGTACATTAGCTACTGTACCTTTATCACCTATTGTGTATGGAAGAAAATATTTTTAAACTGAAAAATAAAGTTAAAGTTTAGTTAAAAGATTTACTTGCATGGGAGTGATATCACAAAACTTGCTTTTAATGTGAACACTTCACTTCACAGAATGAAAAATTATTTATAACACTTTACTCGCATTTTGGTCACTTTTACATTAGCTGTACACATTTGCTGAAGTTCATAGGTATGTATCGTCTTTAGGCCTAGGCTATATCAGACTGATTGCACATTTTCCTTTCACACAATGGCTCTCCTATAGTGCACTGAAGTGTCAGTGAGCACCGTCTAGTTACATTCTCCTTTTTACTTATGGCTCAACAAGAAAAAAAATATTCCCCTTCAAACCCAAATACCCTCAAGTGTCTAAAATAAAATCCACATTTTTTAGGGAATGTGTAATTCATTTTATTGACCTGATTTTCATAAGTTAGGTGCACAATTGCATACCCATGTATTACAAACAATTACTGAATTTTGCACAAAAATCAAGGAATTGCACACCTAATTATTTTGAAAATCAAGCACAGTCACAGTCCATCTATGAATCCATCTTCCCTTTTCAGCACACTTTACTGAATTATGATATATTTTACACATATACATTTTGGCCAGCAAGATAATTTCCATGTTAAACAATTTCATTGCCGTCACACGCAGAATTGCAAAGTACGTTCACAGTTTTAATAGATTGTAATTAGCTTTTCCAGTTGTGCTTTAAAAACTCCAAATATAGTTTTCAATATTAAGTGCAAAGCAAATGTCCTGTGCAGCTACAATTGGTTGCAGAGTTATAAACTCCAGAATTATGAGCAGAAAATTCCCTCATTCTCCAATTTCATCACTTGACTTTTCAGGTATGGCCTCCAGGCTTCGACGGGGCTTTGAGACGTCTGCATTTTCAGTGCCTGGTTTATTGAGTCCACATGAAAGAGCAGCATAATGGATTTGTTTCAGATTCTCCAATGTCTCATTTTTAGCATATTTTAGAAGATCAGCTTGTCCCTGTAAGAACAAGTACAGTTAGAACATACAGTCAAAAATCGGATTCTTTTCAGATTTATTGTACAGTTGCCCTACTCGTGAAGATAAAAACCAGATTACTATGCGTTAGTAAGAAACCATGCTACTTGCTTTCTCTGGAGCCAACTGGATGTATAAACAAAAGAACAGAAACCCTCGCTACCCAACAGCTTTCAGTAACAGAATCTGCTACAGTTTTTAACACATGCTGTTTATTAATGCAGACAGATGTGGGGATTCATTTGTACACCTCACAGAGCAGTTACATGCTTTTCTTTTTTGTTTATCAGCAAATCTCTTCACTCAACAGTAGCCTGGTGATAAACCTAAATAAGGGCGGGTGTCAGAGAAAGCCCTTGTGAGAGGGGCAGAGAGGACTGAAAACTCAGCTGGATTACATTGATGATGCTTCCAAGGAATTGTATTTGTTCTGCTGTACTAGGCGGAGCTTAAGGAGAAGCTCAGAGAAAGGACAGGCCTAGAACAGGAATGGCTATCCCTCCCTCCCTTCCCTTGGTGGAGTCATGCTGTCATTAGCTAGGCTCTCCCTACTTGCAGCTGTGCTCAGGAAGAGCCAAAGACGTGAACCACCACGAGGCATTGCTGCTACAAACACCAACTCCTCCATATGCTATTTACATGCAGGAATCCATAGGCTGACCATGCTACAGAGAACAGCCTCTTCCCTGAGTCACTGCACATAGAAGACTTCACAGAACCTGTGTAGAGAGCCTCCTCTCTGGAGGGCCGCTCTTTGCTCGCAGAAGTAAAACAGGATAAGCCAGCTCTGAATAAGCATACCAGATCAGTATAGAACTTGCTAAAGAATGTTACGGTACTGACACAATGATGAAAAATATTTTCATATGGAATCAGAATGTACCAAATTATTTCTGTTTGAGCCACACAAATGGAAAACATTGTTGTATACAAAAAAAAAGTCCTCCTTGAAATTGCAATTGGCAATGCATGTTCCACCTATGGGGAGACAAGTAACAGAAAGTTCAGCCACTGCGGCACTGGCTTCAATAACATTCTGATTCTTTCATCTGTTAAAGGAAACCAGGACTTCTTTTTTTTCTTCAAACATGACAACCAAGAAAGTTAATTTAAAACATTCCGGTAGAATAAGTGAGTCATAGCGAGAGTGCATCTGTTTCTAGCATAAGTTGTTATGTGGATTAGTTAGAATGCAGTTTTAGAACTTTAACCAGGCTGTTTATTATAGGTTGTACTGGTGGCTCGGCCTACAATTAAGCTTGCCTGACACTCCCCATTATGAGACTCTGTTGCTTACAACTATGTGAATCTTTAACTGTTTGGGCTGAAATTTTCCATACTGCCTCAGCCTCAAGCTGATTTTTTTTTCTGAAAAATTTCAGCATAAAATATTCAGCCATTTCCAATAACAAGATTACAGAAAAAAGTGGGGTTTCTGTCCATTAAAAAATTCTTAAGACTTTTTCTTTGAATGGCTCTAGTGTTCGATATTTTAAAGCAAGGACTTGTAATTTGGCAGGGGGGTGGCCTTTGTATTAGGGATGTGCCTTTTGATGTAAAAATATGCTTGTTTGGCCAAGTGATAAGCCTTTGAAAAATTGAAGTTTGCACATGCTCAGTAGAGATTTCATCAATGTAAGCAGCTAAATTTCCAGAGTCTGTCCTCAGGGAGCATGCGCCTACATATGGTTGTGCATGTTCTATCCAGCCTTGGGCTACAAGTGTGAAGCCTGACTTTCTCTGTAATGGTTGCTCCCTGTTACCTTGGGCTGGGCCCTAGAACTACGAGTAGGGAGATGGTCTCTCCTGTGCTATTAATGCCCATGCTTCTGCCCAGGCCACGTGGGGGAGGAAGCTGTCTGATTCAAATGTAGAGGGAACAAGAGCTGGACTGGGGGGGGCGGAGGGGGGAGAGAATCTGGAACTGGGAGTGGGGACTGGGTGTGACTGGACAAGGAGACTGGCTAGGACTGTTTGGAAGAGAACACTGGGAGATGGTGAGAAAAATTCAGGGGGGCTGGGAGATAGTTAGCTTATGGGGAGAACATTGAAATCAGACAAGGAGCTGGGGACAACTGGGACTGACTGGACAAGAAGACCAGGACTAAGAGCTAGTGGGGAGAGCTGAGAAAGAGCTGGGGTGCCAGGAGAGAACAGGGACTGACTGGGAGCTGGAGTGGACAGAGTGACTGATGCTGGAGGACAAGCCTGCAGAAGAAGAGTGGGATGGATGGGAGAAGGACCCAAGAGACGAGAACTGAGAGTGGCTGGGCAAGGAGACTGGGACTGGAAATGGTGGGGGAGAGGGGAGAAAAGGAGAGACTGGGCCTGGGTAAGTTAAGAACAACAGTACTAGGGCAGGGAACCAGGGATGGAGAAGAGACAGGACTGGGACAAGTTGAAGGGAATGGTGCAGAATGGGTCAAGTCAGGGCAGAGGGAGGGGGAGGAATAGGCAGAAGAGTCTGCGCCCACTAGAGCACACTCCCAGCCAGAGCCTGAAATGGAACCCAAGATTAACAGATAGCAACAGGAGATTGTCATTCTCTGTATGGACTAGCAGTGGGGTGCGGGGTGAATGGCACTCTTTTCCCATTGGGTTTCATACATAGTTGCTGACAGCAAAGGGATAGTGAGACTCAGTACTTCATTAACTCAAGTGGCAGAGGTCAGTGCAATGGCTCTAAAGATTCCAACCCTGCTGATGAACCATGGGGTTGTCAAGATGATGCCACAGGATGGAATTTCCCCCCTCCCAGTTTGCTTGTTTAAAAACCTAGGATATTACACACAAACTCCGTTAAAAGTCCACTACTGAGGTTGCAAAGTAAAGCACTTCAATGTTAGGAAATGCCAGAATTAATTTCCCCCCGGTGGAGAGGCAGTGTGACACAGTCTTTAATTACATGATCACATACTGTTTTTCCACAGGACCAATTTTCAAAGGTTCATCATTCTTTCAAACTAATTCACCCCAGAACAATACAAGGCACCGTTGAGCCCTGCCATTTTGGCTTTGGGGATATTCAAAAAAAGGAAGCAAGACTTTAAAAAAAATTCAAAGATTAATCAATTCCAAGGCCAGAGAAGACCATTGTAACCATCTAATCTGACTTCTTGTATAACACAGGACTCCATCGAACTCCTCCTGTCCCCCAAAAAACACTTGATAGTTGGCAAGTCAAAATAAGCCAAATAATAGCCTTTCTTGACAAATAAATCTAGCCTCTTTGGTTTCTTTTCCCTCAGCAATGCTCTGTTCTGTCTTGCCTTCTTGTTGGCCACCATGATAAAGTCATCCAGTTGTGGGGCCCTGAAGAGCAACACTGCTTCACCCAGAGATGATGACAAAGCAACTGGTCTTGAGGAATCTAATGGAGGAAGGGCTTGTTTCCTCTTGCTCCTCCTCATGACTACGAGAGACCTGAGTTGGTGGGAGTTCGGGCGAAGTTGAATGAAGGAGCCTTAGGCATGTATGGTCAGTCTGAATAGTCTTGCTTCCCATGAGATGACCAAGGTGCCCAACAGGGCCACAGAAGTATGGGCCTTGAGGTCCTGGTGTGAGGAAGCATGTTCCTGGGAGTGATGAGGGCCCCTGGAATTCCTAAGGAGGTAAAGGGATTCCAGGGGCCCTCATCACTCTCAGTGAATACACATGATCATACTTGTGATCATCACCCAAGGTAACTGAGGATGCTGAGGAGACTGAATACTCTAGATCAGGGGTGGCCAACCTGAGCCGGAGAAGGAGCCAGAATTTACCACTGTACATTGCCAAAGAGCCACAGTAATACGTCAGCAGCCTCCCATCTGCTTCCCACCTTCCTCTCCCTCCCCGCACCTCCTGATAAGCTGTTTTGTGGCGTGCAGGAGGCTCTGGAGGGAGAAGCGAGGGCACGGCCGGCTCAGGGGAAGGGATGGAGTGGTGCAGGGCCTGTTGCAGAGCAGTGAGCACCCCCCGGCACATTGGAAAGTTGGCGCCTGTAGCTCCAGCCCCGGAGTCGGTGCCTATACAAGGAGCCACATATTAATTTCTGAAGAGCCGCATGTGGCTCTGGAGCCACAGAGTGGCTACCCCTGCTCTAGATCCATCACAGACGCTGCGGATCTGGATGTTGCTGGCAACTGCTCTGAGGTTCTTGATGCCACATTCAAGAATTTCAGCACAGTCAGGGTGAGTTAAGGAGTGAATATTCCAGTTCTTGTGGGATTGGAAGGTCTTGATAAATCTGGCTGGTGGTGGTACATGCATTCCGGGGTAGCTGATCCAATCAGTGCTGGAGTTGAACTCTTGACCATGCCTACCCCTCATGACAGTGCTGACATTGCTACCCGTGCTTGGGTAAAGTGCATCTTTCCCCATTGGTATTTCATTCATATAGGCCAGAGGCTCTCTAATTTATTTTGTTGGGGCCCCCTTTGAAAATATTTCAGGCTGTGATAACCTTCCCCCCACAAAAAAGGCGATAGCAAATTACTAAACATACTCATAGGAACATACTTGTGGTATTGCCACTCTTACTTCTGAGCTACTGCTGGCGTTGGCACTGCCTTCAGCCTTGGGTGGCCGGAGAGCGGCGACTGCTGTACCCACCCCTACCCTTCCAGCTACCCCCCTCTCCCAGAAATATTTTTTGTGATCTCGCAACCCCCTTACAATAGCCTTGCAATCTCCTTTTGGGTTGGAACCCCCAGTTTGAGAAACAGATAAAGGCAGAACTATTCCTAAAACTTTCCAAACAAATTGTAATCAGGAAGTGGCAAAGCTTCAAAAAAAAGTCTCCCAAAAGGTAAGAGTTTCAAAAAATTCTTAATGACTGAAGGGGGGGGGAAATGGTGTGACAGAATGGAAAGAGTCATGCAATCTCAGCTACAGCACTTACTGAAGTAACAGCAAAACACAGTAACACGGACTTTAATAAAATTAAACTAAAAAGCTTCTCAATTTAGAACTCAATAGTTGGCCTAATACAGTAATTCATTTGTTACAGGTTAAATGTCTCAACGACTAGACAAAAGCCCAGTCCTATAAGCCCTCTAAATGAGGAACTACTAGGACATGCAAAACCAATCCTCAACTCCTTATATGTTGTTACAGAAGACCCCAGTTTCTTAACACACTATTTGATCCTGATTCACAAAGCAAAGTACTATTATATACAATTGATTGCCAACTGGAATATATGTATTCATTGAAATTGTGGGCCATTCACCCTTCATCATGGACAGTCACACCCCATGCTCTGAAAATCTATGCTGCAAGACCAAGATGTATGCCAAACCCATGCCTTCCAAAATGAATGCAAACCTAACCGATGGCTCAAACAAGAGTGATATGCAGACACCATAATCCCAAATGAGTTAAAGGAAAACAACATTCAAGGAAACAAAGCGATCAGCTACCCCAACAGTAACCTGATCTTTAAAGGCAACTCAATCCTGGAGCCTGAACCAATTCCAAAACTAAACCCAGATGCTGTTTGTTGGCTCTATGGCGATGTCAGTTCTACCAGCCTTTCACCTATGAAGAGTTGCCTTCAAATCTGGGTTAGGTCAAAAGTGAAATGAGCTTAATTATCTGAATCTAGTCTCCATTAGAAAACTGTCCACATAACCAAGATATGTTACCACCAAATCTGACATGGTTGGGAACCAATCTGGGGATGGGAACAGTAAGGGGTTTGCATTGCGATGAAGCTGCCATTCTGGATTGTAACCACTGCTGTCCACTAAAGAAAGGAACAACAGAACAAAGCACAATAGTCTATTTCATGTACAGAATACACCTGCTAACCCGAAACCCTGCTATCTGCACCTCCACATTATCAGAATTCCTCATCATGAGATAGATGAGATATCTGCCTCTACAGCATGTATCTCATGCTGGGGAACAAGGAAGGGATTTGGATAATGTGGAGGTTCGGTTAAAAGAGCAACCTCCCCACCCTAGCCAGGACCTGTGGCCAGGAGGATGACCACCTGGCCGTGGGGAGGCCATCCTGATGCTGAATGGCTCCTGTGGCAGTGCAGGGAGCCCTCTTCTGTCCCCACTGTCACAGCGAGTAAGTACGTGGGGCTGTGGACACTCAATCGCTGCAGACACTGGCCGGGGCGGGGGGGGGGATGTCTCTTCTCTGCCTTGTCAGGACCACAGCCTCACCCTCACACCTTGTGCCTGCAGGCATTGGCTGTCACCAGCTCAGCAGCAGCACATGGAGCCCTCTGCAGCTCTGCTGTCATAGGAGTGAGCGAGAAGGGACAGCAGAGATCTCCAACCAGGACTGTGAGGAGGACAATGACGAACCCCCGGCTGTTGGTGAAGCCACCCCCTGCTGAAGGGCTCCTGCCTTCTTCATCATCAGAACTCCTGATTATCTGAATAAAACGCATGTTACTGGCATAACTGGGAGAATATTGTACAGTAGACATTCATGTTGTTCATAAGTGGTGGTTGCTCTTAGAAGGTGTTGCTGCAAATGAGCATCTACTGTATTAACATTTGTTCATAATTCACAAAATGAATTCAGTAGAGTATTGCTTTCTGGCCTGTTATGTAGTAATTGCTTTAAAAGACATCAAACTTCAACACTGATATTCATTTATAAACTGTTAAAAAACGAGGACATGAGTTAATATGCAGTATCAATTAAATTTCCTTAATGAATGTAAGTTCTCATTTGCCTGAATTCTACCCTAGAAGAGCAACTTCATCAGCATGGAAAAGCTCATGCTTCACTTTGATATTTTCAGGTATGAGCTGTAATGTCAGATCTGAATAGAAACTGAAAGGTAATTAAAAAAGGAAAGGGTTTGGGGTTTATCATCTCCTCTACATCTGTGAAATGAGATGTTGGCTTTGATCCAATGTGACACAATAACAAGTAGAATGTCTCAACAGTTTTACATTTTCTTTACTCTGTATCCTGTACTGAAGCTTGATTTTTTGTCACAGATTCTACTGTATCTGTCACTATTATTACTGTATATTTTACTTTTAAAATGACTTGTTGGCCAGAAATTAAAAAGGAAATAGGAATTTAAAGAAATGGGAGGGCAGACACCACAATGCGGTGGTCATAGAACAGCACTGAGCCACCAGATTGGCTGGCTCAACGGGGTGCTCCACTGTAGTCTGTCTAAAGGGCAGCAGTATTTGAATAAGAAAAGGATTGGCACTGGCATCTTGATAAAATGCAGTTCATCTTGACTTGTATATGTTTTGGTTACACTGTGCATCTTTTCTCTAGTGCAGGTATTTGTGCTGCTTCTTGTACATGGCTGGGTGCAGGTTCTTAAATGTCCTACTTTCCAACAAGACGGTAGATTTTAGGCCACTTAGGGGCCATCTCCAAATAATCACCATTGTCGATTTTAGGTTGGGATGATTATCAGGTGGAAGGCATGGAATTGATGGCAAACTCCACAGTTGTAGGCCATCGGAGAGAAAAAGCATCAAACCATCAGTTACCTGTGCTGATGTGACTTCGTATGAGGACACCCCCTTGCTCTGAATCAGAAATGGTTGGTGTAGGTGCCACTGGAACATGTGGCCGCGCCACCCGGGTGCCACAGCATGCTGCGGCCACGACGCCCAGCCCACTGGAACATGCTGCGGCCGCACCGCCCGGTCTGGCCCGCCAGAGCAGGCTGCGGCCTTGCTGTCCAGACTGCTGGAGCAGCTCCAGCCAGCTCAGAGACATCCTCCCTTGACCCTCCCCAGATAAGGTAGGAAGGGATGGGATGGGGAGAGTGTGGGGTCCCAGGCTAGAGGTGGGGTCATGTGGCGGGTGACTCCCAGCTTCTCCGCCCCCAAAAATTTCCCCACCAGCTGCTGTCCCGGCCCATCACTTTGCCGGGACACTTTGTTTACTTAGGTTTACCTCCGTGCCTGCAGATGCTCGAGGTAAACAAACCATCTCGGCCCACCAGCGGCTTATCCTGATGGCCCGGGAGCCAAAGTTTGCTGACCCCTGAATTATAGGGTCGGCTTGTGAATGGGTTATAAAAATTTTTCCATTTTTACTCATCCATCTTGGGGGGTTGGCTTATAAACGAACCGTCTTATGATCGAGTATATACGGTAATTTGTTTAGAAATTACATCAGCTGCGTACTACATTCCTGACCTTTCCCTATGAAGGAGCTGAGATTGACTCTTGGTTTTCAGCATGAGGATATTTTTGTA
This sequence comes from Mauremys mutica, assembly GCF_020497125.1. Classification (NCBI taxonomy): domain Eukaryota; kingdom Metazoa; phylum Chordata; order Testudines; family Geoemydidae; genus Mauremys; species Mauremys mutica. The sequence continues at coordinate 228,414,022 of NC_059073.1, forward strand.
GTGTTGTTCTGATTAACATGACTTTGCTTTATTATAAGAGGTTATGCTTTTTGCTTAAAAGAAGTAGGCTGATTTCGAATAGCCATGGGGAACTACAGAGCAAATAAAATGAACTTGTATTGTTTATTTTTCCTTCCTGATGCATAAAGATAGCCTCAAAAGGTATATCTATACTGCAACGGCTGGAGGGACAGTCCACAGCAATGGTTCTTAATATTTAAGATGTGCTTTCCCCAGAGGAGTGGACGGAGTACTGATCATACCCACACATACATTATGGGGCATGGACACTGCAATTAGTGGGTGTGCTGAAAGGAACTCCCTGCACGTGCTTTAGTCTCAACTGTCCATATCAGACCCTAAATTTCTGATTTTGTACTTTGACCATTACACTCAACACCTTGAACTACATGTAGTTAGTTCCTTCCTAAAATAAAGTCACAATATACACCTTCATGACCACAGCTCACACTTTTTCTTTAGCTCACAATACATGCACTGCAGTCACTATTAAAACTCCATTTAGTAAGAAATCAGAGTACTTCTAAGAGTGAATTAAAATCTTACCTAATGACCCTGCCTGCAGAGGTGAAGAAAACAACATCAAACTTCAGTGGCATTAAACCAGTTAAAATATCTATATTATAAATATAATATACAAATAGAAAGGTCAATCTTTTTTTAAAAAAGGTAACACCTCATAGAAAGATTGTAAGTGTGAAGTAATAATGGCAAAGAACTTTAATATCCTCTGATAAAAGGTGATTTATACACATGATTATTATTATTATATATAAAGTTTCTGCAGTTGGTAGGAATATCTATTGGTTTTAAAGTTCATAAGAATGTCAGTTGTTTTTCAAACTTCTCATTAGGATGAATAATTAGAAAATGCTTTTTTAATATATGGTAGTGGTGGAAGGGGCAGATTTTGCAATGTTCCTGTGGAGTACACAATAAATATAAAAAACTAGAAACCCACACAAACAAGTTTGTATGCCAGCGATATGCAAAACAAGAACAGTAGACTTAAAATTAAATTATGCGGTCAGTGCCTATCTTGGCGTACATTTAGAATTAATTGCTAGTGTCCCAAACAAAGTAGCTGGACTTTTAAAAATTATTTGCAGGTTACTTTTAAGAAAGTGGACAAGACGGTTACTCACCGTAGTAACTGTTGTTCTTCGAGATGTGTTGCTCCTATCCATTCCAGTTAGGTGTGCGCGCCGCGCGTGCACGGCATCTCGGAACTTTTTTACCCTAGCAACTCCGGCGGGCCGGCTGGGCGCCCCCTGGAGTGGCGCTGCTATGGCGCTGAATATATACCCCAGCCGGCCCGTCCGCTCCTCAGTTCCTTCTTGCCGGCTACTCCGACAGTGGGGAAGGAGGGCGGGTCTGGAATGGATAGGAGCAACACATCTCGAAGAACAACAGTTACTACGGTGAGTAACCGTCTTTTCTTCTTCGAGTGATTGCTCCTATGCATTCCAGTTAGGTGATTCCCAAGCCTTACCTAGGCGGTGGGGTCGGAGTGAGACGTGGCGGAGTGTAATACCGCGGAGCCGAAGGCTGCGTCGTCTCGAGATTGTTGCACCAACGCGTAGTGGGAGGCGAAGGTGTGGACCGAAGACCAGGTGGCCGCTCGACAGATGTCCTGGATGGGGACATGAGCCAGGAAGGCGGCCGACGAGGCGTGCGCTCTCGTGGAGTGAGCGGTGAGGCAGCATGGTGGCACACGAGCAAGCTCGTAGCAGGTCCGGATACACGCTGTGACCCAGGAGGAAATCCGTTGAGAGGATATCGGCTCGCCTTTCATGCGGTCAGCAACCGCTATGAACAGCTGGGGCGAGCGCCGGAAGGGCTTAGTCCGCTCGATGTAGAAAGCGAGCGCCCTGCGGACGTCGAGGGTGTGCAGCTGTTGCTCCCGAGGCGAGGCGTGCGGCTTCGGGAAGAACACCAGGAGGAAGATCTCCTGGTTGAGGTGGAAGGCTGACACCACCTTTGGGAGGAAGGCCGGGTGTGGTCGAAACTGCACCTTGTCCCCGTGAAAGACGGTGTATGGCGGACTAACCATCAGAGCGCGGAGCTCAGAGACTCGCCTCGCTGATGTAATGGCGACGAGGAAGGCCGTCTTCCAGGAGAGGTAGAGCAGGGAGCACGTGGCTAAGGGCTCGAAAGGAGGACCCATCAGCTTGGTCAGCATGAGGTTCAAATCCCAGGTCGGGGCAGGACGCCGCACCGGCGGATACAAGCGGTCCAGGCCTTTAAGGAAGCGGGAAACCATCTGGTTAGAGAAGATGGACCAACCTTCCATGGATGGACGAAAGGCGGACACTGCTGCAAGGTGAACTCTCAAGGAGGAGACCGCAAGACTTTGCTCCTTAAGGTACCAGAGGTAGTCCAGGATGGTAGGGACAGGGACTACGAAGGGATTAAGGCCTCGCTGGTCACACCAGAGCGTGAACCGCTTCCATTTCGCCAGATAGGTGGAGCGAGTGGAAGGCTTTCTGCTCTCTAGTAGGACTTGCTGAACTGCCGCGGAACAGTCCCTCTCTGCGTGGGTCAACCACTCAGGTACCAAGCTGTAAGATGGAGGGACTGTAGGCTCGGATGGCGGAGTCTGCCGAAGTCCTGAGTAATGAGGTCCGGCCACAACGGGAGGGGGATGGGATCCCGAACGGAGAGCTCGAGCAGCAGGAAGTACCAATGCTGCCTCGGCCAGGCCGGAGCTACGAGAATGACGGTGGCTCTGTCCCTCCGAAGCTTCTGTAATACTCGATGGACGAGCGGGAACGGAGGGAAGGTATAGAGGAGGTGATGCCTTGGATGCAAATAGGTCTACTTGGGGAAACCCCCACCTGCGGAAGATTGTGTGCACGACGTCGGGACGGAGAGACCACTCGTGGGAGAAGAAAGACCTGCTGAGATGGTCGGTCAGCGTGTTCTGTACTCCCGGAAGAAAGGACGCTTCTAGGTGAATGGAGTGGGTCACGCAGAAGTCCCACAGGAGCATCGCTTCCTTGCAGAGGAGGGAAGAGCGGGCTCCGCCCTGCTTGTTTACGTAGAACATTGCTGATGTATTGTCCGTGAACACTGTCACACAGCGGCCTTGCAGGGGGTGCAGAAGGTGCGACAGGCCAGACGGATCGCTCGCAGCTCGCGGACATTGATGTGCAGAGCGAGCTCCTGGGGCGACCACAGGCCTTGGGTGTGAAGATCGCCCAGGTGAGCCCCCCAACCGAGCGCTGAGGCATCCGTGGTCAGAGTGGCGGACGGGCGAGGAGGGTGGAACGGGACTCCCGTACAGACAGTCTCCGGGTCTAGCCACCAGTTGAGGGACTCGAGGGTTGGCCTGGAGACTGTGACCACCATATCGATGGGATCTCAATGCGGCCGGTACACCGACGCAAGCCAAGTCTGGAACGGGCGGAGGTGAAGCTGCGCGTACGCGCTGACGTACGTGCATGATGCCATGTGGCCCAGGAGGCGGAGGCAGGAGCGCACCATCGTGATTGGGAAGGAGACGAGGTCCTGGATGAGGGAGACCATCGTCTGATGACGAGATTGCGGTAGGCAAGCCCGGGCCAACGAGGAGTCGAGGACTGCTCCAATAAACTCCACCCGCTGCGACGGGATCAAGGTGGACTTCTCGGTGTTGATGAGAAGACCGAGTCGTCGGAAGAGGGACAGTATGTCCGTCAACTGGCCCATCACCAGCTGCCGAGACTGCCCGCGAACCAGCCAGTCGTCGAGATACAGGTAGACATGTATCCGACGACGGCGGAGGGCTGCGGCAACCACCGCCATGCATTTGGTAAATACCCTCGGTGCGGTGGAGAGCCCGAATGGCAACACGGCGAATTGGTAGTGGGCGTTGTTGACCACAAACCGGAGATAACGTCGATGGGGAGGATAGATCGCGACGTGGAAGTAGGCGTTCTTCATGTCGAGGGCGGCAAACCAGTCTCCCGGATCCAGCGAGGGAATGATGGTCCCCAGGGTGACCATGCGAAACTTGGGCTTGAGCAGGTACTTGTTCAGCTCGTGAAGGTCCAGGATAGGACGTAGCCCCCCTTTCGCTTTGGGGATGAGAAAATAACGGGAATAGAATCCCCTGCCCCGCCTGTCTTGAGACACTGCTTCTATGGCACCCACGCTCAACAGAGTCTGGACCTCTTGTAGGAGGACTTGCTTGTGAGAGGGGTCCCTGAAGAGGGACAGGGAGAGTGGGTGGGAAGGCGGGGGTGAAACAAACTGAAGGCGGTATCCCGACTGGACTGTTTGAAGCACCCAGTTGTCTGTTGTTAATTGGGACCACGCCGAAAAGAAATGGGAAAGGCGGTTGTAAAATAAAGGGGAAGGATCCGGTAGGGAGAATGATGGGCCGTCCTCGAGCGTCCCATCAAAAGACCTGCTTGGCCCCCTGAGGGGCCTTGGAAGAGGCCTGGCCTTGGCTACGCCTATTGCCGGAAGGACGACGGCGGTTTGTAGCTGGTCGCCGGCTATTATATGGGCGGTAGCGTTGTTGGTTGAAGGACCGGGGGGGTTGCTGCCGGAAGGGCCTGCGCTGCGTTGCCGGCGTGTGCATCCCGAGGGTGCAGATGGCAATGCGGCCGTCTTTCAGGGTCTGGATCCGGGAATCCGTCTTCTCGGAAAATAGACCCTGCGTGTCAAACGGCAGGTCCTGCAGTGTATATTGCACCTCCGGCGGCAGGGTGGAGGACTGCAGCGAGGCGATGCGCCGCATCGTCACGCCGGAGGCTAAGGTCCGAGCTCCGGAGTCCGCAGCGTCGAGGGCGGCCGTGATGGAGGACCTAGATCATCTCCTTCCCTCGTCTAACATCGCCGCGAACTCCTGGCGGGAGGCTGTTGGCAGGAGCTCTGTAAATTTCGCCAGGGACGCCATGATGTCGAAGACGTACCTGGCGAGGAGGACCATCTGGTTGGCGATACACATCTGTAGTCCGCCAGCGGAATAGACCTTACGGCCTAACAGGTCCATACGTCGCGCGTCTTTCGACTTGGACGCAGGGGCAGGTTGGCCGTGCCTCTCCCTGTCGTTGACCGACTGCACGACCAACGAGTCCGGGGTCGGGTGAGTATATAGATACTCGTAGCCCGTGGGAGGGACAGAGTATTTGCGCTCAACCCCACGGGCCGTAGGAGGGATGGACGCAGGCGTCTGCCAGAGTGTGGTGGCATTCTTTTGAATCGTCCGCACGAATGGCAATGCCACTCGCACTGGAGCCTCTGACCCAACGACGTTCGTTACGGGGTCCTCGTCCTCCTGGACCTCCGCCACCGGGAGAGCCATAGCTGTCGCCACACGGCGAAGTAGGTCCTGGTGCGCCTTCAAGTCTATCGGCGGAGGCTCCTTGGTCGACGCTCCGGCTACCGCCTCATCAGGTGAGGACGAGGAGGATAAGCCCTGGACGACCGCCTCCGACGATGGATCTGCTGCCTGCTCGTCAGGAGGGTCGGGCTGCGTGTGCCCCTGGGGTTCAGGTGGTATGGAACCCGCGCCTGGTGGTGAAGGGGCCGGTCGGCTGACTGTCGCCTCAGGTACCCTGCGCTCGGACGCCGGGGCTCTCGGGGGGAATGGCACCCCCTGAGTCTCATAGTGGGCCCAGGGAACCCAGAAGCCCCACGGCTGTGCCCCCTGAGGATGGCCCTGTGGGGTGGGCGGCAGGTTGCCGTAGCCGTCTGTCCCGGAAGCGACCGACGCGGGGCGGGATGGCCATGGAGGTGCCGAGGCGCTGACGGAGTGCGCCGCCGAATAAGGCAGTCTGTCCCCGGACGGCAGCGAAGATCGATGCTGGTCCGCTCGGTACCGGGATGGCGACCGGGAGCGACGTCCGTCACGGTGCCGGGAGCTCGACTGGTGCCGGGAGCTCGACCTGGATCCGGATCTGCGGTGCCAGGAGCGGCTGTGCGAGTCGCGGTGCCGGGAATGGTGCCGGGACGGAGACCTCCGCCGGTGCCAACGCGACGGTGACCTGGACCTGGTGCGACGCCGGGAGTGCGACCGGTACCGCGATGACGAGTGGTACCGGGACTGCGACCGGTGTCGCGACGGCGATTGGTACCGTGATGGCGAGCGGTGCCGAGATCGCGAGCGACGGGACGGAGATCTGCCATGGGACCGGGAAGGTGACCGGGACCGGGTGTGCCGTCCATGTCGTCTGTCCAGAGAGGGCGGCCGGGTCATTCTGGCCGGCTTTCCCGCCGACACGACAGCCCGCAACGGCGGTGCCGGGGGCCGGAGGCTCGGTGCCTCTATGAGCTGAATCAGCTCACGCGCGGAAGAGAATGTCTCCGGCGTAGACGGCAGCCGGGGCTCAACCATGGTCGGTACCGGGGAGCGTGGTGGCGCCGGACTCGACGGCCCTTGCGGCGCCGGAGTCAAAGGCCCGGTGCACGACTTGTGCACGGCCACCGCGGGGGCCGCAGGTGGCGCAATCGTTTTCGCCGAGTCCTCAGCGCGGGCCTTAGCAAGCGCCTTCGCCAGCTTGTGTCTTTTTGAAGGCGAGAGCGAGCGGTGCCGGGTCTTCGTAGCCGCCTTCTGAGGCTGCGGGGCCGCGGTGCCTGAGCGGCTTGGTGCCGCCGGTGCACTCTGCACCGAGGAAGCTCGCGGTGCCGGCGCGGACGGTGCCAGGGGCTGGAGCGACGCTTCCATCAGGAGCTGTTTTAAGCGGATATCCCGCTCCTTGCGAGTTCGCGGTTTGAAGGTGGAACAGAGCGAACACTTATCTGTTCTATGTCCTTCGCCCAGGCAACGGAGGCAGGCGTCGTGCGGGTCTCCGACGGGCATAGGCCTCTGGCACGATGCGCAGAGCTTAAAGCCCGGTGCTTTGGGCATGAGCCCGCACCGGGGGAGGCAAAGGGGGAAACCCCCCCTTAACCTTATCTAAACACTAACTATCTAACTAACAGAACTGTAAAAACTAATCACTAAACTAACTATGTACAAACAAGTAGCGAGAGCTAGGGTTGTGGAGGACAGAGAGCACTCCACAGTTCCAACTGGCCGTCACGGGCGGTAAGAAGGAACTGAGGAGCGGACGGGACGGCTGGGGTATATATTCAGCGCCATAGCGGCGCCACTCCAGGGGGCGCCCAGCCGGCCCGCCGGAGTTGCTAGGGTAAAAAAGTTCCGAGATGCCGTGCACGCGCAGCGCGCACACCTAACTGGAATGCATAGGAGCAATCACTCGAAGAAGAATTGTCTTTTCAATACCACCATATGAAAACACAGGACATACATATAGGGTCTTGCTGCACCTCCAGTCAGTGAGCATCCGGGTCTCTTCACCTTTAATAATGTTCAGTGGTTTTTTCACAAAGATACCCACATGCGTTATTTCTTAAATTATTTTGAGGCCCTTGTACCCTTCACAACACAAGTTCATTATGCTCGTATAACAAAATATATTTAGAGGAAGAAATAATTATCCACATTCTATCCTGTTTTCCAGTTTGGGCAAAAGAATTGACATTCGTACTTGACATGTCTAGAGGTTTAAAGAAAATGCTAATATTTGAACTGTGATGGTTCTTAAAAGTTTTTCTTTGGAGAGGGGTGGGAGGAGGTTGAAGCTAGTAGACAGTGAATGCACTCAGAAGTTTAAAATCTCTAACTTCCTTTTTTTTTTTACTTTTTAATTTAAACACCAAAACTTTTCAAATAAAAATATATTACCACATTTCACAAGACTACCTAGAGATTTAAATACTAATTATTTCACTGTTCTTCAATTAAGTATTATAGAGTGGATATATATCAAATTCCAAGCAGCTCTGCTCTCACCACAAAACTGTAATTCATGGATCAATGGAAAAAGGAGCTGAATGAATATGTACCTGCTGGAGGCCTGGGAATCAGTTGTGCTAGAAGCCAAAAATGCTTCCCTGTGTCATTAATAGAAATGCAATACAAACTAGCTATCAGGATATATTTTACACTAGCAAGAATAATTCCTATATATCCCAATACACCAGATTTATACTGGATAAACTGTGTACAAAACGGGCTAGTGTTCTAAAAGTTTTTCAAGGAAATGCATGCATATAAATCCAAATCCTGCATCCGATGTGACACTCAAGTGGTTAAATGCTGTGCCCAGTAAGTCAATGGAAACTTTGCCATTGACTTTAATTGGTTCAGGATTACACCCAACACACTTAATGCAAAGGAAACTGGGTGGGCTGAATCCCTGTGTGAAGTTGAATCAACAGATCATGATTGTTGGAACCTTGGAAACATGACTCTGGTGTCTGGCTGCTCAGACAACCAGTCTGCTTGTGCCTGAAAGTTCTGTGTCTCAGCCCCACAACTTTTTCAGGCAGAACAAACACACTTTATATGGTCTTTGTTCAGATATTCAAAATTTGGCATGCGCTGACCAAATTCTAGCTTTAAATGTGCCTAACAATATAGGTCTAATTTTTCAGAAGTGTCTAGAGATTCTGGGTGCTCATTTTGAAACAATTTAAATTTAACTATGTTCTGAGCACCTCTCCTCTGAAAATTAAACCCCTACCTCTAAAGTGTTTCCACCTAGGCACCCAAAAAAGGAATCACTAGTCACTTTTGACAGTCTTGGCGGCCCTGGTTCACACTGTTGTGAGGTGTACAACTTACAACTAAAATAACCAAGACCTAGAATAATTGTTGTCTATACTACTATTAGCTTAGAGATCCCTCATCCTTTTGATGGAGGCAAGTGAAAAGGACGAATCTATGTATGGAAAACACTGAGGTCACTAAATTAGTTTGTTCCTAAACAGATGAACTATTTAAATTTGAAAAATCCTAGAACCTTCTTTAATATTATGAAAACACTATAAACAACTGTAGTCAGCCACATGTTGGCCATGTCTGGGTCCCCAGCATACTGAGCCCTACTTAGCTGTACCTTTTTCCTCTAGTATTTTTCTATTTTGATATTTCTCTTCTGATCACATTGTAATATTTAATGATATGCTTGACTCCTCTGCTATAAGATAAAGTATTTTCATGTATTTCTGTAACCAACTGATGTTTTTCTGTGATTTGAGAGCTATTCTTCCTCTTTTATTTTTTGTTCTCTTCTCTGTAGAGGCCTCCTATTTATGTGTAGAGACACCAACGGGTCTTTTGGGTAAGAGAAGTCTGGAATGAGGGGCAATATCTTGGCTTTACAGGAGAATTAACTCAATGACACATTAATATATTTTCTGTCTCTAACTACTAGGAACTGATAGTACTTTGCTATTGTTTGAAAAGGTGTACTCACTAAAAATGAGGAGTAAATCGGAGCTCCCCTATACATATAGACAATAGTCCAAGGTAACACTTTAGCTTTCTTATGTTGTGGCCTATTATTGGATTGGATTTAACATATACTTTTATTTCTTTTTCTGAATAAAAATGTGCTGCTGAATAAAAGAAAATGCTGCATAATCTGTTCTGAATATATTTAATTTTACTTTGCATGTGTGCTCTCATCTAATCCTCTTTGTTCAAGAACAACCACCTGGGTTGAAACAGTCTCTATTTAAGACGTTATGTACTTCAGTCAGTTGCCCTATTGATCATAGTTTTTCCAAGCCACATGAAGTTGGCTTTAATTTTTAAGCCTCTGTGATAGAGCACCCTCTCAAATGGCATGGCACTGTATCACTGACAGTACCACATTTCGGGGCATCAGATTTTTTTTACGCCTTACTCTGAAGTATCTGAGACTGGTTCAAGTCTATGACTGAGACCTGGATTACCAGAGTTCAAGAAGAGAGAGACCTATCTGTCTTTTGTCTTCCCCATTTGCAAAATGGGGAGAAGAATAATAATTAAAGGGCTGCTGCGGTTGTCTAATATTTGTAAAGCACTTTTCAATAATGTTTTACATCTTCAGTGTGGCATATCTCCATCATCATTTGCCACACACAGAGGCAAGATATTGACTGGATGGCTCATTGGTCTGTTCTGCTATAGCATTTTCTATGGCACAAGTGGTACCCTTCTGCAGATGGGAGTTCAGTGAGGGAGGAAACAAAACAAGGTGAACATTAAAGAGCTCTGTCCCCTCAGAAGGAAGAGCCTGCCACCTCCCAACCTTGTTGGTCCCAAGAGCATGGCATGTGAGGGTGACAGGCCTTCAGTACTGTGAGTGGTCTACCATACTGCTATTTTGCCCCCCCACCCCCAACCCTAGCATCATGGCTCCTGCAGACATTGGGATGCCACTGACCAGACACTGCAATTACAGAATACTCCCTACACTCTGACTAGGATGCAGACATGAGGTCTAAGTTATTGTTGCTTCAGGCGGTGTTAAATTAGGAATAACCAAGATGATCTCTGATGCTCAGGACACAAAAGTGCAGCAAATAATAACTCCTTCCCCTCATGCCCCCCACAATGTTGGACCACAATCCCCCAATGCATCCACACAGTCCCAAGACACAGGGGAATCCACCAGATCTAGCAGAAGCTGAGGGACAATCTGGCCCCTTTAACTTTAAACAGAACTTGGAACCTTACCGACAGAATTTGTTACCTGTGAATGCTCTAACCTATTTTTGTTTCTCCCTAGAGTTGGGCTCAAAGAGGACTTTTGCCATCTTAAATACTCTTGAAAAGCACAACTCAGCATCTGTCAGCTGAAATGGATAGCAAGTGTGGGAGAACAACATGGGGGTGATGGTTTTGTATGTAATGTTTTTCTATAATGGGCATAACAACACAAGTGTGGGGAGAAGAACTAAGCTGAGAAGGGGGTAGAAGGAAAATTTATTTTCAACAATTAAAAGAGATAGGGTTTAAAAAGCATGCATTAGAGGGAGAAAGAAATGAAACAATTTTTGTAATTAAAATAGATTTTACATTTTATTGTAGGGATGAGGTACTCGGCTGGACAGGGGACAGGGAATCTTTATTAAATTTAAATAGAAAACTGTTTAAAATGAGGCTGGAAGGACTGAATTAGAGAAGTTAAGGGAGGCAGCTGTGATAACTATCAAACTATTTTACACTACTGTGCAGAAAGACTGTAGATGACAAATATGAAAACCATTCTGCATTTTAACTGTCTGAGGGTGTCCACTTGAAAACTGTTTACACTACCTCACTTCATGTTCACTCAAAATGTAAGCAACATGTGCTTAAGAAAAAGCAGAGGGAATTTCTAAGTCAAACATACTCAGTTACTCAAATCAGAAGTATCAATACATTTATGTATACATCATTAAACACTATTCATCATAGATAAATACAAGTGTTGATTTTTAGTAATTTCCTATCTCGATCTGCATTTATCTCAATACTGCTTCTCCTTTTCAAATCATTGAATAGATTTTGAACAACTGCATAGCCTTTTCAGAGCCCTATTTATTCCACAGAAATCAATAATCACTGTCCTATACGCGTATTCAGGACCACAGGGGACCCTGTTAACATTAAAAGGTTTTACAAAGAACATATCGAAAACTAAACCAAACAAAAAACCCCAAAGAAATTACAATGGTAAAATTCAGTGTAATTGTCTAAATTCATGTTGACAGCCTGTTACTCTTTCAGGATACCCAAGATAATTTATAAAGATAGTAAAAGAAATGAAATCAGGTCACACAGTGACCACTAATTTGATACACAAGACAATATAATTATAAGACCAAGTGTGAATGGAATAAATAACATAATTGCCAGCACCAATGAAGAGCCATTACCTTTAAAATTGTAATATTCCAGGTAAAACTCTCTACTGCTTTCTGTAGTTTCCTTTCTTTTAAACCTTCCTTTGCTCCTATATTGTGCAGGTTTTCATGGAACTCCATTGCTGTGGAGAGTGAAAAAGATGAATTTAGTATCTTGGTATTTACTTTGAATCTTCATAATGGTAGAATTAGATTTTTCTAGAAACACTTCATATAAATAGCTTCCTGGAACTGCTGTCAAAAGCTTAGATAAATCTGAATTGGAATAAGGCAAAGATGAGAGACTGAAAATAAAATCATAATGATAAAACAAACTGAAGGACAGGTGAAAAATCTGCACATTTTTATTCTATACCGTCAAATGTTCATGTTTTCAGTCATACAAACTTAACCAACATGTCAATGTACAAATTTATTTATTCTCTAAGAAAAAGGTAGCATGTTGTAAGTTATTATTGGGTTATATAAAAGCATTACCATCTTTACTGTACAAAAAGCCACAGTACTTGCAATCAAATTCATTGTACTATATATAAAGCACTTTTTGTGAGTTGCTGTAATATGGAAACAGTTAACTTCATGAAATGTCATCCTCTGACAAATGTATTTTGCATCTTGGTCTTTCATGCATTAAATCTAGATAATGGACAATTTGACAGAACCATAGCATTGTTTATACCAATGGACGCAAGTTTACTCTTTAAGAAACTTAGTCCCATATTGCTGTTGTTTCATGTCATATATGGTAAATTTAGAATAAAAACGTTGATATCTTCCTCATACAAGGACAGAATTGGCTCCCTCATGTGCCCAGGCAGTGCACAAAGAGAAGAGCAGCATACAGGGAACGATGCTCTGTGGCACTCCATCTATGGCTAGGTCTACACTATGAGCTAGTGGTTTGATTCCTCTGCTTGTGTACACATACTTGCACTAGATTGATGTCAAGTAATTGTCTCATTGCCACTCTGTAGCCTCAGGTTGGGGATTCTGTTCCACACCCCCAAATTCCCTGACTCAGAAGATGTGGTCCGTAATGTACAATACTGTAGTAATGTCATGCAATAACATTCAGATATGAACAAGACACACACATTTTTCCTTAATTCCCCCACCTCTTGTGTTTCTACAGATTTATGTTTTTTGTGTTTAGATTTCTTTTTCTGTTCTGGGCAAACTAAGTGTTCTACCTGTTCATAACAGTCACATGCAGTCATATGTCAAACCCAGGTACATTAAAAAGGTTCAATCCCAAAGCCATCATTTAAAAAAATTTTTTTATAAAAGCTTCATGAATTGATTTGAATGACCAAGTGGTCATTTTTGCAATTATTATATTTTTAAACTGACTGCAAGGAAAACTAAAATAGTGAATTCCTTATCTGAATTAAACTAATGTATCATTTTTATTTAAAAACATTAACTTCCTCATAACTCTGACTCAGTCTCTGGAGTGCAGCCTGAATCAAACCATTCATTACGTATTTGCCCAGCACAGATTATCAACCAGGTGAAAAATTAAAATTCATTCATCCATAGTATTTATTTCCTGTCCAAATAATCTACAATCAGTTTAACAATATGCCTATGGATAGACTTGTAGACCCACAGCTACAATGTCCAACCCCTACTACAGCGATGAAAATACAACTTTTCTTATGTGTCATTGGAGTCCTCTAAATATGTTGTTTCCCCAGATCCACAGTTTTGGATACACAGTGCTGCATTCAGCATCTTAGAAGGAACGCAGACCAATTCTACAGGCGATAGGTACACAGGCCCTGCCTCTTCATTTCATAACCATCTTCCCACCAGTAATAAATTCAAAGACAAGCAAGGAGGAAGGAATGCAAGTGTGGATGCAATACATTCAGAATGATGGGGTTCAGAGCATACGCAAGTTTACTCAAGATTGGATTGATGTTTGGGGATTGGGAAGGTAGCTTTAGGGCTGATTCTGCACTATGACTGAGCTTGGATGTTTTGACCAGTGGCTGCTGCAAGGAACTGGTTGCAGGTCTCTAATCCTCAGTTGCCCACCCCCACAATGGATTCTATGCCAGTGGAGAGTCAGGCATAGTGAGGCTCTGATTCATCTCTCTCTCCCTATCATGCATGCACGCTCACACCCAGAAAACTTTGACAAGTACCCTCATTCCCCTACTCTTGGGATGGGAGTGGTGCAGCTGACATAGGAGATGGTAGAGCTGGTGGAAAATTCCCCAAGGGGAATTCTCCACTAACTATTTTTAGCTATTTTAATTGCCATTTTGTGCCATGTAAGCTCTGCAGAGTGGCTTCAGCAGAACAGAAACTATGGCCTTGAACTTTTACAATACACTTGACTATGAACAAAGTTTGCTTTCTACCAGTTCAGGAAAAGCCATACTAGCTGCCAAGTAAACCTGGATTAAGACCATGTGATGTGTCTCACCTTCATGAGCACCAGCCTACATACACCCCAAAATATTTTTAAGAGGCAAAACAAAAACATCCAATCCTAAACCACCAATCTTAATTAAAATAGGATAACAAGTTTTAAAATAATCTAGTAAAATTAAATAATTTAATTTTCTATTAATTACTGGCAACTCTTTCTTTTAACATATATAGTCTTTGAGAAGTGCTAATACACTAGGAAAGGAGTATGGTGTAACTAATCTTACACTTTGTGTGAATCAGTCCTCTGTATTGCTTACATCCTATTACAGAATTAACATGCACTAACATTAACATTATTTTTATATCTTCAAACCATGGTTCTGTCTTTTACAGCTTCATTTTGATTCAGGTCTGAATCAGTCCTTGAAGCTTTTGCAAAAATGTTTTGCTCTTGGGAAAAACATGCATTTCAAAATGTTAGTAACGTTGCAACAAACAGATATTTCTGACTGAATGTACTTAATGGATGCTAGTTTTTCCACAGGATTAACTTGTGTCAGAATATTTTAAGGTCATTTACATAAAATCTTCTGTAACTCACACTGGATTATCAACAGTACTACTATGTTATATTAGTATTGAAAGTACTGTGCATTGACATTGTTATTGATTGGAACACACTTTACAATTTGTAGGGCCTCAAGCTGTTTGAAGGGAGAAAGATGAGTCCATGAATTGCCTCCATTTCCAGTTCTGTTGCTGTATAGTGAGGGGTGTGAAAGATGCTGTGGTGTTGCCTCTCTCTCCAGTCCCACAGCTGGAGGGAGAACTAAACTCAGTATAGGCATGATTTTGCAAGGTACTAAGCATTATGGCCCAGATTCAGCAAAGCATTTAAGCCATAGTCCCGTTGAGGTCAGTGTGCCTATTCACATGTTTAAAGCTGAGTTGCTGGCTCAAGACCAGAGTGTTCAGCACTTGGCAGGATTGAGCTCTATGTGAGTTGCAGAAGCCCCAAGTAAACAGGGCACCAAATGGCTGCTTGTTTTGCTTGTGATTCTTTCTGGCCATTTCTTGCATTACTACTAGCTAACAACTGATTAAAAAAAAACAACAAAACAGTAACAGACAAATGACTTTAAATTGATGTGGGGAAGACAGAGAAGGGAACGAAGGAGGCAGGGGCGGCTCCAGGCCCCAGCACGCCAAGCGCGTGCTTGGAGCGGCATGCCGCGGGGGGGCGCTCTGCCGGTAGCCGGGAGGGCGGCAGGCGGCTCCGGTGGACCTCCCGCAGGAGTCCCTGCAGAGGGTCCGCTGGTCCCGCGGCTTCGGTGGAGCATCCGCAGGCACATCTGCGGGAGGTCCACCAGAGCCGCGGGACCGGCAACCAGCAGAGCGCCCCTCGCGGCATGCCGCTGTGCTTGGGGTGGTGAAATGGCTAGAGCCGCCCCTGGAAGGAGGAAAGACATGGCTTCTCATTCAGAAATAAATGAAATGGGAAATGCATATTTCCACAAAATCATGTAAAAACCCCTTAAACTAAAATATACTTGTAGTGAAAACCTATCTATAAAATTAAATACAGACTATATTAACTGGAGACATAGAAAACATTGTTTTTGCAGGATATAATTTTTTTTTTTACAAGTGCAAGTTCAAATTTAGCTCAATAATATATTAAATGAATCTAGTACTCAAGCAGGTTTAATTACTTTTATTATTCTTAGCTCATTAATATTTTGGACTGTCTGATTGATAAGACACTAGACTACACTAAACCTGAATTAGATTATTCAGAGCTGTATTCCTGTATATACCATCTGTCTAATCCACAAAGCACAAGTTACCCGTCTTTTCTAGCTTTGCTGACAGCTGTCAAAAATCGACAACAAGCTAATGTTTCTGAGAGATTATGAGAATTACATATGATACCCAAGAATGCTAAAGCAACTTTCAGCTGTTAATGATTCACTATGTTTGTGCAAGGAAAACCCCCAGCAAAATATATAAAACACACTGTTACTCTCAGATAGTAAGAATATCTGGTTTTCTTTGCTAGGACCAAACTTTTAGATATGAGAAAATGCAACACTTAATTCAAGCTATACTACGTCTAAAAAGAAGATTTTTTTCTTGATTTAGGCTATAGCTCATTCCACGCTACAACTCTAATTCAGCACGATCAATGTAATTAGGGTCAAACTGAAACATTTAGACACTGGCCTGAGTAAGAATAGGGGATAATATGGAGCAAAACTGTCACATGTGGAGAGACAATGTTTCAGGGTAGTACAATCTCTCCCTGAGCAGCCAAGTGCATTTGGAATGATGCAGTCTGCTTTGTTCAGTGCAGCTGGCTCACTGTGCATGCTGGTAGGCACTGCATCACTGCCTCTCTTGAGTCAACGGGCACCACTGGAGACACACATAAATAAGCAGTAAAACTATGACAGGCCTTTGCGTGGGTCATTCAAGGTTGGGTGAGAGGCTCCTTGCATTCCCCCAAATATCTGCAGATGGATTTGTCACAATTTATCTCTGAATGACTTTTTATAAACCTCTTGTCATAGTATCTGGGCTTAACTGGTAAATTAAACACCACAATCCATTAGTTAAAATGGCTCACAATATAGTATAACACTTCCCAGAATGAAAGATAGCTATCATTATTATTAAAAACAGCAACCTAGCACTGCTGCAGAGCCAATCAGATGCTGGACTGAGTAATGTGCCAATCAAATACTTGACTGAAATGATGCGTCTGAAGGTGCAAATTCTGGCTCCAGCAGACCACCAGAGGGAACTAGCACTCCAGCGATCCCAGTCATTACGATAGCACATAAAACGACATACAATCCATAAAATAGCTAGATCCCAAACCATAGCAAACCTCATAGATTAAAACCAACACTTTAAATTATTTCAGAAGGAGATGAGAAGCCAGTGCAGTTCCTGGATCAGAGACATAATATGCTCACATGGACCCACCACATTATTAGGGAACTTACCACATTCTGTGCTAACTGAAAGCTCTTTAGTGGTTCCTTATTATATTAACCATTGTAACTGCACCAAGAATAAACAGACTAATTTGTGCACAAACTTCTCTCAGTTAACTTTATCAAAAACAATTATTACAAAGATGATATCCTGCTAAACATAATAGGTAGGGCCCTACTTACCAAATTCACAGTCCATTTTGGTCAATTTCACAGTCGTAGGATTTTAAAAATTGTAAATTTCATTATTTCAGCTATTTAAATCTAAAATGTCATGGTGTTGTAATTATAGGGGTCCTGACCCAAAGAGGAGTTGTAGGGGGGTCGCAAGGTTATTGTAGGGAGGGTTGCAGTACTGCTACCCTTACTTCTGCGCAGCTGCAGGCAGTGGAACTGCCTTCAGAGCTGGGCAGCTGCACAGCGGTGGCTGCTGGCCGGGAGCCCAGCTCTGCAGGCAGAGCTGCTGCCAGCAGCTGTGCAGAAGAAAGAATGGCATGGTATAGAATTGCCACCCTTACTTGTCTGCAGAGCTGGGCCCTCAGTCAGCAGCTGCCACTCTCCAGCTGCCCAGCTCTGAAGGCAGCAGCGCAGAAGCAAGAAGGCATAGTATGGTATTGCTGCTCTTACTTCTGCATTGCTGCTGGCGGGGCGTCGCCTTCAAAGCTGGGTGCCCCACCACCAGCTGCTGCTCTCCGGCCACCCAGCCCTGAAGGCAGTGCAGAAGTAAGGGTGGCAATACTGTGGTCCCCCTAAAATAACCTTGTGACTCCCTCCCCCACAACTCTCTTTTGAGTCAGGACCCCCAATTTGAGAAGGCTGGTCTCCCCTGTGAAATCTGCATAGTATAGGGTAAAAGCACACAAAAGATCAGATTTCATGGTGAGAGACCAGGTTTCATGGTCCATGATGCATTTTTCATGGCCATGAATTTGGTAGGGCCCCAAGAATAAGTAATCTGAAGGTTTAAAAATATGACTTCTGATACTCTTCTGGATTTTTTCCTGAAGAACTATGGCTATGGGTCTTCAGTAGCAGAAAGTCAGTCTGTGAGAGCTGCAGTAGTTTAAGTATCTGATAACCAAGCCCCCACCCAATCATTAAGGGATTAAGGGCTGGCCAACACAGCCCAAAAAGTGATTCAGCCTCGCAGGCAGCCTCTGCCCCATCACAGAATACATCAAATCTGCCTTCCCCTGGAAGGTCCTTTCAGGAAAGACAGCAGTGAATACAATTGTCTTCCTCCAGGATTAACTCACTTTTGTGAACAATCGTCCCAAGGGACACAAGGGTTTGTCACCAGCATAGGTGAATCAAGCCCTAGGAGCTCACCCCCTATTATAAATACCATCTCTTAACTTCCATCCAGACTTGGTTCCATTGTACAGTAGCACCTCAACGTACATCCCAATATCACCTGCACATAGTCATCTACTCCTCCTGACTTACATTATGGCCTTTTGGGGACTCAAAGACTAATTTAAAAAAAATACACACTTGTCCTCTCAACTTTTGAAGCAGATAGGGTTACTTTAGATACTGCCCTGCAGCTGACGGATAGAGATTCTGCCTTAAGACTGCATCAATCACTTATATTTGAATAAATATAGCATTTACTTACAAGATATAATACACAAATAAGGCAATTCATGCACCAGATAAACAAATTAAAAACAAAGGACTTTAAGCAAACTCACATGCACTGTTTACTAATTTATGCACGAGGCTTAAACCTTCCTAAATATTTTGTTCCTTGAGATAGTGAACAAAAAATACTTCTGAGTGGGAAATGTGGAGGGCAGAGCACATTTTAGTGGGTGCAAAAATGGAAGTCAGTGTTTGAAAATCTGGCCCTTAACATGAAGGACTTGGTTAGGAAGAGAAACAGTGTCATTTTACAAGTTACCCTACCTTCACAATTCAGGTCATGTTAATACTCTATAGTTGTTAAAGGAAAGGATAACAGAGTAGCATGGATCAACATAAGAGCTGAAAGTTTGAACAAAACACTGCCAGTTCTTACTCGGTGATTCTCACAGCATACATGTCTGCTCTAAATTGCAACAAATTTTCACCTTACATCTAAAGCTCTCTAATAATCAACGCTTAATTATTTCTAGATTATCAAGTTCTTTCCTTTCACGGCAAATCACTCTGTGCTTTCCCCATGCACATTGGATACTCTGCATTTTCAAGTCCCCCCACTACCCACCATCTCTCTCTCTCTCGCATTGCCATCTAATTCCTCCACCCATGTGTTGTAGCAGATGTATCTGTTGTAAGCTACACAACATGACAGGGCATGAACTGTTTT
The DNA here is from genome assembly GCF_020497125.1 of Mauremys mutica. Classification (NCBI taxonomy): domain Eukaryota; kingdom Metazoa; phylum Chordata; order Testudines; family Geoemydidae; genus Mauremys; species Mauremys mutica. The sequence continues at coordinate 228,433,408 of NC_059073.1, forward strand.
ACATTAATTCACACCTAGTGTATTGTGATGGACGAGACAGAAAGTTGATGCTGCCAACTAAACTAAGCATGAACTGATATGACAATCCACATACTGGAATGTCATTGCTATGACATACTCAAACAAAAACAGTATTTTTAAATGATAAAACATACAAGGCAAATTGAATGATGTAACTGGCTGATAGGAATTTTGAGCCATCAGTTGTCAGAATAATTCATGGCTTACAATTTAGGTTCAGAGGGATAGCCGTGTTAGTCTGGTTCTGTAGAAGCAGCAAAGAATCCTGTGGCACCTTATAGACTAACAGAAGTTTTGCAGCATGAGCTTTCGTGGGTGAATACCCACTTCTTCGGAAGAAGTGGGTATTCACCCACGAAAGCTCATGCTGCAAAACTTCTGTTAGTCTATAAGGTGCCACAGGATTCTTTGCTGCTAATTTAGGTTCACTTTCTGAAGCCTAAACTGTAATAATTACAGTAACTGCTAACAATTCTTATCAGACAGAAACAACTTATCAGGCAGATGTAGAAGCCTGTATCGTTATTAATTTGCAAATGAGACACCATACATTATTTATCATTTTGCTGTTGCTTAATGTACCTAGAGCAGCAGACAAAATACATTTCTAGTGCTGTCCAGTGTATTAGGTATGTCAGCTGTGAAGTGCCAATGTTCCATCCTCAGAATAACCAGTTCCATTTTGGGATATTTGTACCAAGTATAATAATTTACACCAGTGATGAGCATCAACCGAGGGTGCTTGTGCTGCCCCAATGGGTATCACTAAGGGAAAAATTTCCAGTGAATATGTGCAGGACACACACACACAAAGAACGGGCTTCACATGTGCAATCACTCAGAGACGTTGGCTAGTATTTGATTTTAGACATTACAAATTTAACACTGCAAAACATTTAGACTGAGATTTTTTCAAAACTGTCTAAGGGATTTGGATGCCCAATTTCCACTAAAAATAATGAGAACTGAGCATCAAAATCCTTTCAGTGGATTTGAAAGTTTCAGCTTTAAAGCTTAATGCAACAGTATAGCATTGTTTGCAGTGAATTAAAATAATAATTGTATGAAATAAAACTTAACAGTTCTCAACCTTACTTCCAGGGAAAGCAAAACTCAAAGTTGACAGTGAATAAAATAAACAAACAAATTATGTTTGGAATGATGGCTTTCTTTTCCACTTCAGAATCAATAGTATTGATTAATATAGTGATAGAGTTTCTGCTCCAGTGAGTGATTCATGATCTTTTCTCTCTCTTCAAGTCTCTAGAATGAACACAGCAAACTCTTCCTCAAAACAGATTTTGTATGGTCACAAAAGAACTTGAAACTGGATTTTCTTTAAGTGACAAAGTCCAGCAAAATGCCTAGCACCAGTGATAGAGAAGGCTAAGTGAAATTTTTATTCAGGTGGCAAATATCTTGGGAGGGATTCTACTGGAAAAATCACCACCTATTTATAGGAGTCGATAGAGGCTTTTCAGATTACATCATTCCCATCACTGTAAACTCATTTGTCATAGTTTAAAAGCTTTTTCCACAGGTATGTGAATTAAATAGGAAGCTATCAAATTAAAAAATTAGTTTGATCATTATTACTTTTAAAAATTGTCCAAATTACATAAATAATAGGATGAAATTTTAAAAGCAAATGAATGTTAACTGGCCCACAAACTATTTCAGATAAAACTACACTCTACAGCATAAAGATTAAAGTCATAAAGGTGGAAAAAATTCATTGCCTCAGGGCTTCCTGTTTCTCACAGCAGACAGATGGATGCCTAGAAATCAAACACCACCAGACTTTATTACAATGTCCACACTTTATTAATAACAAATATTATTCACTAATGATACAGAGAAGGCAGAAGTGGCTCAATAGATCTCTCTTCTTTGCATTTGGAAAGAGGTTGGATGATGTAGTCACATCTTACAGTGGCAATGAAATATTCCTATTCCAACAGTAGCTAAGGAGGATGTTAAACAGTAACTAAAATTACATATTTTTAATCTGCAGAATCAGATAACTTGCAGCCAAGAATTTTTTTAAAGAATTGCAAAGGAGCTCTCTAAACCAGTGGTTCCCAAACTTGTTCCGCCGCTTTTGCAGGGAAAGCCTCTGGCGGGCCAGGCCGGTTTGTTTACCTGCCGCGTCCACAGGTTCGGCCAATTGCGGCTCCCAGTGGTCGCGGTTTGCTGCTCCAGGCCAAGGGGCGCCACTTCCAGCAGCTCCCATTGGCCTGGAGCAGCGAACCGCAGCCACTGGGAGCCGCAATCGGCCGAACCTGTGGACGCGGCAGGTAAACAAACCAGCCTGGCCCGCCAGAGGCTTTCCCTGCACAAGCAGAGGAACAAGTGTGGGAACCACTGCTCGAAACCATTGATGTTGCTATTTAACAAATCTTTAGACTCTAAAGAGGTTCCAGAGGACTGGAAGAGAGCTAATGGTGTGCCAATATATTTAAAAGTTAAATGGGACACCCTGGGTAACTGAAGACTGGATAGGTGACATTGATCCAGGGCAAAATAATGAAAATGCTGATACAGGGAGAAATCAATAATGAAGTAACAGACAGCAGCATAATTAATGCCAATCAATATAGTTTTATGGAAAATAGGTCTTGTCAAACAAACTTGATATAATTTTTTTTATGAGAGTACCAGTTTGGTTGATAAAGGTAACTGTTGCCATAACATCGTTAGATTTCTGTAAAGCACTGGATTTAGCACCATAAAACATTTGCATTAAAAAATAAGCACTCTATATAAAACCAATGTAACACAAATTAAATAGACTAAAATGGATAGATCTCAAAAAGTAATATTAGATGGGGAATCATCATTCATTAGGGGTTTCTCTACTGTGGTACCATAGGTATTTGTTTTTGGCCCAGTGCTATTCAATATCTTTATCAATCATCCAGAAGAAAATATAAAACCATTGTTGGTAAAGTATGCTGGTGACACAAAAATTGGTCAAGTGGTAAATAATGATATGGACACATCTGTTATACAGAGTGATCCTAAGCTGGGATCATTTGAACAACATGTATTTTAATACAGCCAAATATATGACCATACATCTAGGAACTAAGAACACAAGTCATACCCAATTGGGGGCTGTGTCCTGGAAAACTGACTCTATAAAGGACTTAGAGGTCAGCCAAATAACCATTTGAACATGAGCTTCCAGTGTGATGTTAAGGCTAATGCAATGCTTGGATGTACAAACAAAGGAATATAGAGTGGGTGCAAGGAAGTGGAATTAATCTGGCATACAGCATTAATGACACCATCATTGGAATACTATGCCCAGCTCTGATGTCCATACCTCAAAAAGGGTTTTGAGAAATTGGCAAGGGTTCAGAAAAGAGCTACAAGAATGATCCAAACACAGGAAAACCTCCCTCATGGTGAGAAACTTATGAAGCTCAAACTGTTACATTTATCCAAGAGCAGGTTAGGTGGTGATATGATCACTATCTGGAAGTACCTACAAGGAAGGAAGATTTCTGATAACAGAGGGTTCTTTAATCTAGCAGACAAGGCCATAACAAGTTCCAACAGCAGGAAGTTGAGCTAGACAAATTACCACTAGAAATAAGCAACACATTTTTCAAAATGAGGGTAATTAACCATTGGAACAATTTACCTAGAAACATGGGGATTCTGTATCACTTTAAGTTTTTAAATCAAGATTAAATATCTTTCTAAAATATTTGCTATAGCTCAACCTGAAGTTATGGACTTGATGCAGGAATTACTGGAGAGGTTCTATGGTCTATATTAAGTAGGAGATCAAACTAAATAATCAAAATGGGTCCATTTTGGTATTAAAATCTATGGGTGAGCTTCAGCGTCTGTATGCCAGATGAACAGAGCTGGAGCTGTGTAAATAATCTCTAAAAGCCTGAGTTCTGGCTGGGAGAAAATTCTGCTGTTTCAGCCTGTCTTTGGAAGACCCTGAAATAGGGATATCGGAAGTTGGGAGAAGCATGTTGGGGCAGAGCCACAGCACATGGTACTGTGGAGACTGCGGGTACTAGGAGGGTACAGGAGGCTGCTGTAATTTGGACAAACCTCGGGTGGCCTGTCTAAATCACACTTGCTCCCTTATCCAGTCACAACATGGATTGGGAGGGTGCAAAAGTGGCTTAAAGTCACTTTAGCCCATCTTACCTCTGTGCTACAACTCTTACTCGTGCAGCACAGAATCTCACCCTATGAAACTACAAACTGTAAGGATCAATCCTGCACTATCAGGGAGATGAATAAGATGAATTAACCAATTTTTAAAGCTTTTCTCACCTCTGCAAGTTGAAACTTAACATCTGAATAACAGAAAATAAATGTAAACCCTTTTGTGGCTGGGGATAAGACCATCCATGATTCACCTTACTTCATACTCCACCTTAAAGGTAGTGTGTGGTATATAAAAACCTTGCTTACCCTATCTCACTGTGAGCAATCCCCCAGTAAATCTGGTGTTGGCACACACCACCAATCTATGCTAAAATAAGCAAGGAGGCACATTTTGATACTAGCGTGCCTGGGAAGATCCATGGACTGAGCAAGAGGGTAGCAGAAAACTAAAGCAGCTACATGGCCCTTTCTGGCTTTTATAACTGCATCTACTTATTTAAATTACAGATTTGAGAGCTATGCCTGGTGGGACTGCTGTGGAAACTAGATTTACACTATTCCTCTGTAACATGCCTGATGGACAATCATCAATTTCACCTTTGAGCATCAGGTGTTTTCTCATTCTGTCTTCACTGTAGATATGCGCGAGTGTGTGCGCACACACACACACACACACATCAATTCGAATCTTCTAAACTTGGAAAGCTGGAGTAAACAAACACCTCAAAATCAGAAGTATTCTCTCAATTAGTAAAAACCTGTATCATTTAATTTAATTTTAAATCTCAATAAAAAGAGTTTTCTAGTTACCCTTTCTCTTCCACAAAGATTATCTCAAAGTTTTTATGTATAAGTGATCTACATAAATGCAGCATATTATTATAGTGTTGGAAATGAAAAAACTGATTAGGGGTGAGATCCTCAGTGGCTGTAGGTCAGTATAGCCCCACCAAAGTCAATGGACCTGTGCTGATTTAAAGTAGCTGAAGATCTGTGTCAAGAATTTTAAACTTTCAAAGAATGATAAACGGTAATGGATATGGAATGGGAACCAAAGCAATATTGCCTTAGAGTATAACCTCAGGGATGGAGGTTGTTTGAAACTTTGAAATGTTCGTAACGCTGAACCAAAACATTATGGTGGTTCTTTCAAAAGTTTACAACTGAACATTGACTTAATACAGTCTTGAAACTTTACTATGCAGAAGAAAAATGCGGCTTTCCCTTTTTTTTTTTTTTTTGTATTTTACATTTAACACAGTGCTGTACTGTATTTGCCTTTGGGGGGGGGGGGTGTTTCTGCTGCTGCCTGACTGTGTACTTCCGATTCCAAAGGAGGAGTGTGGTTGACTGGTTAGTTCGTAACTCTGGTGTTTGTAACTCTGAGGTTCTACTCTACTATACGTCTTCATTATTTAGCACATATAAAATTCCTGTAAGGATGCAGATATTTTATTCAGAGAAACACAACTGTGTTCAGCTGAAAGCAATGTGTTGATTTTTAGAAAACCAACAGAGCCATTTGGATTTTGTTGAAACTTAAAAATAATAAGGAAAACATCCAGCTTACCAAAAAGTTTATACCTTTCAATTTTTGCTTTCATAAAGTTTAAAACAGGTGCAAAAGCACCACTATGGGATAAATCAGAACAAGAGCAAAACTCTAGCTTATTCAATGCATTGTTAACCAAAATGAGCAAAATTATTGACTTACTTCAGAATTAGTTTTGAATTTTAACAGGTACACAATAATCTTATTATTCACTTAAACCTGGAATTGGTTTAATTAAGAGAACAAGTCCAGTTAAAAGATTTTCCTACTGAGCTTGTTAATGACAATATAAATTTACTGTATGTTCACAGCTTGTGAGGATGAGGATTTATTCTTATTTTAGCAACTCTCTTCTTGTTCTTCTCCAACACATGGTAATAGTGCAATTTCCTTTTACTTACAAAGACACTAATTATAAAAGCATATAAGCTTTTACTCAGAGTTAATATGCTATCCCATGAAGAAATTCATTCTCAACAAAAATCCAAAAAGCTGACAGTTCCAGAATCCAGAAAACTGACAAAACCCTAATGCAACAAGCATCTGCTGGAACCAGGAAATTAACAGAGTTGTAGATGAAGTCTTTGGACATCTCCACTATGTAAAGGTTAGGATCAGCTCATCTATCTTAAGATGTACGACAGTGGGACTCTGCAGGGGTGAAGCTGTCCAAGACAGCAGATCCTATTTCCTATTTCACAATCAGGAATTAAGCCTATTGTGTTGTACTGTAGGATACTTTTGGTGAGGCCCCATCTGGAGTACTGTGTCCAGTTTTGGGCCTCACACTACAAGAAGGATGTGGAAAAATTGGAAAGAGTCCAGCGGAGGGCAACAAAAATGATTAGGAGGCTGGAGTACATGATTTATGAGGAGAAGCTGAGGGAACTTGGAATATCAGGGTTGGAAGGGACCTCAGGAGGTCATCTAGTCGAAACCCCCTGCTCAAAGCAGGACCAGTCCCCAACTAAATCATCCCACGGCTTTGTCAAGCCTGACCTTAAAAACCTCTAAGGAAGGAGATTCCACCACCTCCCTAGGTAACCCATTCTAGTGCTTCACCACCCTCCTAGTGAAAAAGTTTTTCCTAATATCCAACTTAAACCTCCCTCACTTCAACTTGAGACCATTACTCCTTGTTCTATCATCTGCTACCACTGAGAACAGTCTAGAATAGGGGTCGGCAACCTTTCGGAAGTGGTGTGCTGGGTTTTCATTTATTCACTCTAATTTAAGGTTCCGCGTGCCAGTAATACATTTTGACGTTTTTAGAAGGACTCTTTCTAGAAGTCTATAATATATAACTACGCTATTGTTGTATGTAAAGTAAATAAGGTTTTTTAAATGTTTAAGAAGCTTCATTTAAAATTAAATTAAAATGCAGAGCCCCCCGGACTGGTGGTCAGGACCTGGGCAATGTGAGTGCCACTGAAAATCAGCTCGCGTGCTGCCTTCGGCACCCGTGCCATAGGTTGCCTACCCCTGGTCTAGAACCATCCTCTCTGAACCCTCTTTCAGGTAGTTGAAAGCAGCTATCAAATCCCCCCTCATTTTTCTCTCCTGCAGATTAAATAATCTATACTTATTTAAATAACACCAAAGTCTCACTTCAATATTTATAGAATCATAGAAATGTAGGGCTGGAAGAGACTTTGAGAGGTCATCAAGTCCAGCCCCTTGCGCGGTAAACCAAGACCATCCTTGACAGATATTTGTCCAACATGTTCTTAAAAACTCCAAAGATGGGGATTCCACAGTCTCCCTTGGATGCCTATTCCAGACCTTCACTAGCCGTATAGTTAGAAAGTTTTTCTTAATATCTAATCTAAATCTCCCTTGCTTCAGATTAAGCCCATTACTTCTTGTCCTACCATCAGTGAACACTGAGAACAACTGATCACCATCCTCTTTATAACAGCCTTTAACATAACTGCAATTGTTATCAGGTTCCTCCTCAGACTTCTTTTCTCAAGACTAAACGTGCAGTTTATTTTAAATCTTTCCTCATAGGTGTGGTTTTCTAAATATTTTATCATTTTTGTTTCTCTTTGGACTCTCTCCAATTTGTCCACATCTTTCTGACTATGTCTATGATGCACACCAGTGGCGGCAGTGTATGTGGGTATGTGTAGCTACACATCACAGTGAAAAGCAGGCTGTATCCACACTGCAGTGTGCAGCAACATGTCAGTGAATGGCTTGGCAGCGGGGAGGCAGCGAGGAAAGACTTGACAGCTGCCAGAGACTGTCCCCATTGCTTCCCTGCCAGAGAGTCTCTCACTGTGGTGGGGAAAAACTCTGCCAGCTCCCAGCTGTCAAGCCTTTCCTCACTGCCGAGCTGGGAGCTGCTGGAGACTTGTCCCACTGCTGGAGCCTTTCACTGTGCTGAGGAAAGACTTCAGCAATGAGGAAGCAGTGGGACACTACACTGCTAAAAAGGCATTGCTTGGGTAAGTAGAGAGCTGTGTATGGTACATACCCCCAGGGTTCAGGCACATCCTTGCTCTACTCACCTCTAAGCATTGCCTTACAGTCTACACTGCTATTTATACCTATGCTATGCACTGTACCTCTCCAAAGGGTAGTGCTGATGCAGGGCATTATTCTCCTTAAGGTTCACCTTTTCCATTAATGTGTCTCTTTTCCTCTCTTTTTAACAAACCTTTAAAGTACTGACTTTGAAAAGGTTTTCTTCAGGATCACCCATTTTTTATTTTCTCTGATTACATCAACACTCCTCTCCACTGGCAGCGGCGCAGAGTGTATGTGTAGCTACAACCCACAGCGAAAAGCAGGCTGTGTCCACACTGCGGTATGTAGTTACACGTGAAATGCTCCGGCAGAAGGGAGGCAGTGGGGAAAGGCATCAGCAGCTTCCCACTCTAGCTTGCCACAATTTTGCAGCAATTCACTTGATTTGCTTTAACTCACCACATACACCAGGCCTACGTTCTCTCCAGCAGTTCTTCATATCAAACAATCTCAGGGTTTATTTACACAGGGCTTATTTACACTATCAACTTTTCAGACCAGCCATTTGCCATATTTACATGAATTGTCACACTTAGGTCTGGTCTACACTATGGGGGAGGGGGGTTGTCGAACTAAGGTACACGACTTCAGCTATGCGAATAGCGTAGCTGAAGTCGAACTACCTTAGTTCGACTGACTTACCCGTTCAGACGCGGCGGGGTCGAACTCCGCGGCTCCAAGGTCAACTCCGCCACCGCCGTTCGCGGTGGTGGAGTTCCGGAGTCGACCGGAGCGCGTGGGGAGTTCGAACTATTGCGTCTTGATTAGACGCGATAGTTCGAACTCCGAGAAGTCGAACTCACCGCGTCGACCCGCGCGGTAAGTATGGACCTACCCTAATACAGTACAGTATATGATTCTAACTCTTCTGTCAATGCAGATTCATCACATTAGTGCAACAGCATAACATAATTTCCATAGATATGGCTTACACTTGTATACCCATGTGTATTAACCCCAGACTTCCAAGATGGCATGGCTGTTAAAAACATTAGCATTTCTGTAAGGTAAGTATTCTTATTCTCAGTTTGCAGATGGGGAAGCTGTCCAAGGTCACTGAGGAAATAATTGTCAGATCTGGGATTGGAATTTAAGGCTTGATTTAGTTGGTGTTGGTCCTGCTTTGAGCAGGGGATTGACTAGATGACCTCCTGAAGCAGGATGCCAACTGATCAAATGACCAGGAGCCAAGAAACCCTGGGTTCTTATCCCAGCTAAACTAATTTATGGCATTTTGCAGCAATTCACTTGATGCTCCTGGGCTTCATCTAACGCAAATTAACCATATGATATTTGAGGAAAACTACAAATTGAAAATGATGAGAAATGAATCACTGATACAGGTGTTATTGTAAAAAATATGCCTCCCTAATCTTTCATATATCCTCAACATAACAAAAGTCTAATGATGTGTATTTTATATTTTCCACAGTCTAATGAACAATTAAGAAAACACAATGTTTTAACCACTTTGGCATTAAAATACATCAAGTATATTCTAGAAGGTAGCATCTGTTTAGACCCACAGTGTGCACATTATACTCTTCCCCTATATCAGAATACTGAGCAACACCTCGGGCATACACTTAAAAAGCATGGCCTTGAATGTGTGTAGGAATAGCGCAGTATCTCTCATTCATAAATATATCAATGTGTATTTTCTACACTTCATCTTTGCTTTATTAAAATAGAATATGTCAGCAGGCTACTGTCCAATTATAAAAGTTAAAAGGATTAAAAAGAATGATTTCCAAAATTCAGTTGAAATGCCAAAGACCCCACTGTCCATGATTAAATAAGTATTAAGAAGGTCTATTTTTGCTGCTTTTGTGCCTGCATAAATTTGAATAATTTTGTTTTGTGCATTAATGGAATAAATGAACCCAATCTAAGGTTTTGTAAAAAATCAAAATATAGGAGAAATGCCTTACTGTATTTTAATTTTTCAAAAAGAGAACCTGCACTTACCTGCCCTCTGACACTGTACTATCTTCTCATATACACTATTTGCGGTTTCAATCAGAGTCTTGATGGTCTGAATCATCTGCAGAGAAAATATCAGATTAAACTGTTCAAACATATATTTATAAAATTGTCTTAAAATATTAATCATGATTGGTACGGTTGTATCTTTGAAAGATATGCGCTTAAACTCAGGACTATTTAGTTTTGAAGCCACAAACATTATTTAAACATCTATTATTTAAACATCTATTATTAGTTTTTGCATAACTTTGTTTTCCTTGTTGGTACCAGGCAGATGGAAGCTCCAAACTTAGCATGAAGGAAGGAGGAATGTGGTGTTGGTGGTTTGGGATTTGTGAAGAGGTTTATAAAACACACTGTGGTTTACCATTAGCCCACTGTTTGTCAAACGAAAGGGGAAAAATATTCCTATTTACCAGCTAATTCACATTCTATGGTTTGGTCAAGACAACCTGGATGCTGTTTCCTCCTCCTCACCCTGACATTCAGGATGACAACCAATCACCATCTAATATTTTCTGTTCTCTGTGTACTCTCCCTCTACTTTTCCAGATTGGTTCCTTATAATTGCCTTTTTGTAGCTTGATCTGTAGAGAGAAAACATCCTATAGAGGAAGAACAAGAGACTCAAGGCCAAACTAGAAGAGGGAGTTGGAAGGTGAAGGAGTAGAAAGAAAGGGAACCACTGACTTCTTCACCAGCTCTTTCTAGACAGTTTCTTATGGAAGCCCTGCTCTAAGCAGTCAGGGACAGATTTGTAAAGATATGTAAGCACCTAACTCCCTCACAAATTTGGTACTCTATAATCAGGGATGCATCCATAGATGCCGGCACTTACAGTCAATAGTGCCTGGTGAAGTGTATAAGGAATGCTAGGCAGCAGGTTTGCTGCATAGTTTGTTCATTGCTGTCTCTGCTCTCTGATCCAGCAGACAGCAATTGTTTTAGTGGATCAAATTATATGTTTTACCTGAAATTTTCTTTTCTCTGAGAGATCATGTTCCCTGTGGTGAACAGACATCTGCATAAGCTCTACAGCAAAAATCCCCCTTAAGATAACCCACCTGGGAAAGAGTTACTTCAACAAACACAGTTGAGGAGGGGTTCCCTCACCCACTTTTTTTTTTGAAGTGTTTTCAGTTTGAGAGAAGTGGAGAACTCCTTTTGCATGTTGCTTTGAGCAAGGGATGAACCAAACTGGAGAAAAAGAGGAGAAAGCCTTAGATTCTGGGTCACAACAGGTGATCTTCTTGCCTTTCACAGTGAGTGAGGAGGAAGAACCCAATGTCTGCATTAACATAGACCATACCACAGAAATTTAACTGTAACTTTTACTTCCAGTTAACAGAAAGCTGAGCTAGACAAACTAAAGATTATCACACCTCTACCTCGATATAACGTGACCCGATATAACACGAATTCGGATATAACGCGGTAAAGCAGTGCTCTGGGGGTCTGGGCTGTGCACTCTGGTGGATCAAAGCAAGTTCAATATAACACGGTTTCACCTATAACACAGAAAGATTTTTTGGCTCCCGAGGACAGCGTTATATCGAGGTAGAGGTGTATTTGAAAGTAATCCTGGCCCTTCTTCTAGGACTACAAGGTTATAAGATACATATATTAAAATACAAAGAAATATGCAGCAGCTCAGATCTCATGTTTAAGGTAGAAATAAACAGAACATGAACCACAACTGTAGAGTTCTGTTCTAGAGTCTGGAGCCCATTATTTCGGATTGGGTTGTTCATTTTATACAACTAATTCTCCCATTCCTAGTTACCTCTACTTAATTTTGAAAAATCAAAATATCTTGATTTCTGATTAGATTCCAGAAGTCCTTCAAAAAGAAGAAAATAAAGTGCATATCACAACATTAAATAATGAGAAAAAAATCACAACTACCTTAACTAAGCTGCATTTGAAATAGTAGTGCTGATCTAGTCCTCTGTTGGACTATTTATTGTACATAAACACCTTATATTTGGCACCCACAGAGGCAAAAGTTGCCAGATAAATAAAACTGAACTGATTACTAGATAATTAAGTACTGTATACTGAGCATGCTAACATTTTAAAGAGAGTCATATTTTAACTAAGAGAAAGCTGTAAGACCCAAAATATTGTATGTCACCCCAAACAGACTTTTCTGAGAATCACTGCAAGCTGTTTATTCCCAATTTTTCCTGAGAAAGCTGTAAGAGTATTTTGTTTCATGGTGTTCATCACTAATGATATGTTTTCAACAACAGTTAGAAATTACAATTAATCTGCTCTATAGATGTCCTTGAAAGACAAGGAATTTGCCAGTTGTTTCAATATGCATGTCATGAAGTGTGTGTTTGTTTGCTTCTGTAATAGGCTTGAATACTAGGAACCAAGATACAGTTGATTTAAATCACAAATAGCCTTGCAATACCAGAACATGTTATTTTACTAACTAGCTGTAACAAGATTGCACAGCTCCCTGTGAGGAGAGTCCTGTTGATTTGAAAAATGAAAATCACCTTGGAAATAATTCCCTGAGAATGTGTGGACACTGTTTTAATCAGAATGCCAATACACAACAACTGGGAATCCAATTTACAGCTATACAGTCCAATTAAAAGCATTGGACTGGGGGTTTTCCTAAAGAGCATTTTAATGTGAACAGAATAGGGCAAATATTCAGATAGGAGCAGTTTGAGTTAATAATATGGTCACTCATAAAAACCTGCCACTTGCCTTACATCAATATTTCTTGAATTCTTGGTATTCTGCGTAGTATATAAGAGGAAGTAAAAGGGAATACTGCAGATACAACAGCAACTATATCTACTTATGTAAGGCAAAATTGATAAGTTTTTAAGTTTAAGTTTTTAAGACGAGATGTCATGTAACTAAAAATCCATTCATCTCTTTGAAAATCTACCTCAATGTAAGACAAACAACATCTTAGTTTTGTACTGACAACAAATCCTACATTCTAAACTTTTCAGCCATCAGTATTTAGTATCAAATGGTTTTTAACTCCTCACTATGATCATGAGTTCAGGTCCTCATCATTTCCCATCTTTATCAGTGTACACCACCCCAATGCCTACATCACTCCCACTCCAGACATTACAGAACTCACCCACTAATGGCTATCTCCCTGGCCTATTATTTTATCCATGTCACCCTGTCTTTGAATCCCTACAATAGTTCCCACTGCATCAAAGCCAAGTTTCTTGTCACTGTCTTCTATATAACTCCATAGCACTACCCTTATTTTGTTCCAAGTTGTTCCCTTCCCTTTTCCTCCCTCTATATGTTTGTCTACTTCTCCCACAACTGTCTCTATACTGTCTTCATACCAGATCCACTGTAGAGAACCCCTTCCTTAGCTTATCAGCACCTTGCAGTGTTCAACTCCTTCTGAAGAGACACGTCTGCCCTGATGCTTATAGGAAACTTGCTGACTGGCAACAGCAAGCTTAGGAGAAAAACAGAATCATTTTAATGTCACATTGTATTACCAAGACATGGCCAATCACTCTCTCATGACTCTACTTTGATATGGCACCTTTAGTCTATTTTTAGACTGAGAATCTTTGGAACAAGGACTGAGCCCAATTATGCTCCCATTTATTTCAATAGGAGTTATGGACCCCAGTACTGTTCTCACTGATAAAAGAAAATGCTAAAGCTCACTATGTGCAATAACTAGTAAAAAGATACCCTCTTGACAAAATAAACAGAAATCAACCTACAATTGTATGTGTTGCTGCCTATGATACTGGTACAGCAAAGATAGCTAAAATGTGGACTTGCCTTGCATGAATGGTTTTCAAACTTTTAAGCTCTATCTGCTGTTATCAATAGTTCTTTCACTCTAGAATCCCTTCTGTGACAGAGCTCAAACATGCAACAAGCTGTAACTATGTTACAGGAGAGAGAAATTGTGTTGCCCATTCAAAACATTTTGTTCTGCAACAGCTTTGAGAAATATTGGTGTTGGAATATATTAGCTTACTGCCATATGTTTACATTTAAGCAACATTACTATCATAATACCTACATCATTTTAATTCTGGCCCAAACTCAGCTATGTCTTACACTCAGAATATCTGTTTGTGTGTAAATAGGTTGCTCCCTTTTATTTGCCTACATTTTAGAAAGAACATAGGGTCAGTTCATTAGGTTAGTTCAGACAACAGCTAATTTAATGAGCTGAGGACCAACAATACCATCTCTTGCTTGAGCAGACAGAAGTGGAAAAAGTGGGTAGATGTAGAAATGACACATGAGCTCCAGTCTGGCCAACCTTTTCATATTGGAAGGTTGAGTCTGCTATGAGACTCAGACGTTCCAAAACAACAATTTTTTTGTAGCTTCTGTTCTCACCTTGGTCATAACATTCTCTAACAATTGTTTGACTGACAGGTTCTGGTTAACATGCTACAGAAGTAGCTAAGGTAAAACATGACTAGGAGAAAACCTGGACATATCAAAACTAACAATATTTCCAGATGTTGCTAGGGTACACGATGGGAAGCAAGCACTGAACTCAAAGGCAGTCTTCCTCCCCACCCCAAACAGAGAGCTGAACATTCCAATAATTTTCCTCTCCTGCCATCTTCTTCCAAGAGTACATTGCAACAAAAACCTCACATAGACAAGAATTAAATAGAACACTTTTCAGAATGAATAAGCACTGCACCACAGGATCATTATGAAAGGGATGTTACTGCAAAGTTCTCGCACACAGCAAGCTTCACTCAGTGTTCCCAGAAGATGCTGGATCTGAATGTGATAGGTCCGGTCTGAGAAGCAATCATGGGGTGGTTGGTTGGCAGTGTTGATATTCTCACCATGAATTTCAGTTTCTATGAAACAACGGTAACACAGATATGACTAGCAGGATGTTAACAGAATGAAAATATAGGGGCCGGTCCTTCACCCTTCAATGGGAGTAGGATCAAGCCCATAACGATGATTTTGGGAATATCTTACAGTAAAATTGTACATAACACTTCCAGAATAAGATATTTTAAGAAAGGCTCATGTCATCCTATTTTTTTTAAATACGATTCCCCCGCGCTCCTCAGAGCATACACACTCTTCCCTTCAGTAAGTGCAGTACATGTATATGGTTGCTGAACTGTTCATCTTCCAGACTGATCTGATGTACCAAATTCTTTTGTATCCAAGCCAAAATGACGATTTCATGAAAATATAAGTTGCGAGGCATGTGACATCTATAGGGAGGCCTGTGACATTCTTCATTAAAACTTACTTGAGATAAATAATATTGTGCAATATTATTGATCTCAAGTAAGTTTTAATGAAGAATGTCACAGGCCTCCCTATACAAGGGAGATAAAAATCAATGATTTTATTGGGGGGGGACACACGACTGATTTTTTTATATAAATGGATTGTTTTATTTTGTTCTTTAAATTACAAGATGTTTTTCTTTTTAAAAATAGACCAGTTTAAAATGAAATCCAAATTTAATACAAAATAGGTTAAGGGTTGGCCCTAAACTTATTATAATCTTTTAAACAGTTATATAAAACAAATATATTGAAGACTGCTTTTCTATATAAAGAAAGTTAAAGTCTGCTTTTTTTATATGAATCATAGAATCACAGAAGAAAGAATAAGGAGAAAAACATCCAACTTTTGAGATCAAGCACAAAAGGTCATGTACTGTATTAAGGGCTTATCCTGTGGGGGAACCAGGGGCTGCGTTACTGGGTGCAAAAGTCATCACAGGCATTGAGACTTAGCCTCTGACTCCAGGAGACATCATCATGTATCATTAGGATCATCCATTGAGCCCACCTGGGTGATCTCATACGCCTATTTTATAGGTTCTCCCTACCTGAGCTCTGATGGGTTCAGTTATCAAATTAACTCTCTACCTCTTAGAAAAACACTGATAGGCCCAGTAACGATCAGCCCTTGCTTTTGGATAGTTCTGGGCACTTTGTGAATGGCCTTGCTCAGTGTCCTTACATGTTTACACAGACTGAGATACAACAAACAGAAACCCATTAACTTCTCCAGTAACTATCTCTCTCTCTCTCTCTCTAAACAAAAGACTATAGTGCAAAGGCACATGAGTTACAAAAGCAAAAGTCTTGGATTGTTGTTAGTTCTTGTTTTTCTGGGGGTAGGGTGGGGATGGGGCAGAGGAGTTATGCGACAAGGGAGAAGGAGCTGTGTGTGCAACCAGCAAGGAGCAACACTGATGTCCAAGCAGCACAATCTGGGAAGAAGGACAATATTCTTCAGAGTGCAGCCTCTAGTATTGTCAATGACTGGGAACTGGAGGAAAAAACTGCCTTAGGTTCAGGTCACAAATACCACCCGATCTGGGAATATTTTCAAGAAAGTCCTGTACTTCTAGGTAAAAAAGAAACGTGCACCAAATGTGAATAATGGAACAAATGTGAATAGTAAAGAGATACAAGGCCTGGCTATCAGAATGAAACAACATTATGAAAAATGCTCCTCAGAAAGCAATGACTTTGAAGATGATGACATGGACATATCTGAATTATCTTAGTCAACTCCTTAGTAAATTTATTATGAACCAATCTTAAGGACTGCCTACCATGTATTACTATGCTAGTAAATGATGACTTAGATTATTGTCATACATTTGTGTTTGGGGTAGATTACTCTTACCTATGAATTTCAAAATGTTTTTGTTCAAAATATAATTGGTATGTTAGTTTGTTGTGGGAGGATTTATGAATTACATTTTCACTGTTACTACTGGACTTCTGAAATGATTTTTCAATTGCTCAATATAGTCAAGTTTCAGAGTGGTAGCTGTGTTAGTCTGTATCAGCAAAAAGAACAAGGAGTACTTGTGGCACCTTAGAGACTAAACAAATGTATTTGGGCATAAGCTTTCGTGGGCTAAAACCCACTTCATCAGATGCATGGAGTGGAAAATACAGCAGGAAGATGTGTATATATATACACACATACACACACACATATACAGAGAACTTGAAAAAATGGGGGTTGCCATACCAACTCTAATCAGACAAATCAATTAAAGTGGGCTATTATCAGCAGGAGGAAAAAAAACTTTTGTAGTGGTAATCAGGATGGCCCATTTCAAACAGTTGACAAGAAGATGTAACAGTAGGGGGGAAAATTAGCATGGGGAAATAGTTTTTAGTTTGTGTAATGACCCATCCACTCACAGTCTTTATTTAGGCCTAATTTCATGGTGTCCAGTTTGCAAATTAATTCCAGTTCTGCAGTTTCTCGTTGGAGTCTATTTTTGAAGTTTTGTTGTTGAAGAAATGCCACTTTTAGGTCTGTAACTGAGTACCCAGGGAGGTTGAAGTGTTCTCCCACTGGTTTTTGAATGTTATAATTTTTTACGTCTCATTTGTGTCCATTTATTCTTTTGCGTAGAGACTGTCGGGTTTAGCCAATGTACATGGCAGAGGGGCATTGCTGGCACATGATGGCATATATCACATAGGTAGATGTACAGATGAACGAGCCCCTGATGGTGTGGCTGATGTGATTAGGTCCTATGATGGTGTCCCTTGAATAGATATGTGGACAGAATTGGCAACAGGGTTTGTTGCAAGGATAGGTCCCTAGGTTGGTGTTTTTGTTGTGTGGTGTGTGGTCGCTGGTGAGTATTTGCTTCAGGTTGAGGGGCTGTCTATAAGCAAGGACTGGCCTGTCTCCCAAGGTCTGTGAGAGAGAGGGATCGCCCTTCAGGCTAGGTTGTAGATCCTTGATGATGCGCTGGAGAGGTTTTAGTTGGGGTTGAAGGTGACGGCTAGTTGCGTTCTGTTACTTTGTTGGGCCTGTCTTATAGTAGGTGACTTCTGGGTACTCTTCTGGCTCTGTCAATCAGTTTCTTGATTTCAACAGGTGGGTTTTGTAGTTTTAAAAATGCTTGATAGAGATCCTGTAGGTGTTTGTCTCTGTCTGAGGGGTTGGAGCAAATGCAGTTGTATCTTAGAGCTTGGCTGTAGACAATGGATCGTGTGATGTGGTCTGGATGAAAGCTGGAAGCATGTAGGTAAGTATAGCGGTCAGTAGGTTTCTGGTATAGGGTGGTGTTTATGTGACCATCACTTATTAGCACTGTAGTGTCCAGGAAGTGGATCTCTTGTGTGGACTGATCCAGGATGAGGTTGATGGGGGATGGAAATTGTTGAAATCCTGGTGGAATTCCTCAAGGGCTTCTTTTCCATGGGTCCAGATGAAGAAGATGTCATCAATGTAGCACAAGTACAGTAAGGTTGTTAGGGGACGAGAGCTGAGGAAGCGTTGTTCTAAGTCAGCCATAAAAATGTTGGCATACTGTGGGGCCATGCAGGTAACCATAGCAGTGCCGCTGACTTGAAGGTATACATTGTTCCCAAATGTGAAATAATTGTGGGTGAGGACAAAGTCACAAAGTTCAGCCACCAGGTTTGCTGTGACATTATTGGGGATACTGTTCCTGACGGCTTGTAGTCCATCTTTGTGTGGAATGTTGGTGTAGAGGGCTTCTACATCCATAGCGGCTAGGGTGGTGATTTCTGGAAGATCACCAATGGATTGTAGTTTCCTCAGGAAGTAAGTGGTGTCTTTAAGATAGCTGGGAGTGCTGGTAGCATAGGGCCTGAGGAGAGAGTCTACATAGCAAGACAATCCTGCTGTCAGGGTGCCAATGCCTGAGATGATGGGGCATCCAGGATTTCCAGGTTTATGGATCTTGGGTAGCAGACAGAATACCCCTGGTCGGGGTTGACAGGAACAAATCTGCACAGACACACCCTTAGAATTCTGACCAGGGGTATTCTATCTGCTACCTGGGGAAAGCTCAGTCTAAGGCTTTCCCCAGCTGGCATATTCCACACCAAGAAAGTAAAAAGGAGAGTGGAATGCTTCTTTCTCTGATTGTTTCTGGGGTGAGTCCTCCCTTTCTCTCAGGGAGGGCCCTTTGGGGCAGTTATCCTAAAGATTTCTGACTTCCCTCTGCTCTGTGCGCTGCTGGAGCCATAGGTTGCAAGTCTGTTCTCTTCCAGATCTGCTACCTAATGAGTTGTTTCCTTGTCTCTTAATTCCTCTACCAGAACCAGCATTTGCTGTAGGTGTGGTGGGGTGGCACTGGCTGGGCCCAAAATAATCCTTTAACCCCTCGTTGCCCTCTGTGTACACCCTATCATACACACTCTCCCTCAAAATGGAGCCAGGGGAGCTGGGGCCAGGATATTGCTCCCCCCATTCTGGTGGGCTTTGCTGGTCTGATACTGAATTTGGAATGCACAGGGATGGAGGGACAGATACCAACACATAAGTCAGGAGTTTGTGTCCTTCCTGGTATTTAACCATCTTAAAGGTGTATGGTCGTTGATGAGCTTGAATGGGTTTCCCAGGAGATAATACTGGAGTGACTCCATGGCTCATTTTACTGCCAGGTCCTCTTTCTTTGTGACAGAGCAGGCCCATTCTCATGGAAACAGTCCACGGCTCAAATAGAGCCTGGGGTGTTCCTCCCCCTTTATTTCCTAAGATAAGATGGTGCTCAGTCCCACATCCCACATTGACTTTCTGGTCTGCAAAATGAATTCTTTGGAGAAGTCCAGACTGAATAGAACCAGTTCTTTACATAGGAGTTCTTTCAATTCTTGAAAGGCCTTTTCACAGGCCTCGGTCCAGTGTATCTTCTGAAACATGACCAGATTTGTGAGGGGGTGCTATTACTGAAAACCTTGGAACAAACTGGCAGTAGTAGTAGTCGTCCCAAAAAACTCCAAATCTGTTTCTTTGTGGCTGATTGGGAGGCTGCTTTGATGGCCTGGACTGTATCTATAAAAGGCTGGACCTGGCCTTTCCTAAAAGGGTATCTGAGGTAGGTGGCTTCTTTCCTTATCTTACACTTTGTAGGGTTCGCTGTTAGTCCTGCCTGCCATAGAGGCCGAAGCATGGTAGCAATTTGTGCCAGATATTCTTCCCAGGTTCAGCTGTAGATGACGACATCATCTAAATAGCCTGCTGCATACAAGTTATGTGGCTGAAAAACCTGGTACATGAGGTGTTGGAATGTTGCAGGTGCCCCGTGGAATCCAAAGGGCATAGTTCAGAATTGATAGAGGCCAAAACGAGTGGCAAAGGTGTTTTTTTCTCGTGAGTACAGTGTGAGTGGGATTTGTCAATACCCCTTTGTTAAGTCTAATGTGATAATATACTGAACCTCGTCCAGTCTAGTAGTTTACCCATGTGGGACATGGGGTAAGTGTCAAATTTGAAGACAGCATTGATTGTCCTGAAGTCGATGCAAAACCAGACAGTGTCATTGAGCTTTGGGACAAAAAGGATGGGGCTTTGGCACTTGCTTCAGGATTCTTCAATGACCACAAGCTCCAAAATGGTCTGGACTTCTTCATGCATGTTCCTGGGAAGTGGCTGGGGATTCTCCTGGAGAAGTAGTCCTGGTTCTGTCTGGATGTGGTGGTACGCGTGATAGGTCCTTCCGGGTTGGAAGGAGAACACTGTCGGGAATGCTTTCATGAGGCTTGTAATGGGGTGCACTCATCTCTCGTGAGTGCCCTCTTGGCCTAGCGCATGCGCCTTCACACTCTCTCTCAGATATCCCTGCTCTGGGATAAAGCAGGTACTTCAGGGCTCCCTCCCTGGAGACAATGTCTTCGCCCTCTTGAGACTTCCTGGCTACAGATCTCCAGTTGTGCCACTATAGTTCACTTCCCCCTTTGGGGTGCTTCAGTGTCCAGGCCACTTCCCGCAGGTGGCTAGTAGAGGGTGGAAGCCCGGGCAGTCCCACTCTTCGAGGCTCCAACCCAGGGCCCTTTGGGACTACCAGTGATCTGGAAACCAAGGCTGCTTAAAGCTGCCCTCCCTGGGTCACTTGCTATCTTCCTCCAGGCCCTGGACCAGCTCAGTCCAAAGCTTTCCCCTGCTGGGGTACTCCACACCAAGAAAGTAAAAACAGATTACCAATGTCCAGGGTTCACATGTGGGGGAAAAGGGAATGCTTCTCTCTCTGACTGTTTCTGGGGTGGGTCCTCCTTTCCTTCATGGAGGGCCCTTTGTTGCAGTTGTTCTAGAGATTTTGGCCTTCCTTCTGCTCTGTGCTGTTTTTTGAGCCTCAGGTTGCAGGTCTGCTCTTTTCCAGGTCTGCCACCAAATGAGCTGTTTCCCTGTGTTTTAATTCCTCTACCAGATGGAGCATTTGCTGCAGGTGTGGTGGGGTGGGGATGAATGGACTCAAAGTAATTCCTTAAGCCCTTCTTTCCCAGTGTGGGGTTTGTACACCCCATCACAAACAGCTGCAGCAGAAGAAATCTTATTTACAAGCTCATTTTTTTTTAAAGCCGTGCACTAAGTAATATCCAGTGAGTATGACTTTTTTACCATTTTGTTCAGGGTCCAGCTTAGACATAAGAGGTCTATCATCTGCAGTGTGTACAACTTCAGAGTCATCTGCTGGTACTGTCAGCAGTGCTGGAACTAAACATATGTCAGACAGTAAATTACCTGTATCAACCCCCCACCCCCAACTTTCTTCATCATCCAGTAAAACCATGGATGAGTTCAAAATCAGAACCAGAAAATTCCTGCAAGACTCCAGAGATTAAAAGATTTCTCAGTTCATTTATGCAATAAATTCTCCCTTTCATCTTGTTCAGAACAAACAACACATTGACATGGTTCAATTTGTTATGACCAGGCTACATTGCACCTGGCAGAGCAGACTTTGCTGGAAGTTTGCTGAATACAGTGTCTGAGAAGGAAGTCGAACAGTATACAAAAAACATTGACAGGAAATTTGTTAATCTGATAGATGGAATGATGTGCACAATGATCCAGTAAAATGTGCTGGTGTGACAACAGAAGCTGAGCTCATCTATTTTACAGAAACAATTAACACATCAGGAAGTGCCCACACAGCAGCATACTTGTAGCAGCAGTAAAAGCTCTAACAAACTGAACAAAAACTGAAGTGTCAAGTGCACAGCTCTGTCACAGAAATATTGCAAATGTAGTAAAGATGAGAAGAAATCTAGAAGAAGTTAATGAAAGGAACCTGAAACTTATAACATGTGGGTGCAGTTCTCATTTCATGCATCTTTTAGCCAAAGACTTAAGTACAACTCAGGAATAAAGGAAAAATATTGTTGAAATTGCCAAATACTTCAGCTTCACTGAATCAAGCAGGAGGATCCAAACCAATTCTCCAAGATGTATGACCAAATTCCTTGGTTGACTGTTTTGAGCTATTTATTAAGAACTAGCCTATTCTGAGGATAATTTATGAAGAAAATTGTGACTGTGACAGAATGCTGGGAATCAAAAGCTGAGCCAGCACTCTGATCACTTAAACACCAATTAACTCCCCCAATGTGGCCCTGACTGTGCATAATTAGTGGATTAGAATGGGCTGAGGAGGACTAACAGCTTAGTCCATTAATGCAGAGGGTGGAAGGCAGCACAGGAAGAAGTTCTGGGGGAGAAAGGCAGGTTAGCAGAGTCAGAACCAAGAAGAATCTCTGGGTGGAGAGATCTCATCCCTTTCCTCTCCACTCCTTTTGTCAGAGGAACTGATGTTGTAAGTGGTGTGATGTATGGATTGCTGGAAAGACCAATGCAAATAAACGACATGTTGGTCATTAACAAATGAAGCTCTGCTAATAGGCTATGTAGACTGAGAAGACAGGAGTGGGACCCTACCCTGCACAATGACAAAATCTGATGGAACTATCACAGCCAGAGTAGTCAACATCAGACTAAAGAGAAGTGTAGAAGATAAGCTGAATATACAGAAACTTATTTCCATAGCCCTGGACAAATTGCAGAAAGATTGCTGCTGTATTGCTGATGCTGTTGATATTTGGAAAGAACTTCAAGAGACACTACTGGCACTGATAGAGTGCACAATGCAAGAGCAACAGTGGGAGAATTTCAGAAAATCCTTAGTCTAATAAGGCAATGGAGGTGAGCAGCCAAGAACCATAGGTCTGCAACCAGTGGTATAAGGGTTTCACACAGCTAGGGGATGGAATACCCACCTCTGCCAAGTTCAAGTATGGTGCTCTTCTGCCATTTTCCTTGAATAGCAAGGCTTTATAACATCTGCAAGTTAGACACTTCAGTTTTCAGCTGACAAATATATCAGAAATACAACTGCAAAAGAGACTTAGCTAGTGAACCAGTAAACAGCTTTCACCAGGAGTAAAGTTTTCCAATGACTACTCCTAGGTTAGCTATCAGAGAGGAAAAATATCAGTCCAGAGCAAGTCCCCAGTAAAGCATAATTATAGTAGCTTTCTCCCCACTCCCCGACACTTTTTACTTTTCTTCTTCTATCCCTTTTATTTCATATGAAATTTTTCAATATTCTTTGGCACTGGTCATGCTGACAAAACAATATTTGTCCTAATTCTAGACAGATATTTCAGATAAGTAGCTGAGAGACTGCACACCTAACCCAATTGTCTTTGGGTCATTCTTTTGGCATTAATGGGTAATATATATCAATAATTATCAACATATCAATAATTGGGTAATATATATCAATAATTTTATCAAACTCAGCTGCATGCATGTAAATAGAAATGTATTTTACTATGGCTACTGTGGTTGGTGCAATAGACACCTCCAATTAAAAGAAGCTTTTAATGTCAAGTTTTGTGGCAGCACATTGATAAAGGAAACTGCAAACAAGACAGCAATCAATAATAACCTCATAATAGATCAGCCGGGATTTGGCCCAGACAATCAAAGTCGATTTATAATGAAGTGTAATTGATCTTTCTACTGCTGCAAGTGCTGTCCCAAACTGAGAGTGTAAGAAAACAAAGCTTCTGCATGTTATTTATGTGTACAACCAGTACTTGTCACCAATACTTTCTCCTTCTTGGAAAAGATAAAGATCAGACTAAATTTGTCTGATGCCAGTGATTCATTCAGAAAGCTTGTTTTCAGTATCTCACTAAAGAGTAAAGAGTAGAAATCATACTTACAAGCCAGGCAAAATTCCTATTCTCCCCAGAAAACAAGTTTACGTTAAACATTCTGTGCCCCATAGTGCCTCTGAGGTACCACCCTGCAGTGAGAGTGGTGCAAAGGATATCTTCAGAGGAGAATTCCTTACTGAACACAATACTATGGAGCACATCTGCTGCTACACCACACTGGTGTTTGCAGCATACTCCTTCTGTGTGAGGGGAAACAAGGCTATGACCCCTCTTTCTCGATGTCTCTTCTTACCCCCATTGCGGGGGATGTCTTATTCCAAAGGAGAGTTATGAAAAGAGCATCCCTTCTCTCTGAGGAGTAGGGAGGACTGCAGTTGTACCCCCGTGCTATGAAGGAGCATAAAGGAAGCGGCCACTTTGCACTGATTCACTCTTGAACCCGATGGAGAAATAGGACACGATCTGGTCCTACATGTGCAGTGTCCCAAAAATGAAAAAGGAAAAAAGTAAAAACAATAAGTAGTACCAAGGTAATATTAAATTTATCAAAACAACAAATAATCCACAAATTCTCCACTAACAAGTCTGCATGTCTCTCAGTTCATTATGAACAGAACATTTAGGAAAAACTAAGGATGGAAAATAGAGCCAAGCAGATGCTGCTTCCACATCTCAAACCAGACATCCTCTACATACAAAGACATTAAACTCCTTTTAAAACTCAATAGCCATTTCTCCTTACTTCACAAATTACTTCACTGACACCAAACACTTGGCTTCTCAGGGAAAGAATGATAAATGAACACCAGCCTATTCTGTCATATCAGATTGTGAG
Source organism: Mauremys mutica (assembly GCF_020497125.1). Lineage (NCBI taxonomy): Eukaryota > Metazoa > Chordata > Testudines > Geoemydidae > Mauremys > Mauremys mutica. Next base: position 228,458,408 of record NC_059073.1, read on the forward strand.
TTGAAGTTGATGGAAGGAAACTGTTGAGTAAAAGGTAGCGATTAAAGAAGCGGGACATAAACTGGGGGATGGGAAGGAAAATATCCCAGGTCTACATACAGAAGCAGAGAGAATGGCCTTTCTTAGAAAAAATTAATAGGCCCAACACAGTGACACCTTTCAGGCTGATGATGACAGACAGCAGTGCAGGTAGGCCGGTACGGTGTTCCAGTAAGCTATTTACAGCCGGTACAGCATACTGGAGGAGAGGGCTGGGGGGCAGGTCTGGGAGTTCTTCTCCTTTCCCCGCTGGGAAGGGCAGCAGGGAAAGGAGCAGAACACCGACAGCCCCCCCAGTGGCTGTACTGCCTGCTCCAAGCCTCTCCCCCAGCCCTGTCCCCGCAGCAGGACGAGGACAGAGCCTCCTTCCCCCCCCCCCCAGTAACATGGGAGGGGACAGGGAGAGCATGGGGGCCCTGGGCTGGGTGGTGAGGAGTCACATGGAGGATCACGTGGGGAGGTCACATGCTCACCATAGCTGGTGCCCTCTCCCCCCCATGTATCAGTAAGATATGGATTTTACTTGCACCACTGATGACAGAGCAGGTTCAAGTTAACCATTTGATTCAACCATCAGCTGTAAATGGGACTAATGGAAGAAAGAAAGGAGAACCCTATGATGTACATTCAAGGGCATATAAAAAAGAGGAGAAACTCTGACTTCACAGAAGTCACCACAGAGTTCTCATTCAGGACAGAGCAACTTGCACTCTGCATCATTTGACACTGAAGCCTGAACATTAAACAACATGCAAGCCTTTGAACCTGCTCCTGGTAGACTGAAAGTCCTCCCATGAGCCTGCTGCCCCTTGTGACTGCAGGTTTGGCAGCATAACCTGAACCTGGCTTGGATGAAAATTTGACTGAAATGCTACAAATCTAGTGGGGAGCGACACCTGATGAAAATTTAAATCCTCCTCAAGGAGCTCTCTAAGCTGTTCACTGTAGTTTCCATAAATATTTTAATCTTATTTCTCTTGCTATAACAGATTAATGACCATAATATCAGTAACTATTTAACTACTTTTTAAAACCAGAATGTGTAGATATTAAATAAAAATGGTATAAATCGATGCCAGGGCTATTTATAATATTAAATTACAGTCAGTGATCTGAGTTTTCCCTTAAATCTTCACCACTGAAGTGTATCCAGTTATTATCTAAATAAAGATGGTTCTAAGTCCACATGGAATTGATAGTGAAAAGGAACATACTATACACAAAGCCGGGGGGACGGGGGACGACCCTACAATTCCTCTTTTTAATTTAAATAATGCAGTATATATGGCAAATTCTGTACCTTAAAACATGTTATTTTACCTGATCAGCTTGATATTGTAAATGAAATCTAAAGGAAAAATGGAAGATATAAAATGGCAAAACCCTTGAATTTTCATACCGTTGCATAAAATTTAGTCAAACAAGTCCTACTAAAATCAGTGAGAACTGTGTGGCGAAAAACAGTGTGCAATGCTGTTAAAGTTTAAGGAAATGTGTGATTTCTATCAAAGTTTATTTCAGATTTAGACTTTTTATTTTTGCATATTATCTACCTCTCAAATATGACCCATTGAAAAATATATTGTTTCTCCTTTAAAAGTTTCGATACAGGCACATTGTTCACATAATATTTTCCAAAAGAAGGAAAAATTATCCTTAAAGCTAAAAGGCAAAAATGCCTGTCTATAATTCTTCTTTCTAGCATAGTTGTGGTGCAATTGATACTATCAAAATCAGCTGACAGCTAAAAACAGTAGCATGGACACCTGATCTGCATTCACTGCTAGGAAAGACTGTCTACCAAAGCCAGTCACAGGCACTGGCTTCCTCCAGGCCATGGGGGTGCTCAACCACCCCTCTGCTCCAGGCTCCACCCCCACCCGACCCCTTCCCCCAAACCTTTATCCCCACCTCTTCCCGCTGTTGCTCTGCCCCGGGCCCTGCCTCCACCCCATCCCTTCACCCAAGCAGCCACCCATGCTCCACTCCTGCCCCCTCTCTTTGCAGCTAGTTCAACACCCTCCCCCGAGCATGCCCCATCCCTGCTCCTCCCCCTGCCCCCCCCCCAGCATCTCCTGCATGCCGCAGAACAGCTGATTGTTGGGAGTCATCAACTATGATTGCCTTAACAATGGTGTTGCCAGAGAGTTGCCAGGGTAAAGTAAACTGGTTTTCTCAGTAGAACTTTAGAGGATCTGGGACTTTAACCATCTGGCTGAAGTTGATCAATTGGTCACATGACAGAGGGGACACAAAACATATTTAAGACCAGGATCTGTCCAGGCTCGTCCTCTTTCTCACTGACCAAACACTGACTGACAACAGAAGGACTACAGTAGGGGCTCTAGCTGCCTGACACACAGACTGAACCTAAAGACTCACAAGAAAAGGTGAACACAGACTTTGGAGAGAGCGTGTAGATTTTTGGTGTTTTACCTAAAGAGCTGTAACTCTTCTATGCTTTCAGAGTAAAAGTTACTGTGGTTTTGGAAACTCCTGTGCAAAGCTCATGCTCTTTACATTATCTGTCCTGTGGCTCTGAAGAGTTAAACTATAAACCAGAGCACCCATAACAAAGTAGGATTCTGGAGGAGAGCATGCAGAAGCAAAAAACAGTTACCTACCTTTCGTAACTGTTGTTCTTTGAGATGCGTTGCTCATATTCATTCCATTCTAGGTGTGCGTGCGCCCACATGCGTGGCTGTTGGAGATTTTTGCCTTCGCGATATCTCTAGGGCCGGCCATGGCACCCTCTAGAGTGCCGCGCTCATATCGTGGTACATCAAGTGCTGCCTACGCCCTCTCTTTTCCTTTTTGCCGACAACTCCGACACGGGGCAGGAGGGCGGGTAATGGAATGGACATGAGTAACACATCTCGAAGAACAGTTACGAAAGGTAGGTAACCGTTTTTCCTTCTTCAAGTCCTTGCTCATGTCGATTCTATTCTAGGTGACTCACAAGCAGAATCAATGGAGGTGGGATCAGAGTTCACAGTCTTGCAGTTTGCAGCACTGCTCTGCCACAGTCAGCATCGCCTTGAGCCTGTTTGGTCAGCGCCTAGTGTGACACAAACGAGTGGACGGACAACCAGGTTGCAGCCCTCTTGAAACAGCTCCTGCACCAGGAAGTCTGCTGATTACGCTGCGCCTTAGTCGAATGAGCTGTCACAATCGCCAGTGGGGGCATTTTTGCCAGCTCATCACAAAAGCGGATGCAGGCTGTGATCCAAGACGAGATTCTCCGGGCTGACACTGGGCAACCTCTCATCCTATCAGTGACAGCGACGAATAACTGCACTGACTTATGGAACGGCTTTGTTCTGTCTATGTAGAAGAACAGCGCCCGTCTGATGCCCAGGGTATGCAGCCTGCGCTCCTCATCCGTCGCATGAGGCTTTGACAAAGGACTGGTAAGTAAATGTCTTGACCAGTATGGAACTTGGAGATGACCTCAGGCAGAAAGGCCAGGTGGAGATGCAGCTGGACCTTGTCTTTATAGAAGACCATATAGGGCGGCTCCGTAGGGGTCACTCACAGGCATAGGCCTGCTGCAGTCTGAGCAGGACTTAAATCCGGGAGACCAGGGCATGCCCCACCTGGGGCAAAGTCCTAATGGGACCCTAACTATTAAGTAATTATTAAGTATTAGTTAGCTAACAACTACTTAACACTATCAAATGCAAACTATGTACAACGGTCCTAAGAGGCGAAGTTCAGAATGGTAGGAATTGCTAGCTCTTGCTAAGAAAGAAAGGTACTCCGACTGACCACCACGGGTGGTAAGAAGGAACTGTGAGGGCATAGAGCTGGCGGTACCTGATATACAGCAGCGTGAGCGCGGCACTCCAGAGAGCGCAACAGCCGGCCCTACGGGTACTGCTAAGACAACAATCTCCAACAGCTGCACATGTGGGTGCGTGCGCGCACACACACACACACACACACACACCCCTAGAATGGAATCGACCTGAGCAAGCACTCAAAGAAGAACGGGGGAGATCTGGGCACTCCTTTCAGAACCCAGGGCAGTTGGACTGCAAAGTCCACATCTACAGGAAGGTGCCAGATAGGGAACGTCTACACTGCACACTAACTCTGGGCTCTGACTAAGCCCCCCACCCACCCACAAATCAGTCAGCAAGCACTGAGGTGCCAGGTTCTAGGACTCTGCTAGGGGGATAGGTGAAAGACTAAGGCCTGCTGTGACTCGGGTCCAAGCCTCACCATTTTGTAGTGTGGACGCAACTCAAGCTGCAGATCCAAGTCAGAAGGTCTGCATAGTTCAGTGTGGACGATTAGTGTGACTATGAGACCCAGGGTTCAGCAATTGTAAAACCAGCTTTACAATGCAGTGTGGACACTCAAGTGTGGGCTTGGAAACACTGAATCCACAGACACAGGTTTACAATGCAACGTACACATACTCACTGAGGCCCAGAATTAGAAAACAGTGACAGGACATTGCCCTGCCCCAGCAGGCTTTGAAGCACATGGAATCCAAAACTGGGTCCTTATGACCACCCATAAGGGGGACCTAGACTTGTCCTTAACAATTTTAATCAGAAACTGAAGATTCGATACTAGATGTTAACCTGATTTTCAGTGTCACGGGTTGCTCTCTAGAATGGAAGTTGCACAAGCGCTTCCTTATGGAACACCTGCAGTATGCCCTTGATGATTATTAATGTCTCCCTTACAAACAATGGACCCAGTTCTTCCCCCTCTAGCTTTCATCAGCCAGGAAAGGCATGGGCCCAAAGAATAATTTGTGGAACAATGAGTTCTCAATAGCTCTAGTAACTCTGATGAACCTTCACGGCCTAAACTCAAGCAGAGAAGTCTTAACCTTTGTACCCTCAAAATACCACTCTGTATGTACAGAAGCAGACAGCTCAGTTTGAATCTGCTCTATTTTAACCACAATGTAATCAGAATCAGAGATTCAAATCAGCCAACAAGAAAATCAACTCCTGAATGTCTATACTTCAAGACAGAGCTGTACATTCCAACTTGAGGAGACAGCAATGCTAGCCCTGACTGAGCTAGAGTGCTAAAAATAGAGTGTAGCTGTGGCCCTGCAAGCACCAGGAGAGGCTAGCTGCCGTTACTCATTATGGTGGATGGTCATAACAACATAAGAATGGCCATACTAGGTGAAACCAATGGTTCATCTAGCCCAGTATCCTATCTTCTGACAGTGGCCAATGCCAGAGGGAATGAACAGAACATGGCAACTGAGTAATTCTCTGTCATCCAACACAGGGTGACACAGGGCCAGAAAGGTTAGGCAACTTGCAGGCTAATTGACCTAAATTCAACCTTTAAAGACATATTAAAGAAGTATATAAATGGTAATTAGGGCTATTCCTTATAAATAGCTAACATAGCCATGTTAGATAGACTAGAGCTTTGAAATGCAAACTTGTATTGTTAAAGAATTAGAGGTAATGTTAATTGTATGTGTTTACTTGTATCTTGGTAGATGTTAACCATGTAAACAGATAGTTCCTGTCTGTTACTATATCTGTTAATTCAAAGATCAAGATGTTAACATTTAGATGAAACTTGGGTGTGAACTCATTGTCTATATTTCACTTCGGGCAGATTGGGTGATTATGTCACATGATGAAATCTCCAGGAATTCGTCCAATCAAAGCTGGCAATCCTATCTTTCACTTGGCTGTCTGGGAGGAAGCCCATAGGCTGGGTTGCTTTAAGGGAACTGTGTTTTGGCTATTGTGTAACCAGTAAGGTACTGTAGAAGCTATTTTGTTGCTGGCTTGGTGAATTTAAGTATTAGAACACCCACCAGTTTTGGGGATCATCTATCCTATTCCTTGCAGATTGCCTTAACTGAGCAATCTCAGTGTGCCTCCCCTGGAGCCCCAGTCACAACCAGTTTCTGGCAGTCAGAGGTTTAGGGACACCCAAGCATGGGGGTTGCATCTCTGATCATCTTGGCTAATAGCCACTGATGGGCCTAACCTCCATGAACTTATCTAATTCTTTTTTTGAACCCACTTATACTTTTCATTTTAGCAACATCCCATTAACGAATTCCACAGGTTGAATGTGCATTGTGTGAAGAAGTACTTCCTTACGATTGTTTTAAACCTGCTGCCTATTAATTTCTGGTTCTTGTGTTATGTAAAGGGGTAAATAACACTTCCTTAGTCACTTTTTCCATACCATTCACGATTTTATAGACCTCTAAATCATATTCTTCCTTAGTTGTCTCTTCTCTAAGCTGAACAGTCCCAGTCTTTTGAATCTCTCCCCATATGGAAGCTATTCCATACTCCTAATAATTTTTGTTGCCCTTCTTTGTACTTTTTTCATTTCTAATATAGCTTTTTTGAGATGAGGCGACCAGAACTGCATGCAGTATTCAAGGTGTGGACGTACCATGGATTTATATAGTGGCATTATTATATTTACTGTCTTATTATCTGTCCCTTTCCTAATGGTTCCTTACATTCAGTTAGCTCAGAGGTAGGCAACCTGTGGCACGCAAGCTGATTTTCAGTGGCACTCACACTGCCCAGGTCCTGGCCACCGATCCGGAGGCCTCTGCTTTTTAATTTAATTTTAAATGAAGCTTCTTAAACATTTAAAAAACCTTATTTACTTTACATACAACAATAGTTTAGTTATATATTATAGACTTATAAAAAGAGACCTTCTAAAAACGTTAAAATGTATTACTGGCACGCAAAACCTTAAATTAGAATGAATAAATGAAGACTCGGCACACCACTTCTGAAAGGTTGCCGACCCCTGTTAGCTTTTCTGACTGCCATTGAACATTGAGTGGATGTTTTCAGAGAAGTATCCATGATGACTCCAAGATCTCTTTCTTGAGTAACAACTAATTTAGACCCCACCATTTTGTAGGTATTGCTGCGATTATGTTTTTCAATGTGCATTACTTTGCATTTATCCACACTGAATTTCATCTGCCATTTTGTTGCCCAGTCAGCCAGTTTTGTGAGATCTGTTTGTAACTCTTCACAATTAGCTTTGGACTTAACTATCTTGAGTAATTTTGTATCATCTGCAAACTTTGCCACCTCACTCTTTACCTCTTTCTCAAGATCATTTGTGAATATGTTTAACAGCACTGCTCCCAGTACAGATCACTATGGGACACCGCTATTTACCATTCTCTACATTCTGAAAACTGACCATTCAGTCCTACCCTTTGTTTCCTATCTTTCAACCAGTTACTGATCCATGAGAGGACCTTCCCTCTTATCCCATGACACGTCAAAAACTTTCTGAAATTCCAAGTACACTATATCCACTGGATCAACCTTGTCCACATTTATTGACCCCATCAAAGAAATCTAATAGATTGGCGAAGCACGATTTCCCTTTAGAAAAGCCATGTTGCCTCTTCCCCAACAATCATGTTCATCTATGTGTCTGATAATTCTGTTCTTTATTATAGTTTCAACCAATTTGCCAGGTACTGAAGTTAGGCTTACTGACTCGTAATTTCCAGGATCGCCTCTGGAGCGTTTTTTAAAAATTGGCATCACGTTATTCCCCAGTCACCTAGTAGAAAAGCTGATTTAAGTGACAGGTTACATACCACAGCTTGTAGTTCTGAAATTTCATATTTGATTCCTTTCAGAACTCTGGGGTGAACGCCATCTGGTCTTGGTGACTTATTACTGTTTAATTTATCAAAACCTCCTCTATTGATACCTCAGTCTGCAGCCGTTCTTCAGATTTGTCACCTAAAAAGAATGGCTCAGGTGTGTGAATCTCCCTCACATCCTCTGCTGTGAAGACCAATGCAAGAATTAATTTAGCTTCTCTGCAATGATCTTGTTTTTCTTGAATTTAACTAGCTCCCTCATTTCTGCCTACCTCCCCTTTTTGAAGTTAAATGCTATTGTGGTGGGCTTCTTTGGTGCTCCCCCCAAAAAGGTTACTAAAATTATATTATAGTCACTACTACTGACTCAAGCTCAAACACTTGATCAAGTGTGCGACTAGCTACATGAATTGAGCTTTGATAACCACATAGTTACCATAGTAGCCATAAAGCCCAGAACTGATGCTAAAGATTCATCATCCACATGGATGCTGAAGTCACTGAGTACCATCTAATGTCAACGGACAAAGATTTGGGTTTGGAGAAAGATAATTAATAAACCAAGACTAGCTCAGCTTGACCCTATCCTAGGACTCTCATACAAAACGAATAAACTATGGTTACATCTATACATGAAGCTGGGTGTGTGATCTCCAGCTCAAGTAGACATACTTATGTGAAGTCTCATTAAGGTCACATCCTAAAAATAATAGTGTAGCCGCAGTAGCACAGGCAGTGGCAAGCAGCAGCCTGGGCTAGCCATCCCACCTACAAAGTTGCCCAGATTCTCTGGATACATATCCAGGGCAGCTAGCCTATATTGCCGCTCACAGCAGCATGTGGACATCAGCCCATGCTACTATGGCTATATTTCTATTTTCTGTGAGCTATCTGGATGACAGCTAGCATGCATATGTCTACTTGATCTGGAACTCACACCCCCAGCTCCAACTGTAGACATAGCCCATATGAGATACAGTTTTAGGCTAGGAGACCACTTACGTGGTACAGACACACCACCCCATCTCCAATCCCCCTTAGGCTCATACTGTACCAAAAACTTGACTGATACCAACTGTGTCAAGACAGGTCAAGCATATTATCCAACCAGGTTTCAGTAATACTTGTTAGATTACGGGCTTCATCCAGACAGACAGGTTCTCTGTAATAGCTGGCTTCTTTTGTATGATGCCCCAGCGTGCACTTTGCTGGTATCATCGCTCTCATCACACTGCTGCAGACTGGGGACAAAATAAGTATTCTCTTCCTTGTCATTGCACAGTTTTAAAAATTTTTCACTATTCCTATTGTTTATCCTGTAGGGTATATGACATTAAGAAAAAAATGCAATGGTGTGGAAGAACCACTTGCCTTATCTCCAGGCTTCAGTCTGCAACACTGTTCAGTGACAGGTGTGATGACACCAGCAGAGTGCATGCTGAAGTATCACACAGAGGAAGCTGCAGTTCATGAACTTGAGGGGAAAAAAAATAAAACATTGTTAAATGGTGAAAAAATGATACGTAATGTCCCCTTTACTAGTCCCTAATCAAAATATCCTGATGCTTTTATAAAGTGTACAGATTACATTCAGGATTCTTTTGCAGCTTCATCAACCCAGGAAAATAAGCATCTTAGTATCCTGGGAAACAGACTTAGGTGATTCTCATTACTTTTTTTAATTTAATATTCTGAAAACATGCCCTGACTCACTATAGTGTAGACAAATACGAAAGATCCTCCTTTTTTAAAATTCCTGGGTAAAATTCTGGTTCCAATGAAGTCAGTGGCAAAATCCCCATTGTCTTCTATGGAACCAGCACTTTAGCTCCTGTGTGTATCATTTCTATCTTCCTTACTAAATGTCCACTTTACCCACAATATACATTAAGCATCCAATTCAACTACCACTAAAGACAACATACATCTTTCCACTGACTTCAAATGCCTAGTAAAACATACCCAAAATCCCAGAATTTCAATGACACTGTAGTGAATGCTGACTGACTAGAATAATTTTTTATGCATTGTATCTTTTTGTCAAGAATATGTAAAATAACAAGTATCCTGGGATGTTCTAATTAAGTCATGCTTACTTGACTAAGTGTTTCTTTAATAACTATACTGTTCCTGTATTGTACTAAAGACATTTTCACCAGTTTTATCCCTGCAGTATTGTATTCTTTAGTAATTACTTTATTGCAGACTAACTCTTTCATTGAAGAGGACTTGCATCCTATCCTAGTTTATTGAGCAAATATATAGAGCCCTCTAGTCACTCACTGTGCAAACAAATTCTACTGAATAACTGTTGACCACTTTGCTAGGGTAAATGTTTACTGTAGTTTTTACAGCCGGGAAAGTATTTCTGTCAAAGAACTGTTAAATATTAAATTACTGTATCTGTCTGAGATAGACTGACCCTGAAACAGTGGGTGCTTTGAAAATATCCGTATTAACCACATGCCACATCCAGAATGAAACAACAATGTAAACCAAAGATAGCCTATGCACTTACCATGGTAACCAAGGTTTGTTTGAAAAACATTCCACAAGGTAATGTTTGCTGTCACCCTGATTTCACATTGATAGTAAATGACAAATTGGAGCAACTCTGTTAAAACATAATTCTGAACAGACTGTGAGGCATATGCTAGCACAAAGTAAAAAAGGTAAGAAATTATTATTATGGAGAGGTGATAGTCTCTCTCTAAATTAAGACTGAATTTGTCTTCCCATTATATACCCAATTTTCACAACTACCTCCTAACTTAACAGTAGCAGGCCAAAAAACAAAAAAGAACGTCCTTGGGATTTGTGAACAGAAAGTGTCCTTGCCTGGGCATCTTAATTTCAATTTGCCCCAAAATGTAAGAAAATGTATCTACAGTGTCACAGACAGCTTCAGGCTCTCCTCTGCGGTGTCCACCCCATTAAATAATTATAAAGCACAGGCTGGATCCCCTTCATGTCCTTCCTCCATCTAGTGAAAAGGCTAATGTTTATATAGTGACCTTTATTTCCCATCACACCTTGCCAGAAACTATGATACTAATATCGCTGCCAACAAAAATAGTTACCCACCATTTTATAACTATTGTTCTTCAAGATGGGTTGTTCATGTCAATTCTAATCTAGGTGTGCATACGCCCATGTGCACAGTCATCAGAGATGTTTGACTTAGCAGTATCCCTAGGGCCAGCTGTGTCGTCCTCTTGAGTGCTGCGCTCATGCCCTGGTATATCCGGGGCTGCTGGCCCTACGCCCGCTCAGTTCCCTCTTGCTGACAACTCTGACAGAGGGGTAGGAGGACAGGTAATGGAATGGGCATGAGCAACACATCTTGAAGAACAACAGTTATGAAAAGGTGGGTAACCATTTTTTCTTCTTCAAGTGCTTGTTCATGTTGATACCATTGTAGGTGACTCCCAAGCAGAATCCTCGGAGGTGGGCTCACAGTTCAGGGCATTGTAGATTGTAGCACTGCTCTGCTGAAACCAGCGTCTTCTCAAACTTGCTGGGACATGACCTTGATCAGAAACGCCAGGTGCAGGCGCAGCTGACCTTTGTCCTTAGAAGACCGTATAGGGCAGTTCAAAAGTGAGCCCTGATCTCTGACCCCCTATGGGCTGACGTTATAGCAACCAAGAAAGAAACCTTCCAGGAGAGAAGCAGGAGGGACCGGGAAGCCAAGGATTCAAAGGGATGACCCGTGAGCCTGGACAGCACAAGATTCACGTCCCAAGGAGGGCCCGGTTCCTGGACATGTGGGTAGAAGCGCTCCAGCCCTTTCAAGAATCGCATTGTCATGTTATGGGCAAAGAGAAACCTGCCCTGGACCGGGGGCTGTAGCAACGAGACGGCCACCAGGTGGACTTTGATGGAAGAGAGGGAGAAACCTTGAAGCTTAGGATGCAGCATTTAATCCAGGATGTCCTGAAGCGAGGCCTGCAAGGCCTGAAGGTGCCACTCCGAGGCCCAATACTGGAATCTTTTCCATTTTGCCAGGTAAGTGGCCCTGGTTGAGGGTTTCCTACTGCAGAGCAAAACTTGCTGAACACGGGCCAGACATGCCCTTTTCTCCACGCTCAGCCATGCAACAGCCAAGCTGTCAGGTGCAGCACTGCCAAGTTCAGATGCAGCAGGTTGTCATGGTTCCGAGACACCAGATCTGGTTGAAGAGGTAGCCGAAAAGGCAGGCTGTCAACAGGTCCAACAGCATGCCGAAGCAGTGCTAATGGGGCCACGAGGATGGCGCGCTCTCTCTCCTGCTTGACTTTAACCAGGACCCTGTGGATCAATGGCACCAGCGGCAAGGCATACATGAGTGCACCAATGAAGGGATGAGGAAGGCATCCGAAAGGGAACCTTTCTCCAGACCCTGGATGGAGCAAAACTGGTGGCACTTCCTGTTCTGCCTGGACATGAACAGGTGCACCTGGGGAATTCCCCACCTTTGGAAGATTACATTGACCATCTCCAGATGGTGGGACCACTCCTAGCGAGACGAGAAGGTCCTGTTGAGGCAATCTGCTAGAACATTCTTGGAGCCGGGTAGATGAATGGCATGCCATGCACAGAAGTTCCAAAGGTTGAGCACCTCCTGACAAAGGGCTGAGGATCTGGCCCCTTGATGTAATACAACATAGCGGTATTGTCCGTCAGGACCTGCACTGCCTTACCTTTCAGGTGGGGCAAGAACACCTGGCAGGCCAGGCATTGATAAGGAGGGCTAGACTGTCTTGTAGCCAACGGCCCTGGGTGCTGAGCTCGCCCATGTGGGCTCCCCAGCCCAGATCCGAAGCATTGGAGACCAGGGTCAGCAATAGGGATGGGGGGCAGCACCAACTTGGGGTCAAGACACCAACTCAGGGACAAAATAACTTGGCTCAGCACCGTAACCACTTGGTCCAGGGAGTGCCTTTTGGGGATATAAACAGAGTCCAGGCGCACCTGCAGAGGCCGCTGACACGTACATGCATGTGGCCATATACCTCACAAGGTGTGGGCTGTAGTGAGTGGGTGGTTCCTTAAATGGCAGATTAGATCCACCATGGCCTGAAAACATGCTTCTGGAAGGAAGGCCCTGGCCAGTGTGGAGTCAAGAATGTCCCAGATGAACTCTATGCATTGGACTGGCGTTAATGTGGACTTTTCTGTGTTTATCAACAGGCCCAGGTCACAGCAAGTGGAGTGCACCAGGTCGAGGCTCCTCTGCACCTGATCCAGAGGCCTGCCCTAGTTGTCGAGGTACGGAAACAGGTGGACTCCCCAACGTCTGAGGTAAGCGGCCACCGGCGCCATGCACTTTGTGAACACCCTCAGAGCCAAAGAGAGTGCCATGAACTGGAAATGGTGCCCTCCCACCAGAAATGGAGGAAGCACCTGTGGCCCGGGAATATAGAAATATGGAAGTAGTGTCTTTCAAGTCAAGAGTGACGTACCAGTCTCCCAGATCCAGGGAGGGGATGATGGCGGCCAGGGAGACCAAGCGAAACTTCAACTTCTTGAGAGACTTGTTGAAGTGACACAGGTCCAGGATGGGTCTGAGGCCCCCTTTTGCTTTTGGGATTAGGAAGTACCAGGAGTAGAACCCCTTTCCTTTCATGCCCCTCCATGGCACCCAGATGCAGCAGGTTCTTGACCTCCTAAACGAGGAGTTGCTTGTGAGAAGGGTCCCTAAAGTGGGATGAGGAAATTGGGAGGCCAAAAATTGCAGGGTATAGCCCTAAGCTATTATGACCAGGACCCAATGGCCTGAGGTAGCCCACAACCAGGCTGAACAGTAGGGGAAAAGGTGGTTGAGGAAATGTAGCAGTGGATCCATGGAATTAACTGGGGTGTTGCTCTCAAACATGCCATCAAAACAAATAATTCTGCCCTTCAGAATGCTTGGCCTGGCCAGGCTGCACAGTGGGAGACAGAAGGACGGTGACAACTAAACACAGTGCCCCAGTCCCTTCTTCTAGCAGGCCCGGAACGAGGCTGCCACGACCTTGGTGGTGGGGGAGGCCAGAAATGCTATGTGCCGACTAGGGTGTGAATGCCCAGCAAACTGAGATTGGCTTTGGTGTCCTTCATTCCAAGCAGCCTCGCACCCATCTGATCGGAAAACAGACCGTTCCAATCGAAAAGGAGGTCTTGAATGGAATTCTGCATCTCCTGGGAGAGTCCAGCTGTTTGAAGCCAGGAGCTCATCACCAACGTGGATGCCACCATCCTAGCTGCTAAGTCTGCCATATCCACGCCATCTGAAGGGTCGCCATGGTGCCCTCCCGCACTAGAGTGACAAATTCTTGGACCCAGTCTTGTGGGAGGGACTTATGGAGAGTGTCCCATAAATTGAAGTTAAAATGGCCCAAGAGGTTCGCCACCCGAAACTGTAGACTTACAGTGGATACATTTTTCTTCCAAACAAGTCCAGTCACCTGGCCTCCTTATTTCTTGAGGTGGAACTAGAGTGCCCTTGTTTCTGCTTTTCATTTGCCGTGGAGACCACCAGTGAGCCAGGGGAAAGGTGGGTGTAATAAGACTCAAAACTTTTGGCCGGGACAAAGTACTTTTTCTCAGCATGGTTTGAGGTGGGAGGGATGGAGAAGGGCATCTGCCAATTGGCCTTGGCAATTTTGAAGACCCATTCAGGTACCGGTAGTGCGACATGGTTAGGGGGCGAGGCTGACAGGACGTTGAACAAGGTGTCCTCCTGTTCAGCCATCAACTCCACTTCCAGGCCCAAGTTTTCAGCCACTTGCTGAAATAAGGCCTGGTGGTCTTTAACATCAGGCAGGCTGGCTCTGGAGGGTCCAATGACCACCTTGTTGGGGGATGAAGAGGAGGACTGCAACAGTGAAGGAGGAGCCTGCTCCTCCTCCTCCACTGGGGAGGATGGCTTGGGGGTAGGCACAGCCTCCTGACGCTCCGTCACCAGGTGTGCTTCTGTTACTGGGCCTGGTTCCGTGGCAGTGGCTGACGAGTGGACCGAAGTGGGCTTCACCATGGCCGGAACCCCCCAGGCATTCCAACATGGCCACTGCGCTGGCCATTGGCCTGGCGGCCATTGCCCCGGTACCGCCAATGTTGGCTTGGACACCCAATCTTGTCACTGGGGACGAGGCGACAGGCTGAAGCGGCCCTGAAATCCAGACGAGCCCCCTTCCGGAGACCATGGAGGGGCTGTAGAGGCTGGGAACTGGTGCCCCGCCTGAGGGAACTGGCACCAACGGTGTGGCAACCGGGGATGGTGCCAAGGAGATTGGAGGTGGGAAGGAGATGGGATTGGTGATGGGACGACATCCAGGATAGCGACCGGCACCGGTAATAGGGGAATGACACCTCTGTCACGGCAAGCCGGATTGAGATGACGGCGACCATGACCGCGGGGCCCGGCAGAGACCAATGGTAAGTCTGTGCCAATCTCGACAATGGCACTGGCATCAGGCGGTGGAGAGCGTGCCATTATCTCAAGGGATCAGCAATGCTCCACCACTCCCTGGGGAGCCGTATCATCTGGCTTGCCCTCTTGGAGAGCTTTAGCTGAAGCCTGCGGCACTAGAGGCACCGGCGGCCTGGGTGGCTTGTGCTCCTTCAACGTCTGAGCTCTCGAAGGCATCGGTGCCAGCAGAGAAGTCTCAGCTCGCAGGAACTGGAGGAGGACCTTTTACTGCGTTAACAGCCCAAACTAGAGATGGCCTACTGCAGAGCTCTGGGGTGGGCAGGTGATCCAGGGCAGATTCTTTTCTTACTGTCAACTGGCCCTTCTTTGACGGTGCTGGGCAGCCGTGCTTCTTTGCCCTCTTCTTCGGTACCGGCGACATAAAATGGTGCCAGGAGGGCCCCGGTGGTGTACTTCGCACCGATACCGAGCGGACTCCATAAGGAAAGCTCTGAGCTTGATGTCCCTCTCCTTCTGCGTGCAACGCTGAAAGCTTTTACAAATCCAGCACCTCCCTTTAATGTGCACTTCCCTCAAGCACTTGAGACAGCTGCCAGGGGGGTCTCTAACAGGCCTGTTACAGGATTCACAGGGCTTAAAACCCAGAGACTGGGGCATGCCTGCTGGGGTCAGAGTCCCCACTGGGACCTAGCTACTAACAAACTACTACAATAAACAGGTACTTAACACAAATAATAATTATATACAAAGCCTTAAGGCACAAAGTTTGAGATAAGAAAAACCGCTAGCCCTTGATGAGCAAGGAAAGGTGCTCTGACTGACCACCATGGGCGGTAAAAAAGAACTGAGAGGGTGTAGGGCCGGCAGCACCCGATATACCCGTGCATGAGCACAGCACTCAAGGGGGCGACACAGCTGGCCCTATGGAAACTGCTAAGGCAAAAATCTCTGATGACCACGCACGGGGGCATGCGCACACCTACAATGGAATCAACATGAGCAAGCACTTGAAGAAGGATTCTGCTTATGAACCTTAAAAGAGCCTGGGCATCCCATGACATCCATTAGAATCAAATGTAACCATTTGAAATTTTACAATTAGTTCTCAGCCCACAATAAAAAAATTTCTGGAATGTTTCTGTCAAATCAGACAAGGCAATTCCGAGATAAAGAGGTTCCAAAAAATGAAGTGTGTCTCATTTTTCATCATATCTTCAAAATGGCTTCACTCTGGAAATTCCATTTTTTGCCCTGCTGATCCTGGCATGTGTTGTTGCCTTTATCTTTTTTGGGGGAAGGAGATGATGTGTGTGTACAACTTTGCAGATATCATCTCCTTTTATATGTACATAATTAATTCTTTATTTCTGATGGGTTTTCTATAAAGCGTGCGTCAAGTCAAAGCACGCTTTATATTCCAAGAATGCATAGACTAAAGGGGGAAAAGAAAAACCACATGAAAGACAAAACCTCAGGTAAGAGGAATATGGGAAAGAAAGACAGACAGACAGAAAGAAAGGTATGAAACTCGCTGGGAAGGAATGGTCTATCTTGGTGCAACCTGAAAGTTTTTTTCTGAACAGCTGAAATGCCCAGATAAATAATTTCACCACCCTGGAGTTAAGGTTGAATAGACATAACAATGACCTTTGTTCAAAAATTCTTTAAGAGAATTACCATTTAAAAAAATATCCTAATTCTAAAAATCCAGATATTCCAAATTTATGGATAGTACAGAAATGCCCAGAAAGGAGAAACTCCGCTCCCAGTGTCACCAACCTCAAAACAACTGGACATTTAGACACATTTTCCATCAACAACAACAGAGGTTCATTTTATCTGTGATTTAGCTGTAATCCCAACAATTAAAAACACCTTGAACTACAATATCCTAATCTTACAGTAATTACACAGTACGGTATCATTTAAACCAAACTGCACCTGTGTTTACATCACTGAGCCATGCACGGATCCCATAGTCCTACTTGAACGCCTAGTTAACTAATTTTTCTTTCTACAAACAGTGCTACTGTTTGAGCTCCTCTAAGTATGAAGGGTCTGGTATGGTTACTCTTCCAAAACTTTGTGCCAGGAAATTAGCTCTAAAATGTAACTCCGTATACATATTTTCAGATCCTAGGTTAATGGTTTGATTTTCTAATTTTTTAAAAAAGGGAAACAGTTGAGCTGTTTTGTTTGAAAACACAAAACTAGTAGAAAAATCCTGGAAGAGAATATCTACATTTCATCATATTCCAATTTTAGAGGAGTTCATTTTAAAAAATCAAAAGCTCTAACCCTATGTGACAGATTGTCTCTTCCCCATGCCATATTTCTGCAACTGAAATCAGGTGGAGGTTTTAAACTGTTGGTAGGTTGATTTTCCTCCTTACATATACATAATGTAAACTTCATAATTCATCACTCTGCTACAGAATTCATATCTTTTAGTCTTTTTTTACACAGTTCTTTCTTTCCTCATGCAGTATACTTCTGAATTTTTTATGTATTTCTAAAGACACCATTTACAGATTTGCTGAAGTTTATAATAGCTAAAGTGAAAATTAGAGTTGATTATAGAATGCACAACTGCCAAAATAAATGAGACGTACAGGAAAGATGCAGCATATACATATTATATATGTATGAAAAAAAAGGGCGGATTTCAACAGTATCACGCTGCTCATAAAATTACAGTTTCTAAAAACATTAATATTTTCTGCTCTTTGAATCAATGGTGAAAAGAACTACAGCTCTATAAATTCAAAACTGTAATGTAACAAATCATTGTACACCTGTGAAAAAGCTATCAATATGCAAAAAGTTACAAGTTAATATATAAACAGGTAAATTTCTAACATATTTACATACACTAATTCAAAATCTTGTGAATTTGCATGAGGTAAGAGGTATTAATTTTTACATTCACTGCACATTAAAAACAGTGTCAGATGCTGAATGTTCATGGGAATAAATTTTCAAGCACAAGTAATGAAGCATGAAATAGGAAGTCACAGATTAGAATGACCTTTGAAAACAGACATGGTACAGTATATTATAAAAAAAAGTCTTTCAAGCAGCATACATAAACCACAAAGGACTACTCACCATGTCATATGCAGTTACAATCTTTTTCAAGACCTCTGGAACAGTCCCTTGGATCTCCATAGTGGGATACTGATCACTGAGATTCAGTAGTACCAAGGGTGTACTATCAGGTCCGACCAAGCGGGTAGACACTGCCAGAATACACTGCATAAGATTTGCTACAGGAGAAAGGCCACATAATTCTTTGAATGAAACTACTGCATTCTGTTAAAAAGAAAATAAAAAAGTTACTTTACAGTTAACCATGATTTTTAGTCTCTCATTCATTCAGTTTAATAGACTTACATTTCATTGTATAATAGTTATAACCAAGCAACAGCGTAGAACTATCGGTGGTTTTGTCCTGGAAAAATGGCAGTTTTCCAAAGCAAACAAAGTACCACAGATATTTGCAATATTTTATTTATCAGAGATATTAAAATCCTGCTACAGAAAATAAATATTACTTAGAATAAAGAGGTTGTAATATGCTACTATTAACTTCAAATTTTCAATAAATATAAAAACAATGAACTACTAATCCATGTTCATTGAAAAAGCTTTTGAAAATCTTCAAAAAGTATTTAAAATGTTTTTTTTTAAATTCAACTGCTTAAATGTTATGTGCTGAATGTCTCAAATAAACTTAGTAAGGTGGAGGTGGCAAGTCAGTCCATTTGTAACTTTAAACATACCTATTGTATATGTCAGCATTCTCCAGACATGCTGAGGATCTGCTGGCTCCCACTTGGTGTGATGCCAGAATGCTGCACACCACTAGTGATGTCACACTATCACTTAGATGACCTTCTAGGAGTATTTGTTAAACCCAATATTGTACATATTCCAAGAGTTTATAGTATTTTTATTTTGTAGTCTAGAATATAAAATATATATGTTTAAACTTAAGAAACATTGAAATATTGTAAACATCAGCCATTTATCTTAATCCTATAAAATGATTCCAGCCTCCAGTCAATTCCTATGATGGGAGTGCTCTCCACCATAGTGAATTTAGGGTTGTTGCACTAAGTGGGAGGTGGCAATCTGTGACAAGTCTGGAGTTTGTGGACCTGTAAGAGAAAAATCAGTAAGTTTAAGTAACAAATGTTCCAAGTGCTCCTCTTACCTTGGTCATTTGGGATATTCTGCACATATTTTAAAGCATATGACAAGTTTATAGGTCTTAAGTCACATTTTTACTTTCTGAAAGACCTTTATACTGCCAGAGGGGTGTAAAGTGGTTTTAGTGTAAATGGGAATCAGGGCTTAAATGCTTAGGCCACTTTTAACAGACAATCCACATCAAGTTGACAACCTATTTTTAAATGAACATCTTATGTATAAATTTGTATACATAAATTATTTCCAGTACAGTGACTGGTACATCACTCAATTATTAACATAAATGTTTAACTGTTAGAGTAATTAGCCACTGGAACAATTTACCTAGGGTTGTGATGGATTATCCAATAGTGACAATTTTTAACTCAAGATTGGATATTTTTCTAAAAAAATACGTTCTAGGAATTATTTTGGGGAAGTTCTATGGCCTATGTAACACAGGAGGTCAAACTAGATGATCACAATGGTTCCTTCTGGCCTTGGAATCTATTAATTTTATCTTTCAAATAATTCATTTTCAATTTTTAGTAAACCAAGGCTATTTGTAATAATTAGATTGGAATTTAATAAAACAATAGGACATCTGAAAAGACAGACCTTATACTGCTTTTCATTTATAGATCTCAAACTTTACAAATGTGGATAAGCATTACAAACGGCAATTTTACAGAAAAAAAACCCTTAAGACCCAGGGAAGTTAAGTGGCTTGTCTAAGGGCACATAGCGAGTCAGTGGCAGGACAGTGAATAGAATTCAGGTCTTCTGACTCCCAGTTTGATGTCTTACCCACTAGCCCATGCTGACTTTCATGATTCTCTGCACTGCACTGCCAAGCAACGTGGATGTTCTATACCGTATCCCAGTATAATCACAGACATCATACATTCAGCTGTGGTAGTGATACCAGCTTTTGCATTAGTAACACAATGCATATTGCTGACTACAGAAAAAGGCTAGATATGGCTAAAGGGATTCTAATGACTACTCAAACAAGATCTTGGTGTAGTTCATTATACTTCTAAGTGTACTTTATTCCATGAAATACTTTTCTATTTCATATTTAAAATAACTAGATACCTGAAGTTGTCTGTCTTTCTAGCTGCTATATCATGGCAATTATAGTAGTAAATGGATATGTAATTAAGAAATTAAACCATTTCAAATTCCCTGACTTATACATTTTGCAATTGTCTTTATTTTAATGGATTTTTTTTCTTCTTTTTTTTAGGCCAGTTTATACAGGGTGTAGCACACATTATATTACAATTTAAATTTTATAGACATATTATGCAAATCTGTCAGTTAAAATAATCAAAATTAGCATTCTATCATTCACCTCAACTATATCTCTCTTGGGAACATTTCCAGGTATGCTACTGATAAGTTGGGAAGATGTAAATACATCTTTCAAAGTAAAAGAATGAAATGCATACAAGGAAATTCCTTCCCATGCACTGACCCTAAAACCCCTACTAAATTAAGTTTTTCAAAAACACACCAATCTGAAAAATAAAATAGCATACTAGTTATGAGCACACTTTTTTATTGTATATTGAAGTCTTAGGATCCAGGTTTCTCCTTAAGGCACTCTAATTCCATTGTGTATAGGCTAGGAGATTTTTTTTTTTAAGAATCTTTCGTTAATTACAGTTTACATTCATATCTAGTCTGCAATCTGAATCTCATTTACCAGTCATAATCACGCCTCCACATTTTGCTAGTGATCTTTGCTTATGGAATGGAATGGGAAGTTGCAGGAGACTGGATACAATTCATAAGAACAAGTGTGCAACACATCATGCAAATCTGTCAGTTAAAATAATCAAAATTATTCTATCATCCGCTTAAACTATATCCGTCTTGGGGACATTTCCACATATACTAGTAATAAGTTGGGAAGATGTAAATGAATCTTTCAAAGTAATAGAATGAAATGCATAAAAGAAAACTCCTTCCCAATCACTGCTCCTAAAAACCCTAATAAAATTACATTTTTCAAAAACACACCAATTCTGAAAAATAAAATAGCATGCTAGTTATGAGCACACCTTCTTATTGTATATTGAAGTCTTAGATCCAGGCTATCCTTGATTAAGACACCTTAAAAAAAATCTCCTAGCCAGTACACAATGGAATAACAGACCTTCCTTCATTACAGATTAGATTCACATCTAGTCTGCAATCTGAATCTCATTTACCAGTCATAATCATGCTTCCAAATTTTGTTTGTGATCTTTCCATATAATAATGTCCTTGGCATAAATCATACTGAATGGAATGGGGAAGCTGCTGGATACAATTCAGAAGAACAAGTGTAATCTTTAAAGTTTGCAATACTGTTAAAATCTTTCATTATTACAACTTTCAACATAACTTTATTCATAAACAAAAGTTATCTGCACTGATATACAGTACAAATTGAGCCTCAAGCATGTTTCTTTGACCCAGTTTTTCCTTAAAGTCACATAAAATAAGATTTAATGGGTAACTTTTTTGATATGGTTATACTTAATTCTATTTTTTAGTGCTAGGACTTTTACTGTAGCTTTTATATACACCTCTACCCCAATATAAGGCGACCCGATATAACACAAATTCAGATATAACGCGGTAAAGCAGTGCTCCGGGGGTGCAGGGCTGCGCACTCCGACGGATCAAAGCAAGTTCGATATAACGCGGTTTCACTTATAATGTGGTAAGATTTTTTGGCTCCCGAGGACAGCGTTATAACAGGGTAGAGGTGTAGTTAAAAGCTTCATCAAACAGAATATTATTCTTTACATTTTTCTCTACCCTGTTCCAGATCAGCAGTTCTTGTACCAGGAATGGTTATCAATACACAAAAGATGCAATCTAACAGTGGGATCCATAATCCAGCATTTTAGCCTATACTACTTCCTATCATTCTGCAATACTGTATTTGTTTGATATTGCAGTCTTTAAAACACCCCTTTTGGGGGAGAAGGAGTAACTCCATCCCCATTTAACGTGTTTGTAAAATACTAATGGTCTTTTGGATTCTGGTAAGGGAAGGATCTCTTTGAAAGGTCTGCTAGTGATGTGAGGAAATTTTTCACCTCATAAAGACACGGGAAAGCCATCACACTATGTTTCATTTACAGGGTCCTTGAGAATTCTTTCAGATATGAGGGGGTCTCTGAATACACAGTAAACTGTTCACAAGTTTTATTATTGTTAGTAATGTTTTCTCCCTGCACTTCTATTTTACTTAATTTCTTAAAGCTGAAAAGTAGTCTCTACCCTTTTTTCCAGTATATCTAGTGTACTCTTCTCAAGAAATAGGGCCAGTTAATAGGCTTGAATTATAGCACAAACCATGTGTTGGTACTAGGAGTTATCTTAATAGACAATATCATCCAGCTACTGTTCAAAAAGAGTCTGTTTTTAAATTCATACAGTATAAAAACATGATAAATGAATGATATTATAAAATGAATGATATTATAAAATGCAGTAACACACACTGCAGAGACACCATAATGCAAAAGTATAACTGTGGCACAAACATTGATAATTTCATCGTAAAAACTGTACCTGCATATTTTCTCTCAGATCCGTGGCATCCCGTATGGGCTGGAGAGCATTCTTGAATACTTCATCTATGGTTTTAATCCATAATGTTCTCATAGAGGCATATTCCCTGGATTTCTTTCCTTTCCTCACTGAGAGGCCACGTTTATGAGGTTTCCCACCACCCCTTCGATTAGTAATAGCAACATGTACAAACAAGAAAGCATGTGCTAAAATTTCTCCAGTTAAAGACTGCAGTGGAACATGCCGATAGCCTGTCTGTAAACACTCAAAGGGAATAGTGTACTGCCCAATAAATTCATCCCCAATGTAATCATCATCTAGTACTACAAAACGCATGACAGCGAGTTCAGGAAGATTAATTTGAAATTCAAAACTTTCATCAAAAATTGGATTGTCTCCATTTTGATGGACAGTTTTTGTCCTTTTTTCTGCACAGTCTGCTGGGATTCCATGAATTTCTACATATACATAAGGATCTACAACATCACCTTTGGCACCGGACCCTTTGGGTTTAGGAAAGTTTTGCCCACTAATAATTTTAACATGAAGAAGCTGAGGTGAAACTCCAGGCACAGTATCTTTTGTATTTGCACTGAAGAAGGATACTTCCTCTCGCATGATGGCAGGACGAAGGACATAACCACAATTCCCATTTTGTCGAAACCAACCAATGTTAAGGTCCATCATTAAGCCAGGTGTCTGAAAGTTCATGGCTACTATCTGACAGCCACACTTCCAAAAATCCTGGGGATTCATATTACTAGAGTCAATCCTCATAGGGCTAGGAAAAACCCTGGCAAGAAAACGTTTGTTGTAATTTACAAAGTCTCCTGGATTTTCATTGGCATACTTGCTAGCAAGCACTTCATTAAATGAACAAACTTCCCAGTATTTCTGGAGCTGAAATGAGACTTGAAACTCTTTGAACTGAACTGATTTACATATGCTTACCAATTCGGAAAGCTCTTTGCAAAGCTGAAATCGTTTCACTATCACAGTGTTCTGTTGTTCTGCACCCTCTTTCCCTACTCTTTGTGACATTTCTGCTCCTTCATCTTCATCTGTAACATCTCCCTCTAGCCCAGAGCAATTAGAGGAAAGCTTCTTTGCTTTAATTAGTATTTTCCCTTTAAGTGAGTCAGGTGAGGGAAGATAAGACTCTTCTATGTTTGGAGACTGTGTGTGTAGCTTGTCACCCAAAATTTTCTTCATGTGTTGAACCATAACTTTCTGCTGCTTAATAGAACAATGATTTTCTAAACACAGAATAAGAGGGTATTCTGAAGCAAAAAATGCATACTTGTTAATAATGTCAATTACACTGCGGAAGACTATCTGTGATGTCATTGTATGTCCTGTATAAATTACAGGCTCATTATCTGGACCATCCCATACATCCAATTCAACACTTCGGCAACCCATTTTAAGAGCACGAATATATCCTGTGATATCAGATGGACCTCGGAACTGGTCCTCTATCAAGTATGTATTGTGAGATGAGTTTATGAAATAATGGGATAAAGGTTGTTTCATATCCTGACAAACCTTTTTATGCTCTGGATCAAATATATGACAGTCAGGTGAAGTAAGATAATTAGTAAAACCATCTATTGAGAGCCAGCCCTTTTCCTGGCCCTCTTTTGATGGTTCATATTTGTGAATAATTTCAAGACTTATTTCTTCTGTGACATGTGCCATTCCCTGTTCTGCTTCTAAAAACATCATAAGGTCCTTGGTATCTAGGAATTCTTTATTGCTGGAAAACTGAACCAATAAGAAGTAGATCTCAGGTCGGGTACAAAGTTCATGGAAAACTTCAATAAATTCTTCCTTTGTGACTTCAGTACCAGTTTTGTCCTTGGATCTATGTAACTCTTTGAACTTCAGCTCAATTTTACTTGTTTTTAAACCCGGATTTAATTTTTTTATAAATTGAACAGCTTTATAAAGGGCTATATGTCCAAAATTATCTACATCAGTTTCACTGAACATTTGTGAAACCCATGAAGTCCGCATATTATCTTGGCTACTTTCTATCATATCTAGTGTATGTTTTCCATAAGAAATTAGGTATCTTAGCCCAGTAACCCAAATGTTTGCAACATCTGCTGAGTTAGCAACGAGATCTAGAGACTCATAGTTATCTCCATAAATAATTGAAAATGCACAGTCTTCTGATATCTGATCATAAATTCCATTGCTGCGGAATATATCTGTATTTTTTCCTGTTCTCACTTCTTTGACTGATTTAATATCAATCTTTGCTTTTTCTGAATCCTTCTTTGAAGGTTCCCAACGCAGGGACTGCATATCTGCATCTAAAAGAAAGTACCGGTGATATACTCTCGAGTTGGACCGAAACTTTCTGAGCTCAGAGCCTTCAACCATTGCATTAATACAGTCACTTGCACTACTGATCTTCTTCTCAGTCGGCATGCTGCTAAATGACACAGTCTTCTTCCGTTCTCTCTTTTGTTTTGTACCATCCTGTGGATTAAAAAAAAAAAGTCAATATGAGCTTGTTTATAGGACATGCAAAATCTTTATGTTCAAAGTTCAAAAATTAATTGAGGAAAATCTAAAGAAGGTATGTTGGACAACAAATCTTTTGTTCTGACACCACAAATGCAAAATCTGACACACTAACAACTGCTTAATGATTGTGTTTGCATAACTATGTATTCGGCATTTTTAAAAACATGTGTTTTTTTGCATCACAAAGCTTAGGTTTTGTATGCCCACAAAATTTAACAAAAAAGGTTTTAAAAGTAAAAAAATGCATAGTATTTTGTTAGTAGCAGCATGGTGAAATAGGTATCTCACATTCTACTAACAAGATGGTGAGAAGTAATCTGTTCCCCTGAGCCCTCATGCAGTCCTTGTAATCATTTGTAGATCCCTAACACCGTATTAAATAGAGTGCTTAGATATCATGGCGATAGGATCCTTAGAAATACCAGAGACAGACTGATACACAAATAAAGAGACAGGTCATGTCCTCACAGAACTTACAAACTAAGTACTGACAGGCAAAACATACACATAGGTCTTCCTCCCTCCCTATCCTGCCCACTGAACATCCCCAATACACACTCTTCCCAACCTGAACTGGGGAAATTCTCCACTAGCCATATCTAGCTGCTTTATGGCAGCTTAATGATTTTAGCAGACAGGAGAGTCTGATGGAGAATATTGGGATGTACAGTAGTGATTTGGGGGGATAGTCTTTGCTAAGATTATTGGGGTTTAGAAGGTGTCACATAAGAGGAGTATCTTAAGGAAGAATTTGAAGGGGGACAGGTGAAGGCATGGAAGACTAGGTTGGCAACAGTGGTTCAGCCTCATCTTAAGAACAATGATTCACCCACCATTTCTGTTTTGTTTTGACGCTAAATTTTCCTTATATATTAAAAAGTCATTTTCTGCAGTAGTTAAAGAAAAACAATACCACTTAGCCAGCTCCACTCGAACTTTGTATCCAGTTTAAGTTCACCTGAATGACAATAACCTAGTGCAATATGTAATGAGTTTCAAAAGAGAAATAATTACATATGTTCATTATCTTGCACCATTCAGACAGAAATCAGCCTAAGAAAATTTCTAGGAGTGTTTGAAAAATGGCCATGTCTTGCAAAAGGACTCAACTTCTTGTCTGTAAGTTCTAACACAATCCTCCCCATAGAAGAACCTCTTGATATTAGATCTCAAGAACAGCAATTTTTCTATTTGCATAATCCTGCAAGGTTCAACTAATTACTTTTCCAGATTTGTATAGAAAAGTTTTGGTGGGGTGTTTTGTTTTGTTTTGTTTGTGAGGGAGGATTTTCTCCCTAGTACTTTTCCTCTGGAAATCTGTTTAATTTTCATTCCAGAGCTAGCAAAGATTGCTAATACGGGCAGCGGCGGGGTACTTTTACTAGATTGTTGTCGCTCCATTCAAATAGAATATTTGAAATACAGATACATTTCCACATAACAAATTTCCTGAAACATTTTCATATGTAATCAAAGGACACTAATAAAAATATGCATCTCACAACACTGCTTACATGGTACCCTATATATAGCACCTAATCTAATAGAGAAAAGGCAAAATGCCTCTCCATCAGTGCATTTGGAAAATACTCATTTAGATGTGAAAATGGAGAATTCTGTTTTTCTGATTTAATATGTGAAGCTACCTTGCCAAGTGTTTAATATATTTAGTACTTTTAGTTCCATCTAAAAATATAAATTTATCAGACATAAATATTGCATCTTTAACAACAGCAAAATCTGTTTTAAGAGACCACCCAAGAGACCAGCAAAAATTAGTTCCCCTGTAAACATGTTTTTTAACTACAGATCAAACTAAACTGCATTGAAAAACTCATGGGATTGCTTCTTGGAGTTGGTCCTTAATTATAAATTGTTCTTTAAGTATTTTAGATTTTCAGCAACAATTTGATTAGAGTTATTTTCTGAGTTTCAATAAAATTCAGTGATAAATTTAATTATTATTAACATGGAGGGGTCATTTATTTTTATGTTCTTGTAGTACTAGGATTCTAATTCTCATTCTCCAACAGACAAGCTCAACAGCATACTTGCACTGTCTTTCTCAAAACAACCATGTCTAATAAGTGGATGGCATGGGAAGTCTGAATTGTTCTGTGCATTTTTGAAATTTTTTAAAGACAGAACAAATAAAATACTACTTCAGATTAATACCAGGGTGGATAAAAATCAATGATTTAAAAAAAATCGGATTGTTTTTATTTAAATCTTTTTTTATACACTGTGTTTTGAGGAAAAAAACCTATCTAAAGATAGTTTTAATTAAGATATATTACACTGGTCTACAATTTTTGAGAAGTCGTCTACTTCAGAGATAAAATGTGCTATTTATTATGTATTTTGATGTGCTGAATTCAAATATGACAATTAAAACAACTGATTGGCTACTGTTTCTAATATATTTAAGTTTTTACATTTTATGTCTATGTATATTGTGTAGATAGTAGAGTTTTAAACATAAATTGTAAACCTAGGTCTTTTCATGTGTTTATGGTTGCTTTACATGATAATATTTCACCTGTCCTGTTTATGTAACACTTTAAAAATCAGCAAAAGGGTTATATAAATAAAATTTATTATGAAACAAAAGGCAAAAAACTATTATGTACATAGTTTAGTCCTATTCGGTGTCTACTCGGCGCTTCTTGGCTTGTCTCTTGTATTCATTAAATGGAGCATCTCTTGTCACTGTCCAGCAATAGTCTGCAAGCATTAATGGGCTCCATTTGCCCTGATAGCGTTTCTCCATTGTTGCAATGTCCTGGTGAAATCGCTCGCCGTGCTCGTCGCTCACTGCTCCGCAGTTCAGTGGAAAATAATCTAGATGAGAGTGCAAAAAATGTATCTTTAGTGACATGTTGCAACCAAGGCTTTTGTATGCCTTGTGGAGGTTTTCCACCAACAACCTGTAGTTGTCTGCCTTGTTGTTTCCGAGAAAATTTATTGCCACTAACTGGAAGGCTTTCTATGCCATCTTTTCCTTGCCACGCAGTGCATGGTCAAATGCATCATCTCGAAGAAGTTCACGAATCTGAGGACCAACAAAGACACCTTCCTTTATCTTAGCTTCATTTAACCTTGGAAATTTTCCACGGAGGTACTTGAAAGCTGCTTGTGTTTTGTCAATGGCCTTGACAAAGTTCTTCATCAGACCCAGCTTGATGTGTAAGGGTGGTAACAAAATCTTCCTTGATTCAACAAGTGGTGGATGCTGAACACTTTTCACCCAGGCTCCAATGACTGTCGGAGTGGCCAATCTTTCTTGATGTAGTGGGAATCTCTTGCACGACTATCCCATTCGCAGAGAAAACAGCAGTACTTTGTGTATCCAGTCTGCAGACCAAGCAAGAGAGCAACAACCTTCAAATCGCCACAAAGCTGCCACTGATGTTGGTCATAGTTTATGCACCTCAAAAGTTGTTTCATGTTGTCACAGGTTTCCTTCATATGGACTGCATGACCAACTGGAATTGATGGCAAAACATTGCCATTATGCAGTAAAACAGCTTTAAGACTCGTCTTCGATGAATCAATGAACAGTCTCCACTCATCTGGATCGTGAACGATGTTGAGGGCTGCCATCACACCATCGATGTTGTTGCAGGCTACAAGATCACCTTCCATGAAGAAGAATGGGACAAGATCCTTTTGACGGTCACGGAACATGGAAACCCTAACATCACCTGCCAGGAGATTCCACTGCTGTAGTCTGGAGCCCAACAGCTCTGCCTTACTCTTGGGTAGTTCCAAATCCCTGACAAGGTCATTCAGTTCACCTTGTGTTATGAGGTGTGGTTCAGAGGAGGAGGATGGGAGAAAATGTGGGTCCTGTGACATAGATGGTTCAGGACCAGAAGTTTCATCCTCTTTCTCTTCCTCGTCTGACTCAAGTGAGAATGATTCTGGTGCATCAGGAACCGGCAGTCCTTCCCCGTGGGGTACTGGGCGTATAGCTGATGGAATGTTTGGATAATGCACAGTCCACTTTTTCTTCTTTGACACACCTTTCCCATGTGTCAAAGAAGAAAAAGTGGAGGCACCATGCAGAAGTAACAATTGCTGGTATGATCTGTTGGCTCTCTCCAAATCATTGGCACTGCAAAAGGCATAGATTTCCTTTTCCTGTTCAACCACTGGCGAAGATATGTTGCACAAGTGTTGCAGCATCTGTGTGGGGCCCACCTCTTGTCCTGATCTCCAATTTTGCAGCCAAAATAAAGGTGATAGGCTTTCTTAACCACAGTGGTTATACTGTGCTTTTGTGATGCAAAAGTCACTTCACCACAAACATAGCAGAAGTTATCTGCACTGTTCACACAAGTACGAGGCATCTCTGCTCACTTTGGCTAAACAGAAATGTGTCCCTTTGCAAAATCAAACACTGACAAATAAGAGAGCATGACACTGTATGATTTCTAGAGCTGATATAGGGCAATTTGTTCAGCAGAGTGATGTAAGCTTCGTTATGATTGCATCATCCATGACTTCTAGGAATAACATGATGCAATTCATATCATGTATGACGCAATACCAGCTTCAGATTGCATCATTCGTTGTTTTGCCTAAAAAGCAAGTACTGTCCAAACCCAGTCATAGATTTATTCATAGATCCAGTCAAAGATGTATTTTAGTCATTTCTGGTTTAAATTGAGATCCCTTCCCTTTATAACTCACTTATCCTCCGCTATTCCCAAGTCAAGGGTCATATATACTGACCCAATAGCATTTCTTGAAAACTAGAGCCAATCAACAATTTTAAGCATCATTTTCATTCTCAGTGA
This sequence comes from Mauremys mutica, assembly GCF_020497125.1. Taxonomy (NCBI): domain Eukaryota; kingdom Metazoa; phylum Chordata; order Testudines; family Geoemydidae; genus Mauremys; species Mauremys mutica. Next base: position 228,488,547 of record NC_059073.1, read on the forward strand.
CCCAGAATTAGTAAAGTTTGACTACATTTATTTCAGAAGCATTTTGGCTGTAGAGCAGTGTTATAGCTCAAAGATCTCTCATCACGGAATAGGAATTATAAATTCTAATTCTATAGTATGAGACAATATATTCATGTAATGTTTAAGAAAAGTTCCAATAGTTTGTGGATTAGGGACCCAATTTTATGGGGTTTCCGGAGCTTCTGTATAGATTATTTAGGTAAATCTTTCTATCTACCCAATGAGACTCAGTGCTCAGTCTAGAAGGTACCATCAGAGATGCTTAGTATGCAGTTCTCAAACTGTGGATTTGTGTCTCCAGAGACAACATACTTGTTATCAGCAAAAATGTTTTAAATAAATAAATATATCGAGGTGAGAAATAACAGACCTCAACCCTATTGCCCCTCTGCAAATTTGTGTACACAGAGTCAATCCCTTACCCCTCTCTAAAAGTGCAAAGTTTCAAAAAGTTCAATGAAGATTGTTGGGGGCGGAACAGATCTGGACAAGGAGAAGTAGTCTGGAGATAAATGTTAGAAGGGAGGGTCAGGCAGTAGAAACAAAAGTGAAACTGTTTGAGCAGCACATTCCAGAAGTCTTGAGGTCTTTCTGAGTGTAGCCTTCATTGATTTGAGACCTACCATACCATTCTCTCACTTGAAGGGAAAACCTGTAATGGCAGCAGGCCATAAAAGAAGTTTGGGAATATTTTAATGAAGTTCCCCTACCTGTGGATAAGACAGGCATGTGTGCAAAATGCAAACAGTGCAACAAAGAAATGCAAGGCCTGGTTGCCGGAATGAAACAACATCATGAGAAGTGTTCCTTCGCAGGAGGAAGCTGCGTTGAAAATGATGAAAGGAACATGTCTGAACATGCAGTATCTTCAGGTTGCTAAACTTTTTTATTTCATACTTCTTTCTTAAGGACTGCCTATCTTCCTTCTGGACTGTTCTTGAATTCTCATGTTTGAGCAAAAAATATAGTTGTTACTCTATGGTACTATCATTTTGGATGCAGTTGTGATAAAAATAAATAGTTGAAATAGACAGATCTTCCTTTTATAATTTCACCTTTAAATTAGTACTGAGTATCAGTGAATGCAATGGTAATAATAATTAAATAACTGCATTCACTTATTTTGTTTAGGAGAATTCATCCTCAACGTACAGGATTCTGAAGAGTATCCACCTTCAAGATCACCATCATTTTCTATAGTTGCAGAGTTATCTGCCAATGATAGTGTTTCAGCCACATCATGAATGTCACATAGCCACAATATATCACCTGTAGCAAAAAGAAGTAAAAATCTCCATTATCCAGAAACAACCATAGATAAGTTTGTGATAAGAACCAGCAGATTACAAAAAGAGGTAATTGAAAAAATTGCCCAGTTTGTTTATGCAACAAACCATATGACTGAGCATCCACAGTTCATTAACGTGGTTCAGTCATTAAAACCAGGATACAGTCCACCCAACAGAGCAGATGTCGCAGGCAAATTGCTGGATAAAGTGTATGAAAGAGAAATTGAGCAGTGTGCAAAAGGTCTAGAGGGTGAAATTGTTAACCTGAGTCTTGATGGGTGGAGCAATGTCCACAATGATCCTGTTGTATGTGCTTGTGTGACAAAAGAAGGGAATGTCTTCCTCACAGAAATAGCTGATACCTCAGGAAATGCACACACAGCAGAATACTTACAAGAAGTAGCAGTAAAAGCTATAACAAATTGTGAAAAAAAATCAAATGTCTAGTATGCAGCTTGGTCACAGACAATGCTGCAAATGTATCCAAGAGGAGAATTATTTAGAAGAGAATGAAGAGAGTCCCAAACTAATAACATACAGTTGCAGTGCTCATTTCATGCACTTCGTATCCAAAGACTTCAGTGTTCCAGAAATAAAGGCTAATGTTGTTGAAATTGCAAAATACTTCCATAATAACCACTTTGCAGCAGCTGCTCTGAAAAAAGTGGGATGAACCAAGCTAATTCCCACAAGACGTGCAATGGAATTCAGTAGTGGACTGTTTTGAGTATTATATCAAGAACTGGCCTAATCTGATGACAGTTTGTGAACAAAATCATGGAAAAATAGATGACACTGTCACAGCCAAAGTTCTCAACATTGGGTTTAAGAGAAATGTTGAACACATGCTGAGTACCCTGAAACCTATTTCTGTAGCCTTGAACAAAATGCAGGGAAATAGCTGTTTTATTGCTGACACTGTTGAAATTTGGAAAGAACTGAGTGAGATCTTAAAAAAAAAAAAAAAAGAGAAATATGCAATGACAGAGTTAAATTATAAGCATTAAAAAAACAAATGAGACAAGCACTATTTCCAGCTCATTTTCTTGCAAATATTCTCAATACTCAGTACCAGGGTCAAACCTTAACTGCTGAAGAGGAGGAGTTGGCTATCACATGGACATCCAGCAATCATACCTCTATAACGCCAACTATAATAAAATTCAGAGCTAAGGGTGAACCATTCAAAAAATAGATGTTTGCTGATGATGTTTTAAAGAAAGTCACACCAGTGAACTGGTGGAAGTCACTTATGCACTTGGATTCAGAGACCGTTGAAGTGATAATCTCACTTTTAACAGCAGTATCTTCTTCTGCCGGTGTAGAAAGAATATTTTCTTCCTTTGGGCTAATTCATTCCAAATTGAGAAATTGTTTGGGACCTGAAAAAGCAGGAAAGCTTGTTTTTCTTTTCCAGATTATGAACAAACAGGAAAATGAAGGTGAAGATGACTGAGTTAGCTGCAGAAGACAATATTTTAAGTTTCTCATGTTGAGCTGGCTGACATAGTTGATTTAATTTTTTTTTAATATTTCATTCAATTATTTTAGTTAAAAACAATTTTAACATAAACAAACCTGATTTTAAAAAACCTGAATGTTTAACTAAATTAAAAAATTCATATGCTTGCTTTGTTAAAATATTATGTTTGCTGTTGAAAAAAAAAATCCAGAATACATAACGTTGTTGTTTTAGTTAAATTAAAAAAATTTAAATGTCTGTGATGTTCTCCTAATACAGCTGGCAAGGAAATCCTCTAAATATTAAGGATTAACCTGTTGAACTGGAGATAGTTGACCTCCCACTGACTTCATAAATATCTGCTTCAATTACCTTTGGTAAATGAAATAACCAATCATTCATTTTCTGCTATAGCTGTAAAACTAATCTGAAAAGTTTTCAAAATAAATCACTTTAAAAATGTATAGCGTGTACCTTCTAAAAATGAAACCTACATCTATCTCTGAGTTGTGAAGAATATATGTGATGTCGCACTCCATATGCTTTATAAAAATATGTTTAGAAGTGTGAATATGATGTAACTGGAATATGCTTTATGCAAAAGGTCTCTTGTAAGATGATATTACAAAGCTTATGATCTACTGGGTGTGTTCATCCCATTTGTTTGCATGTATTATTTCTATGTCTGGAGTTAGGAGAATAAGATATAAACTTGTATTACCGATGTAAACATGTTAAGTGGAAGCCATTAAGGGTGCTTCAGAATCAGTCACCTGTAAATGGTTCTGTTTACTTGCAAACCTTCTGGTGTACGTGCTGGCCAGCCTTGGAAGAATGGAGACTAGGGGTCTCACAGGACATGTGACCATGTCACATGATACTGGAATCCATCTTAAACCTTGTGCTTTTCCAAAAAAAAAAAAAAAATCTCTCTCTATCAGTGTTATAGAGGGTTGGCAGTTTAAGAGTTTACCCTGCATAAGCTTTATACAGAGTAAAATGGATTTATTTGGTGTTTGGATCCCATTGGGAACTGGGTGTCTGGGTGCTGGAGACAAGAGTACTTGCTGAGCCATTTTCAGGTAAGTCTGCAGCTTTGGGGACGTGGTTCAGACCCTGGGTCTGTGTTGCAGCAGGCCAGCATGTCTGGCTCAACAAGACAGGGTCCTGAAGTCCCAAGCTGGCAAAGGAAACGGGCTCAGAGGTAGGGGGTCTCTACAACCGAACCCGTCACAATTTATTAAGGTTATAACAACCAACAAGAATGCACTTTTATGTAGAAATCCATGATTAAATCGAGTCTTCCTGACTAGTGATTTAAATCAAATCCACTCTGCTGCCCTACATCCTCCCAGTCCACTTTGGGATAGTTAATGCTCCTAGCAGTGCTAGCTATGCAGTCCTCCATACCTACATTCATCTGAACATAAGGATTGTAATTGTGATGGAAAGGTGCACAAAGAGGTTAGGCTTTTTGCATCCTCAATCCATTCCTAGAGTCTTTAATGTGCTCCTTTTAGTGCACTACTTAGCAATTTTATCAACTTCTCAAAAATATACAGGTTCCTTCTCTTCTTTACATGTAATTATGGTAACTAGATGTCCCGATTTTTGGGTCTTTTTCTTATATAGGCTCCTATTATCCCTGTCCCAATTTTTCACATTTGGTGTCTGGTCACCCTACATGTAATGGTTTGTGTTGTCAACAAGTGACATGCTATAAAAGTAAATATGTAAATAGTTGAGATATAATCTCTAAAATACCTTTCAAAACTCTTTGAAGGTTCTCTCATACAAATATAGAGCTACCATCCTGGGTCATTAACTCTTAGTACCACCTACTACTACAACAACAAAAAAGGACTGATTTTTGGAGGTTTTGAGCTTCCTCAGCTTCCACTAAAATAAATGGGAACTATGGGTGCTTGGCACCTTTGAATATCAGCCCACTTATATAGGTGTCTAGTGTTAGCACCCATGTTTGAAAATTTTGGCTTAAGAGACTTACCCAAGTCAGTAGGAGAGCCAGAAATAGAACCTAAGTCTACTAGTCCTGCGCCCTATGGACTGGCTTTATGCTGACTTCCTAGGAAAACTGAAAGTCCTTTTAACGTTAATTAAAGATGTCCAATATCCAGGCTTCCCAGAAACAACTGTAGCTGCAAAATCAAATATGTTCTGAGTTGAAGGACACAAAACAAATATTGGTAAGACAATATTCGTCCTTCAGAAAATATAATAGACTTACCTTGAATCAGCTATAAACCTTATGATGGTTGATGTTTACAGTGAAAAAGCAATCTACAGGATAACACTGAAGCATAACTGTTCATCAACCATTAGTTCATTATTAGGGGAATCAAAAGAAACCAAAACATCTTGCCCAAATATTAAAGCAGCCTGAGAGAATAATTGCACACATCATTAACTTTGAAATTAAATTAAATGGAAGACTATTAGCTACAAAGTTAACTGGCATGCTTGCTCGCCTCACACAAGAGGAATCACATATCCCCCAGAGCCTGAGAATAGTGTTTTCACATTCTTCTAAAAGTTATAGATGGAAACAATACTGAACTCCAGTACAAACTGTAGTAAGTGCAGGCCCTGATAAAGGCCCAGTATGAGGCCTGAGGCCTGAACTAAAGTAATGGTCAAGACTTTGCTAACATAAAGCAAAGTTAAGCTGTGAGCCAGAGGTAGGCCCTGCTCACAGAAGCTGGCAAGAAAAGGGCTGATGCTGCATAAACATATATTCACCTAGCATAAACACAGCACTAGAACACACTATACTGAAACATTCCATAGATAACAGGAGGACAGGCCGACCCATCCCAATGACAGGGGCAAAAGGGTAAAATGATGGATAGAGTTGTTTTGATCGACATGTACAAGGTGAGAGGCGGCACCTTAATACGTAGAGGGGTTGTACCATGCTACGTAGAAAGGTTGCACCTCAATACGTCAGGTGTGATGTGTAACTTGTTTGTATCTGTGTATAAGAATGCATCCTTGGGGCGGTGTCTTTGTCCGGCCGAAGGGGGAGTGGAAAGTCCCGCCACTGAGCCGGGTCCATTGCCAAGAGGCACTTTCTCGTAGTATGCCCTGAGTTAGGCTAAGAAACCTACAGGGAACTGCCATTGTGTCCGAGGTCGCAATAAACCTAGTCGACGTGACTTTGCATTTTACTGGACTCTGTGGTTATTGGGGGTTCTCGTCGGGTCTGCTATGTCAGCTATCTGCAGAGCTGGGGCAGCACACAGAGGGAACTCACGCACGCAGCCGAGTGATATCAACAAGGAGAAAGCAGAGCACCACACCGGTACCACTCTGACAACACAAACATCCGTCTAGACTGCGTACCCTGCAATACTAACTTCCACTTAAGGGTCTAGCTCTGAAAAATCTTGCAGCAACAGAGTTTCTAAGAGCAATGACCCAAATGGTCTTTTCTACTTTCACTGATGTTATTCATTTAAAAGAGCAGTTTCAGCTGGCAGTGACGTAGGAAAGGGAAAGCCAAACATGAGTTAATAATAAGCAGCAACATTGGATTTTATTTCTTCCCATACTTTTCCTACCCAGAAGACATTATTCATAGCTTGGCACTATGTCCATCTGCCATTAGAGCATCTAGTGAGTACTTAATAGTCTGACAACTTTCTCCTGCTGATAGATCCATTCTGACTAGCTTCTGATCTGAAACATAAACAACTGTTCACTCTCTGGATGATGTTTTCATTTCAGAAGTCAAGCTAATAAGGCTGAATATAAAGGAGCAGATCGTCAGCTAGTAGGTTATGACAATTAACACCAGCTGAGGATCTGACCCAAATAATCTTAGCCATCAGGATCACCTGGAACCCTGGAAATATCTCAAGTCAGAATTGTCTAAACAGTAGGTCTAAAAATGAAGGCTATTCCATCTCCCCATGGGTAAACTTTTAAATCTTACTGTCAAGGACAAAAGGGTGTGGTTTTGCAGGTTTTTGGTCCTTTGTGATGTATAATATTTGTGGGGTTTTTTGTTCTTTTAGAGGATTTTTTTCAACTTATTTTTACTTTATGACTATCAGGTTTTGTCCACTTTGTTTGATGGAGGACTCCTTGGACTATTTGAGGACTCATGGGATTAGGATACCATAAGAGACTGAAAGATGGCCACTGGGGATCAGGATCAGGGATTTTTAATCAGACTATTCAAAATTCTTGGTTTTGTTTGTTTTTGTTAACACACATGCACGAAAAGTTCTCTGTTAATGATTCCAACACCCTTGTCCCTCCCTTTGCTGATCTCTAGTCTTCCTTAGAGCCATTCAACCAAATCATAGTAGTTAAAATCTGATATTCCTTATGTAAAAGGAAGCAAAGAAATAAAACTTCAAAAACAAATAAAATTCAGTTATGGCTATGAAAGAATAACATATTGAATACAAAACAAATTTGGTACATCTGATGACCTATACAAACGTTATGTTAATTACTATAGCAATGAGGAGTTCTTTCATAATTTTGGTATGGTTCCTGCTGCTCAAATTGAGACATCCTAAAAGGGCCTCATTTTCAGAGGTTGAGGGCTCAGTATTAGTTCAGTTCAATATAGCGGCCATGTCTATATGGTTAGCAGTATTGCCCACCCTAAGCAATTAAAAAACATGAGTCAGGTTGAAAAATCATGATATTGTCTTAAAAATCAAGAGTTTTTTAAATAATAAATTTTGCATTCTTTTTATTTGCCTTCTGATTTTTGAGTGTTTAGGGCAGTGGTTTTCAACATTTTTTTTCCTTTTGGGATCCTAAAAAGTTTCAAATGAAGTTGTGGACCCCTTTGGAAATCTTAGACATTGTCTGCGGACCCCGACCACAGGTTCAAAACCCCTGTTCTATGGTAATGACAACATTTCATGGACCCATTAGACATAGTCTGCAACCAGATATTGAAAACAGGGCTAGAAAATGTGTATTATATATATATATATATATATATTTAAAAAAACAAATGAACAAAGCCCCCAAAGACCGCATTCTACATGCATCTTTGTGAGGAAGGACTATAATTTTCAATATGCATTGAAATAAACAGTATACTTCTCATTTAGGGGCAAAAATATACTCCTTTCTCCCCAATAAATACTGAACAGCACACTTCACATGTGCAACTCCTCACAAATTACTGGCATGATTTTGTAGCAGCCAAGCATGAGCTGTTGCCATAAATCAATACTGACCAAAAAAAATAAAAAAATAAAAAAGAGGTCCAGTAAACGGCAAAAATAGAGTTTTTCATATGAAAAGCAATATAAAGATTGGCAGGTTGAGATATAACAGAAATACGTATAATCAATTATCTGAACAATTATAATGCATTGACAAGCAGCTGAGAGTTGCAGCCCAAAGCCTCAATTTACAGCCACTTTCTGGCCCACATGTTTAAAATTCTGGAGACTTCTGCCATGGGACCTCATAGCTACCCTTCTTGAGACATGCAACATAGCTCCTTGTAGACTGAAGTATTGTGGGAAAAAATCAAGCACTGAGCTTTAACCTTTCAGAAAAAATATGCAACATCTGTATTTTGAGTTAATATTGCTTTGTGTATTATCACCAACTCAGCCCATAAAAGTATAATTCTTTCCCAAGAAAGAACGCAATAAAACCACTTAATGCTAGTCTGAAGCCAGACTGCAGTCCATCAGAAAAGCTTTGACAAACTTAAAATCTATTTGATTGCAATCATTTAAAACATAACTTTGAAACTTGATTTGAGTTTACCAATGCATGCAGTTAGCTTAAAATACTAATAATGCTGATCTACTTTTAAAGCCTCAAAACTAGTCCTAAAGGTAAAGTTCTCAACTAAGAACTGACAAAACTGAGCAAAATAAAAAGTGGTGTTCATATTCAAACTGCAAAGCTAGCAATGTTAATGTGGACATTCTGCATGTCTCAAAAATGTATGTGCTATACTTGTAACTGGTTACTGTAAATGTTACACATAAAGCTTAAAGGAGATTTACATGGGTTACTTTTTAAATACCTGAACTGGAAAGTGTTGAAATTATACACTAGAATTTCAATTTCTTTGCTGTTGCAAGGGACATTAAAATAATTAATTTTTAGGTCTCTTGCTGTTCTCATATTTTTAAACCTAATTTAGAACCGGGGACATAGAAGTGCAACCTGGACACTGTATGCAGCCCTCTACAGTATGTAACTCTGAAACTGAAGTTTATACATGTGACCCTTCTGCCAGCAGCTAAACCACAGCATAACAGAAAAAGGATGCAATCAGCTACTTCAGTTTGCTCGTATTGTTATCGTGAATTAACAAAGACAAAGGTAGGAGATATCCCTTTATTTCCTGTTCTGGTAGGCATATGGAAAATGGCAGGGGAGCAACACTGGCTAGGCAAGTGGATTCATCAGCAACTGGCTTCAGGGAGCATGATGTGTTGACAAGTGAGAGGAGCTGATTTGGAATAGTTGCAGCCCAGAGCCTCCATCTGTAATCATGATGCAACCCACATGTCAAAACAGTTTAGTAAGCTGTTTTTAAGGGCATATATTCTATGATAAAAGGTGCACTTGATCATTTACCCTTCTAAAAAAAGGGTACATATTTCACTACACATTTGTAATAACCAAGACTAAACTAGTCCACTAAATGTGTTTTTCTAAAACAGAAAATTAACAAGTAGTTTGAAATACATTATACACTGCTTGCACTACTGATCCAAAAGGTGTTGCACCCACTTCCACCATGTCTGAATTCGACCCTTGGTGTTTCTAAAATTTGAAAACTAACTACAGTAACCAGGCTCTCTGTATTCTGTGGTTTGATGTAGAAATCTGAAGTAACGCTAAGAGTCAGCTGTGGCAAGAGTTATCGTAACTGATAGAAATTTGGCTATGTTTATTTAGCAATAATGCAGGAGTAGCAAACTTGATAATAGTATCAGATGATAAAAGGATGGTGGCAATAATTATATAGTCAAGCACACTTAAAAACAATCTTAAAAAAAACCCAAGGAGTTAACGGTGGTCAGCACCTCATGGGATGGGGCCTTTTGTGTCTTACCTGAAAAAATTAAGTAAGTGGCATCTCAGGCAACTGCTTATACTGCTGTAGATTATGGCAAATGCAATGAGTGAGTGAAGTACAGACTGGTAGTCTAAATTTTGAATTTTCTTTAGTTGATTACAGTTCATCCTTCAGGGAAGAACTTCCAAAGGATCCTAAGCAAATTAGGTGCCCAGACCCCATCAAAATTCAATAGGAGTTGGGGGCCTAACTCACTTGGGCCCTTTTGAAAATCCCAGAGTCAGTAATTAACCTTTTAAAAAATTAATATAGTTATACTGCAATAATGATTTGTCTAAAGCTAGTAAACAGGAAATAGCACAAAACTTTCCATACTAAATTGTGATATTCAGAAAACACAGTGATTAAAAGTAGTCAACATAAAAACTGCCTGGAGCTGAAAGGTTATCAACCCCAAATGGATATGTGAAGGATATTTCAGTCTCCCTAAATTCTTATCTACTGTGAAATGACAAGATTTATGACCAGAGAAGTGGCAGAGATTACCCCTTAAACATCCAAGAATCTGACTTTATAGCTTCTTTCTAACACATATTGATCTTTACTATTTGGCTCAAAACTTAGCTAAAAAAAAGAGTCCTTGTCATTTCTATAGGCAATTATTATATTGTGACAGGGGTACAATATGCATATTGAAGTTCTAATATTAGTGCTCACTATATATTCATTACATTTTTTGCACAATGCATTACATGGCAAAAAATCAGACACAAAAAAGATTCACTTACATCAACACAATCAAAGAGAAGTTAACAACAGTTATACAAATCAGAACAGAGATGAATTGCAATGAGTTGGAATCACTTTCTTCATATAAAATAAAATCTTGGATCGCAGAACAAAAATCTAAATTGATTTATTAAGTAATCATTTCAGAAAATGACATTTTATTTATTTGTTTGCACATTATAAAAATTCTTGCACTCATGCTAGAAATTATATAAGTGCAAGTGAAATTTGGCTTTGGTCAAGTAGTACATAAATTAACTTGTTCAATCAGGCAAATCACTTCAGTATAATCTATAATAGCCTGAAATATGCAGAATTACCACTTTTCCAAATCTATGACATTAACAGATCATCACATAGTAGGTCCAAAAAGGGTAAATACAAAATTAAGCATATTAGTTATTCAGTTAATTGAATGCCATTAAAAATCAAGTAACTAAACTAGGATTAAACCTTGTTGAGCTGCCTGTTTTCTTTCCCCAAAATAACTTCATCACTAGGGCCCTACTTGAATTGTGGGATGATTGTGAAAAAATGTGGCAGAGTTACAGACAAGCAATGAAAAATTGCAGAAAAATAATAATGGACTTTATTATTTGCAGTAATAAAGTCCATTATTACTTTTCCACAATCTTCTGCTGTTGGCAACCAGGGATTGAGAGCGGGGGACCGGGGCTGAGAGTGGGGGCTACAGCTGTTGGTCGCCTGGCGCTGAGAGCAGGGGCCAGGGCTGACAGGAGAGAGCTCCTCCTGTCAGCTCCACGCATGGCAGGGCTCCCGTTGTCAATACTGTGGTGGAAGCCTAATATTGGGGAATCTGCAATATCGCAAGTTAAGTAGGGCCTTATTCATAGAATCCTAGAATATCAGGGTTGGAAGGGACCTCAGGAGGTCATCTAGTCCAACCCCCTACTCAAAGCAGGACCAATCCCTAGACCAGGGGTCGGCAACCTTTCAGAAGCGGTGTGCCGAGTCTTCATTTATTCACTCTGATTTAAGGTTTCGCGTGCCAGTAATACATTTTAATGTTTTTAGAAGGTTTCTCTCTATAAGTCTATATATTATATAATTAAACTAGAGTTGTATTGTAAAATAAACAAGGTTTTCAAAATGTTTAAGAAACTTCATTTAAAATGAAATTAAAATGTTGATCTTACGCCGCCGGCCCGCTCAGCCCGCTGCTGGTCTGGGGTTCTGTTCACCTAGGCCGGCAGCGGGCTGAGCAAGGCCGACTCATAAACCCCCCCCCCGTTCCTTGTCCCCTGGCTGCCCCCTCCAGAGACCACCCCCTGTCCCTAGCCACCCCCCCGGGATCCCACCTCCCCATCCAACCCACCCTGCTCCCTGTCCCCTGACTGCCCTCCCCCTTATCCAACCCTCCCCTCCCCAGACCTGGACCCCTTACCATGAGGCTCCACGCAGAGCCAGATACGCTGCCCTGCGGGAGCACACAGCCTTGCCCCTCAGAGCGCTGCGCGCGCAGCGACAGAGCTCCAATTGAGCGGGGAGCGTCTTTCCTTCCCCGCAGAGCCAAACACTGCCCCGCGGGAGCGCACAGGGTGGCATGGCTCCAAGGGAGGGGGGAGCGTTTCTGCCTCCCCAACCCCTAGAGCACTGCGCGCGCAGCAGCAGGGCCCCAGGGGAGGGAAGAAGGCGGGGGAGGGGCCAGCAGCTTGCTGCGCTCTGGCTGGTGCTCCGGCCTGGGAGTGTGGACCGCACAGTTTGCTGCGCCGGGAGAGTGGGCCCATTTGCCTACCCCGTGTGCATGGCTATGCTTCTGCTCCCTGCCCCCGCGGGGAGAGCGGAAGGCAGAGGAGAGCGGGCCGGGCTGGGCAGGATTTTTAATGGCATGCTGGAGTCCGAGCCGGCTCCAGCATGCCATTAAAAATCGGCTTGCATGCCGTCTTTGGCACGCGTGCCATAGGTTGCCAACCCCTGCCCTAGACAGATTTTTGCCCTAGATCCATAAATGGCCCCCTCAAGGATTAAATGCACAACCCTGGGTTTAGCAGGCCAATGCTCAAACCACTGAGCTATCCTCCCCCATTCACCTAAATGAAGTAGCATTCTGAGAGACAGAGAGAGAATTAACTAGGATCCGCCTGAGATCTGTTACCTTAACTAATTAAGAGATAATGAAAATGCCTGGTTCTGATACAGGGGACAAAATAGTAAAATCTGGCAACAAGACAAAACAGGGGTAAGGGACACATGGACAGGTCTATTGAGGTAAAGAGAAGACATTTAACTTCCAAACTCATAGTTCAAAGAACAGTCCAAGTAAAATGGGACTACTCAAATGCATGTGTGTATGTAGCAGCATTAAAAAAAAATCATACACAGCATGTCATGCAACATACAGAATATGCAAAAAGCTGAGCCAACATTTCTTATGGAATGGTAATTTTTGCATTTGCTGGCTTTTTAGTTGTACAACTTTATTATTGCCTTAACACTTTATTGCTTTATTATTGCCTTCTTTTTGCATTTCAAATATATAATTAATGAATATTATTTTTTTGTAATATTACTAATATGTAGAATTGAGATTTATTACCAATATTATTTTTCAGCAATAATTAAAAATAGGAATAAAAGTTATGCCAGCTTTTAACTTGAATTAAAGTCAGTAAATAAAACTGATACCATGGAGCATGTGTCATTCCGTGGCTAACTGGGTGTGTATTTTTATCTTCTCTGAGTAGGTATCAGTTTTAGAAACAAAGTACTGAGACAGCACAATTTTCTGTTTTCTCGTCTGTTGACTTTTATAGCATATAGTTACAGTACAAGTGCAATACAAGTTAATAGATCTGCTTTTGGAGTAGGATTCAAAATGTATAGAACCAATAAAGAAATTTAAAAAAAAAATCTCAAAAGAAAATTTTCCATGCAGGCAAGTGATCCCCAACCAATCACAAAGGCTTGCAGTTTAGGAAAATGTTTTTTAAGGTGAAATGTCCTAAGGTAATCTGGACCTCAAACACAAATGTATGGTAAGAAAATACAAATTGTCTCAATTTTTTGAGAGCCAATATTGTGGGAATTTTTAAAATTAGCAATTGTTGTATATACATTATATTTATGAGTATATCACATGCAACATTTGGATACATTTTTATTGCTGAGTTCAATTAAGTCAAGTTATCGTCTTGTCCCTTAGTCCATCTCACTTTCCATGACATAATTAACCTTGTATACCCTTCCTGAGGCACAAATGCATCGTCACCGACTCTGTGGGTGCTCCAGGGCTCAAGCACCCAAAGAAAAAAAATAGGAGGTGCTCAGCACTCAAGAAGTGTGTCCTTGCCTGCACTCCACCCCAGTGTCCTGCCCCCACTTGGCCTCTTTCCCCCGTGGCCCTGCCCATGCTGCGTCTCTTCCAGCCTCCGCTCTGCCGCTTCCCCTTAGGCATCTGCAACTCACTCCTCTCCACCCCCTCCCCGTCATTTGCCCTTAAGGCATGAGGGGGCAGAGAGAAGTGAGCGGTGGGCAGGGGGAGTCTCAGGGGAGGGGGTAGAGAGGAGCAGGCAGCAGGTGCTTGGGGGAGGAGGTGGAGAGAGGCAGGTGGGAGGTGCTCATGGGAGCGGGCGGAGAGGAGAAAGGGCAGAGAGGAGTGAGCGGTGGAAGCCTCGGGGAAGGAGACAGAGAGGAGCAGACAGGAGATGCTTGGGGGATGGGGTGGAGAGGAGCAAGCAGCGGTTGGGCAGGGAGGCCTTGGGGCAGGGGATGGAGGGGCACCAGCAGAGGGTGGGCAGGAGAGCCTCAGAGGAGAGGAGCAAGCAGCAGGCGGGGGGGGGCGGGCGGCGCTTGGAAAGGCGCAAGCGGTGCGCAGGGGAAGGAGTGGATAGGAATAAATGATGGGCAAAGGGACCTTGGGGGGAAAGGCAGAGTAGTGGCGAGGCCTCAGGGGAAGAGGCCGAGTGGGAGCGGGGCCTTGGAGTGGAGCAGTGGTGGAGCACCCACCAGCGCAAAAAAAAAAAGTCAACACCTGTGCACAAATGAATGAGCGGAACCAAATGAGGAATTTAGCAAACCAATGGGCTGTTATTCTGTTATTAAGTGTTGATTATAAGGAAACCAAGGTAAAAGCATAGGCGTGGAAGTAGGGATGCGGGGGTGCTGCAGTATCCCCAGGTTTTATGCAGGGTGCCGGCTGCGCACGCGCAGTCCCAGCTGCTGGCCCCGCTCTGGCCTGTGGGTGAAGTCCTGGCTGCTGGCCCCATGCCCCGCCTCAGCTTGGGGGGTTGGGCGGAGCACGAAGTAAAAAGTTTGGGGATAGTTTTTGCTGGCTTTCAGCACCCCCACTATAAAAAGTGTTCCAGCTCCACTGGGTAAAAGTAAGTGTTCATTTTCAGCCTCAAGTGGAAAATGCTGGTCAATCAATATACCCAGGATTTTTAAATGCAAGCTAGCAGCTTCTACAGCTGGCTGCAAGTAATTAAATTTCACTTACTGTGCTGGCCAGCCGGACATCAGGATTTTTCTTAGGTTAGAGGGATGGAAAACTATGTAAGATATATTTTATTCCTTATGGTCAAGTCATTGAGGATTTGGAGATACTTTAAAGGCTTCAAATGAAAAATCCTATTTGGCCCAACAAGATGTAGAAAACTGTGTGGCTGAAGAAAATTCTGAGTCTTTGCTTTCATCCTTCAAAATAGAACAAAAGCCTCACTTTTGCACACACAAAACCAAAATTCAAGCATTTCAATATCCATCCGCATTTTCCCCTCAGAATAGTGCACTTATTTCATCAACATCACAGATTATTTAATTTAACCCTCTTAACTAGTCCCTGTGTCTTTAACATTATTCCAATCCAGAGCACTAATTATAGAACAGGTCTACAATGGTCTCCAGGGCTTAGTCTGGACAAGAGAAGACTGAGAGGGGACATAATAGTTTTCAAGTACATAAAAGGTTGTTACAAGGAGAAAGGAGAAAATTTGTTTTTCTTAACCTCTGAGGCTAGGACAAGAAGCAATGGGCTTAAATTGCAGCAAGGGCAATTAAGATGGACATTAGGAAAAACTTCCTAACTGTCAGAGTGGTTAAGCACTGGAATAAACTGCTAGGGAGGTGGTAGAATCTCCATCATTGGGGATTTTTAAGAGCACATTGGACAAACCTTGAGTGCAGGGGACTGGACTAGATGACCTCTTGAGGTCCCTTCCAGTTCTAGGATTCTACGAATGAGCAAATGGAGAGGAAATGTGCTCTTTGGGAACCTGCAGATCATGCTGGAACAGTGCTTGTGCATGATATTTCCATTCACAGTAATTAGCATTTTCATTTCCACTTCAATTGCATCAAAATTATTTTTAAAACTGAATTAGTATTGCAGTTAAACAAGACACCTTTTCTTCTGAAAATTGTAATCAACACATATCAGTGAGACTTATTATTCAGAATGTTGAAATACATAAGTAGAAGTTCTGAACAGAAAATTTTTAAAATACTTTTTCAAGTATTCATAGATGTAACTTGGATTTCACTGAGAGAGCACAGTATTATCTAATTTCTTGTTTCTTGTGTAAATAATAATTTGTCTAAATTGGTAAAATATCTTTCATAATACAGCTGTGTGCCTTCACAGTTTAAAACAAAAATGTGTACAGATGACCTATAAAGATAAGTAGATAATTACAGTTGAAAGTTGCAATACAGAAAGTGTTTTGTGAAGCTTAGAAGAGGCTCTGCATTATTTTCTAATACATTTTAGATCTTTAACAACTCTAAGTAAATGTACATGCATATTATTATTTACAAATGGAAAATGCTTTCTGTTGAACAAGGACAAATGTTAATATATCAAGGCAAATAGGCAAGATACTATAGCACTATTGATACTATAACAGCTAGTGCACACAGCCAAAAGTTAGATAACCTGGGTTCTATTCTTGGCCCTAACATTGGCTCACACTGAAGCCAATGGCAAGACCCTAAACCTCTGTGTGTCTTAGGCCCAGATACTGCAAGAAGATATGAATGTGCTTAACTTTACTACTGTGAGTAGTCCCATTGAATTCAATAAAGTTAAGTACTTGCAGAGGTGTTTGAAGGTTTGGAGCCTTAGTGTAGAGCAGTAGTCCCCAACCTTTTTCGTCTGGCGGGCGCCACACGATGAGCCACGGAGAACCGGGGCGGTGGACGAGCATCCACCAAAATGCTGTCGACAAGTGGCGTCATCCAGAGGTGGCATCGCCGAAATGCTGTTCCAACACCTCTGGATGACACTGTTTGTCAGCGGCAAGTAGAGTCATCCAGAGGCGTCGCTGCCAAAATGCCGTCGAATTACAGTGGCGTTTTGGCAGATGCTTGTCCGCCGGTCAGTACGCAGGCGCACTTAAGATGCCCTTGTGGGTGCCATGGCATCCATGGGCACCGCATTGGGGACCCCTGCTGTAGAGGAATGAGGCTTTAATTTCCTCATCTGTAAAATGAGACAATATTTCTTTATCTTTGTAAAGCATTTTGAAGTCTTCAGGCAAAATGATATTTTTCTTAAAACAAAACAAATTAAATCTCCTTAATTGTTTGTAGATATACTGTATGCCAGTAAACAAAACCAAAACCTTTAAAAATGTTTTGGGAGAACAGGACTGCCAAGTGTCATGCATTGCACCTGACACTCATACATTTGGCAGCCCTGACTGCATTCCTGCAGCCCAGCTGTGATATCAGCTGTGGCACAGGCTCTGTGGGCAGCTACTTTGCCTCCTCTCTCACTGCTCCCCTGGCTTGATCTGAGAGGGGAAGGAACAACCAGCAACAGTGACAACAGCAACTGCAGAGACAGAGGATTAGAGGATGTCAGTGCCAACCCTGTCCCCAACCTCACCGCCAAACCTCTTCTCAAGCTTCCCCTTCAACCATCCCCAACAGCTCCATGCTTTTCTCAGATATCCTCTGCCAACCCTTCTATCCCAGCACCCACAGACACCTTGACCTTGGGGAATCATCTCAAGAAAGTAGTTCCATCTTCACACTCATTCTGTCTTTCCTCTTACTGCAGAGGCAAACAAGACCACAATGCACAGGCGCCTTTAAATCAAAGATAAAAGCACTGATTACCAATATATAGTCTTGCAAAATTTTACCCACCTATATGGAGTAGTAACTTTTCTGGGACAAGTATTACCAACGTCAACAATTTCTGCAGAATATAAGCTTTTCCCTTTTAAAAAAAAATTGTGTGTGTCTGTATTATATATGTAAAAATTTGCAACTTAGTAAGTTGAAATACCAGAAATCTTGAGAAACATTAAAAAGTTAATCACTTTCAGAGGCACGAAGTGGAGTTATTTTTCACTGAAAGTGGCTACCTAACTCCCAGTTTCAAATTTAAAAATCTTCCCTTTTACTTCTAGAGATGTAGTCAACATTATTCAGTTTCCACCACAGACTAAATTATAGTGAAAACAAATCGGGGGGGGGGGAGGGGGGAGAGGAGGGGAAATAGCTGCATAAAACAAATTACTTTATATGATTTCTTTAATACGTTCCATTTTCTGGTTAGGAAACAGTAAGAATGGTTTATTTGTTTACTTTAAAGGCAGAGGAAAAATCACAGAATCATCTGAGCAATTGGCTGAACAAGAAGTAGGACTAAGTGAACTTGTAGGATCTAAAGTTTTACATTGTTTTATTTTTTGTACATAATTCCACATATTTGTAAGTTCAACTTTCATGATAAAAAGATTGCACTACAGTATTTGTATTAGGTGAACTGAAAAATACTATTACTTTTGTTTTTTAGTGCAAATATTTGCAATACAAAATAAATATAAAGTGCGCACTGTACATTTTGCATTCTGTGTTGTAATTGAAATCAATATATTTAAAAATGTAGAAAATATCAAAAACTATTTAAATAAATGGTATTCTATCATTGTTTAATAGTGCGATTAATCCCACAATTAATCGCAATTAATTTTGTTAATTGCTTGACAGCCCTACAAAAAACTTACATAGCCACAAAGCAGGAAAGGAGCCTTTCCACTTGCATGGCCTGCATAAACAGAACGGAAATGCCTTCACTCAGGTGAATTGCAGGGCGTTTTACAAAGGAATGAGCAGCAGTATAGTACAGCTGACCCACCAACACACTAGTCAGTGGAACTGACCATCCATGCAGAGAAGGAATTTAGTATTGCGTTTTCCTTTTGATCCAAGTGGCTAGTCAAATTTTGGGCCCATGGAGATGTTCTAGTTCAGGGATCGGCAACCTCTGGCACGTGGCTCGCCAGGGTAAGCACACCCTGGTGGGCCAGGCCAGTTTGTTTACCTGCCGCGTCTGCAGGTTTGTCCGATCGCAGCTCCCACTGGCAGCGGTTCGCCGCTCCAGGCCAATGGGGGCTGTGGGAAGCTGTGCGGGCCGAGGGATGTGCTGGCCACGGCTTCCCGCAGCCCCCATTGGCCTGGAGCGGTGAACCACGGCCAGTGGGAGCCGCGATTGGCCAAACCTGCGGACATGGCAGGTAAACAAACCGGCCTGGCCCGCCAGGGTGTTTACTCTGGCGAGCCATGTGCCAAATAGTTCTGATCCCTGCAGGGCTTTGGAGCTGTGCTCCACCTCCGCTCCAGCTCCAGGCAAAAACCTGCAGCTCCATTGCTCTGGAGCTGCTCCGCACTCCAGCTCTAGGCTCCACTCCAAAGCCCTGGATCCCTGTTGTAATTGGAAGCAGAAATTGATCGAGTCTGGCATTTTCTTTGATGCAATTTTGTTTATTGTGTTTATGAATGCAGAAGGAATCAAGAACAAAAAGGAGCAATTTCTTACAGCCCCAAGTTTTTTTAGCCAACAGACCCAAAAGCTCTCTAACTTTTTTTCCAAGGCCACACTGTCTTCACAAGCTACTACTCCTAGGCTTTCTTGTATTATTCACCCTTTGTTTCTCTCTCTCTGTTCTTGACTGTCCATTTCTGTGTGTTCTCTCATACACCTACCAAAACAATACTCAGCCTAAAAGCTCCTGGGTAGATTCACGCACACCTTTTGTCTTAAGTGATATTTATCTTTACAGTTATGTTAACTGCAAGGTGAGTTCACACTTACCAACCTCAATAGGTTTTTAACCCAACTCATAACAAGTTTCTCCTTTAAAGGGCTGTAACATTTTGACTGTCCCCATGCAGGAGCCCTCAGCACAGGACTAGTGCTAAATGCCACAATCTAGCCCTCCTAGTATGTCTACATTGAGATAAAAAAGCCACGGAATTTCAGAATCCAGGTCAGCAGACTTGGGCTTGAGGGACTAAAAATAGCAGTGTAGACATCAGGCTCAGGCTGCCGCCTGGGATCTGAGCTCCTTCTCTCTCGCCTCGGCTCCAGCCTGAGACCAAAGTCTATTCTGCAATTTTATAGCCCCACAGACTGAGCCCTGCAAGCCCTAGTCAGCTGACTCTGGTCAGTTGTGGCCACGCTGAAGGTCTTTGATGCCAATGGTTTGGCAAAACTTTCAACTGTGGCTTCACTGCCAAGAGTACTTCACCTGTGAAAGAGAAAGAGCTCTATTCATACTGCTACTACTATACTGATTGTGTTGCATTAACACAACATATGCTGGCAGGCGCACCCTCCAACTTTTCCACACAGAACAAACAGATTGGTAAGAAGATTGTTACACAGTTACATTAGCAATAACAACTACAAAATTAAGGCTGCAAATATTGTGCCATCCTTAAGTTTTTATGTTATATTATGGGAGTGCCATTCATGGTTCCTTAGTTAAGAATGAGCTGAGTTTTGCCATTAAAAGTAGGAATTAAATCACATTGTTATATGTATCAAAATACAGCATATCCTCCTCAAAATAATAGTATGTAGTCTTTAGGCAAATAATTAATTTTATGAGACCTCACTAGTAAATCTGTTAGTTGATGACTTAAAATAATTTTAAAAGGGTCCGTTAATAAATTTAGCACCATGTCAGGCCATTTTTAGGTTAAAGTAAACAAACACACACACACACACACACACACACACACACTAAGTAGGCTGAATTAACAGCACCTCCTATTATGGTTACCTAACACTTCCCTTTATAAGATTCTGTTTTGATTTGCTTATAACTTTGCAAGATTTCAACCATTTGGGCTGAACTATCTCAATGTAGACATACTATGTAGACATACTAGAAGGGCTAGATTGTGGCATTTAGCACTAGCCCTGTGCTGAGGGCTCCTGCATGGGGACAGTAAAAAATGTTGGGTATCTGACTCAGGCTGAATTCTCTTTGGAAAATTTCAACCAAAACCGTTCAACTGTTTCTGACAACAAGACGAGGGGGGAAAATATGTTTTGCACTACTTAAAAAAATTCTTGAGACCTTTTCTTTGAGTAGTTCTACAGTCCGTAGGTTTTTGAACAGGGATTTGTAATTTGGAAGTGGTGTGGCCTTTGTTTGCTGTCCATGTGAAAATGTGCCCAAATTTGTCCAGGTTATAAACCTTTGAAAAATCTTAGTTCACATATGTTCAGTAGAGAATTCTTAGAATTTATCAGCTAAAATTTCCAAATTGTCCTCACTGAACATGCTCAAATCTCTCACAGTTACTAGTATTGACCACACTCTGCACACACCATCCTCTCACAGAGCAACAGAGCATGGTCCATCCCTTCGCAGGTCCTAGGTATGACCAATTGTGTATGTGCCAGTCCCAGAGAGCAACTAGAGAAGTATTAATGCAATTTTACAAGCACCTATAAGACCCTATCTGGAATACTGTGTACAATTCTGGCCGCCCATGTTCAAGAAAGATTAATTCAAATTGGAACAGATATAGAGAAGAGCTACTAGGATGATTATCAAAATGACATTAAAAGAGCTTGGCTACTTTAGCCTAGCAAAATGAAGGCTGAAAGGGGATATGGTTATTCTCTGTAAATACATCAGAGGGATAAACACCAGTGAGTGAGAAGAGCTATTTAAGCTAAAGGACAATGCTAGCACAAGAACAAATGGGTACAAACTGACCATGAATAAAGTTAGATTGGAAGTAAAAAGAAGGTTTCTCACCATCAGAGGAGTAAGATTCTGGAAGAGCCTTCCACTAGCAGTATTGGGCACAGGCACTGACTTTTGTTTTTGCCAGTGGATGCTTTTGAAGAGGCGTGTGTGTTTGGGGGAGAGGGGTCTGCCAGTTTTGGGGGGAAAGAGACTGAGCAGGGGCAGGGCCTCAGGGGGAAGAAGCCAAGTGGGAGCAGGGTGCTTTTTTTTAAAAATAAACCTAGGAAACTACACACACAATAATGTTAAAAGAACATTATTAAGATTGAAAAGTCTAGCACTCAAAGTTAGGAAATTCCAGAATTAAGGTTGCCTGTGCAACTTCAATTTGGCCCTCTTGTGCATAAGTATATGTAATAATTAGGATACTGTCTTTAATTACATAATCTTGAACTATTATTTTTCCTTTTCTATATTTTGAAGGGAATTTTCTTTTACATAAAAAAGAGGTTGAAGGTAAGTTTGTCAGCTATTCAGCTTTTGACCAAATAGCTTATGTTTGGATACTGTCCCATTCTTGATAGCACATAATGCCACCTATACAATACTATTTAAAACATTGCTTAAATATATCACTAAACCATCCATACCTCTGGACTTCCCAATGCATCCTGCCTTCTATTATTATTTATATTATAGTAGTGCCTAGATACCCACAGAGACAGCCTTGTGGTAGGCACTGTACAGACCAATGATTAGAGACAATCCATGCCTCAAAGTGTTTAACACCAGATGCAACAATTGGGTAAAGCAAACAAGTAGGAGAGCGAAAGGGAGGATGGACAGGGAAACAGTAATATCAATGTGGTTAGCAAAGAGGCTTAAAGAAGTTCTCTCTGACACACTATACAAAAATTAAAACTTTGAAACACATACAACTTCAGTGTCATACAGAGATGTCTCATAACTCCTTGTGTAAGAAATAACTCTAGCCTAAAGCCAGGTGTATACTAAAAAGTTAGGTCAACCCAGCTATGTCACTCAGGGGTGTGAAAAATCCACAATCCTGAGAGATGTAGTTAAGCCAACCTAACCCACAGTGTAGACAGCACTCTGCCACCTCTTGGGGAGGTGGATTAACTACAGCAACAGGAAAAACCCTCCCTGTTTAGTGAGTGTCTATACTGAAGCGCTACATATGTGCTGCCACAGCTTTTCTCGTGAAGACATAGCCTCACACTACCTAGATCTCTTGGTAGTCTATTATTTGTAATCTTTACAACGGTGACAGAAACAATATAATCTTCTGGTTTTGAAGGGGAGAGGATCTTTACAGATATTTATTTTCCTGATTCATAGAATCATAGAATATCAGGGTTGGAAGGGACCTCAGGAGGTTATCTAGTCCAACCCCCTGCTCAAAGAAGGACCAATCCCCAGAAAGATTTTTGCCCCAGATCCCTAAATGGCCCCCTCAAGAATTGATCTCACAACTCAAACCACTGAGCTATCCCTCCCCTACGTAGGGTCACCATCCAATCAGTCATGTTGGTAGAAAATGTGAATATATTCCCCCTGCCCAAAATGCAATAAACAAGTTTTCAAAGAAAAACAAGTAACAACCTAAGATATCACTGCTTTTAACATTCATTCCTTGTTGGTATTTAGAAAATGCATTTAATTTATGCTTAAAACATAATCACGGGGGAAGAAGGAAATTGATCATTCTGAACACTGTATCAAATGCACTTTTTTTCTTTAATTCTGTTAATTATTTACTGTAGTGAGAAGTGGTTAAGAAAGGACTGTGATCTATGAATATTTCATAGAGGAGACCTGTAAAAACAGAGGAAAGAGGACATGAAAGAGGCTAGAAAATCAGATACTGGCGTAATGGACTTGTTCACCTTCTGTGGACCCAAAAATACTAAGTACTGTATATCCTACTGGAAAACATATTATAAAAGTAAATCACAATCTAAACAATGTTCAAAATATTTTTATCAAGCACAGACCCACTAGATAATGCATGTTTTACGAGCCAATTACAAATCAACAGACAAAACAATTAATATATTTCAAAACAATATTTTCCCCAAGTTCCTTTTACTACTTTTATAAGCTTTTTTTTGCATGCCTTGCCACAGCAAGTTGAATGAGCTTTGATGCTTGTCCTGAAAAGATCACTGGCAAACCATCACCTAACACAGTCCGAATTCAAGCAGTTAATGAGTATCAGAGCTAAAGTGATTAGCACTACATTTGGAGAAAAAGCTCATGTGAAAATACACAACATCAAAGCCAATGATTCTTGACATCATGTCTGCAGAAGTACAGTGTTGCCTACTTTTGCAGTTTTATCTCAAACATCAGGATAACTGGCATTTTCCTTAAATCCATTTTTTTCAGCTGCTACAGTCAGGTGAATATGTGAGAATCTCAATCTTTATTTGAAAAAATTTGCTAGCCCTCATGGTTCATAAAAAAAGTATGAAGATGTGAACTCTGTAAACCGAAAGCTTCAAAAACCAAAATGCAAGTAAACAGAACCCAAAATGTAATTTTAACATTTCATGATTTTTTTAATGTTTGGGACTGACAATGATGGAATTATACTAATGTAATAGCTGAGTTTTGAAAGAAAAGATAACAAGTGGAAAAATAAGTATTAGATATGATAACTGTATACCAATTTTTAATGGATAAGGAGTGTTAGGACTATGCCCCCAGTCTTCCATAAAAATATCCACAGGTTTAAGAGCTGAAATATTTTAAATGCATAAACTTGCTTCAGACAATTTGTACTGAAAATTCTGCACCTGTGTCACAAGCAGTAAAAAGTGTCAGATTATGGAGCACAAAATCATTCCACTGATACTTAAATATTGAAAGAAACCATCCAAACAAAATGTTTTTTCCAGTGATGACTGAAACTTTGCCTTGTTTTTAGGTTAATTAAATTAAATTAATGTGTCTGCCCCAAAGACCTCACTGACATATCAAGTACAGGGAAGGAGGTTCTTGATGTGAAAACAGGTCAGCATGTCTCCCAGTGACGACACAGTGGCCGAAACCAGCAGAAATAAGAGGTGAGCAGGTCCAGATGGGAAAAAAGTGGAGGACAGGGGAAAAAATATCATGCAATAGTTACATTCATTTTCCTCACCCCAACCTGAAAACCACAAGATGCCTTCCAAAATTGTTTGATTATTTAGTGAACATGTCTAGCAGTTTGCTCTATCAAATGGATCTAGCATACAGAATGTAGGATTCTCTCCGTTTCAATAATGACCCTTTTGCGATAAATTACTTGCTCCCTATAAATCAATTGGCTATATTTCTACTCTGATGTAAGTACTAAAGGAATGCTGTCTTGTAATATTTGACAGGGACCTTCTCTAAGCATTTATCTTCACTATTGTCTGTTCACAACATAGATTTAAAATGTTCTCACTACTTTCTTGATCCTACTTCTTCACTGCTGGGAGGTGAACCATGTTAATTCCAACTCAGAAGGGAGATTCAAATTTACTTGAGATTCAAAAGGGATATTCAGGCACCACTGTATATAAATCACTGTGCTGTGCAAGATACATTTGAGAGTACTCCTATTGACTTAATTCCCTCAAGTATCACCCTTAAAAATGAAGCCAGCCTGGAAGTAAAAAGCAAACACTTGAGCTTGATAATAAAAAGTCTCAAGAACTGTACGTGTACCCATCAACTCTCCAAATACTTTAATTAACATACAAACTAAAATTAAAAAATTAGAGTCTTCTCATTTCTCACAAAACTGAAGAGATTATTAGACAGTAATTCCAATATATGCATTCATAGAGAACTTCTTTAAACCTCTTGCCTTCCAGTTTAAAGGTACAAGGGGATGTTTAAGAAAATTCTCTTATTACACATTAGATGTGGCCCCTAAGAAAGATATAATGAAAAATTAATCAATCCCTTAAACAATTTTCTGAAGATCTCTATGCATTTCTATATTTTTTCATCACAATATGACTTGCCTTGGGCTAAGGAAAACTGGAAAAGTTCTCTTAATAGTCTAAGGACTAGAAACAATTAAAAGGTGCTAGTAACTATGCCCAAGCTGGAGGAGGGACACTGACAAAAAGAGGGAAGAGTGCTGAGATGCCACTGGTTTGGTGCTTTAGAAATACAAAACAGTAAACCAGTTCAGATTAGATAGACGATGCCTATGGGGAAATGGCATGCTGAATGAATTTGATCCAATACTTTATTAATAACTTTATTAACTTTTCAATGAAGTGTTTAAATTCTTGATCTTAAAGAAATGTTTTCCCCAAGTCCTTTACGCTTTATTTTAATCATGGAAGAAAAAACAAGAACAGTGAAAAATTACCATTACCACCAGTTTGGTGTTTTACATATTTTATTATCGCCCTGACATGGAAAATGCAATTCCAAATCCAAAACCGTACCCCATCTACTCAAAAGTCTTGCCAGCTTGGTTGCTCGATTCTTGCTACATAGGCTTTGTCAGTAACAGAAATTAAGTATCAGTATTAGAAAAACCATTCTATATCAAAAAGATCTGGATGCTGAAGAAGTATTATATTATATCAAATAGGAATGTTTTTATGAAATCCCAGATATGGTTCAAATTTGGTTCCATTTTTACAAAATGAATCAAATATACTTGGTTTCAATTAGGACCTAGGTGTCAACAAATGGTCTGCTTTCTCTCCTTTTCAGTATTAACATGGGAGAGAGAAGATGAATTATTCCTTTATTATTTGCATTAACTACAGAACTTACTGTAGCAAATATTAGACAACTGCTTGATATTATATTTGACATTCACGACTCAATGAAAAAATCTCCCTTCACTCTGCTTATATCCTACTTCGTCATGATACTAAAAATTCTCCAAGGATTTCAGTTAAAAAATTGCATGGAATAAGTTAATTTACTATAAATCACCAATCCTTCGCGGTCTGAAATTGAAATACAATTTAGCAAAGAATTCTTTTAAGCTAGCAGGTGTCATTTTTGGTACCTATGGTATCCTGGTGCTTATTGACCTTTCAGTTTCATTTGATATCAACTGTTTTTGTAGTTTAGTCAGAAGGAACAGAATTTTAGAGACTGAACTGACCTTCCTCTATTACTGGTAGAAGCCTGTGACATTAGGACTACTGTACCCCTTTCAGGAGTCTGATTTGTCTTGCGTATCCCCAAGTTTCACCTCACTTAAAAACTATTTGCTTACAAAATCAGACATAATAATACAATTGTGTCACAGCACACTATTACTGAAAAATTGCTTACTTTCTCATTTATATTATATAATTATAAAATAAATCAATTGGAATATAAATATTGTACTAACACAGGGATAGGCAACCTATGGCACGCATGCCAAAGGCGGCACGTGAGCTGATTTTCAGTGGCACTCACACTGCCCGGGTCCTGGCCACCGGTCCGGGGGGGGCTCTGCGTTTTAATTTAATTTTAAATGAAGCTTCTTAAATATTTTAAAAACCTTATTTACTCTACATATAACAATAGTTTAGTTATATATTATAGGCTTATAGAAAGAGACCTTCTAAAAACATTAAAATGTATAACTGGCATGCAAAACCTTAAATTAGAGTGAATAAGTGAAGGCTTGGCATACCACTTCTGAAAGGTTGCTGACCCCTGTACTAACATTTCAGTGCATAGCATATAGAGCAGTATAAGCAAGTCACTGTATGAAATTTTAGTTTGTACTGACTTCGCTAGTGCTTTTTCTGTAGCCTGTTGTAAAACTAGGCAAATATCCAGATGAGTTGATGAACCCCCTCTGCTTATCCCCAGGGTTAGACATACCCCTGGTTGAGAACCACTGCTCTATTTCACCCATATGTTGCAAATTCAGTTGCAACTCTATTTCAGTGTTTTGTTCTAAGTTGCAGCTCTATTTCAACCCTTTACTATTGGGTTGTCTGAAAACTTTTGCCTCACTGGACATATTAATCACCAGTTTCCTTGAAAAACAAATATATGAATTAAACCTTAGTCTTCACTTTCAAATTCCCCAGTTAGTTAAGGCTTTGCCAAATATTTAATTCTTGACTTTTGGCTGCACAATGATGGTAAGATGGAATTTTCAAACTTGGTATAGATGGACCAATGTTGGATTCAAACATTGCAACAATTACATGGTCTGAAATAAAGTCTGTATACATGATACAACCAGAACTGTTAGCTTAACTACAGACAATATGGGAATATTCCCACACTGTTGCAAGTTTAAAACAAAATGAACCAATTCTGCACAAAGATAAGCAAAGATTTTCTGTGTATTCTGATTAGACACAACACATTTTTCTTAACTGTCATAATGATCTACGTTCTAATAATGGGTATGCAATAGCTCAAATTTACATCTCCCATTTATCCACTAATGGAATTTTTATGGCTTTCTCAAACAAAATTTTAATAAATATTTACAAGTACATATCTTAATTACTAGATTATAAAATAGGTAACTAGATCCTTGCATTGCTCTCTGTACTAGACTACGTATTCGAGTTTCTCAAAAAGAAAATAAAAAATGTCAGATTTATTTTTTCTTTATTCAGAAAGTTCCAAATCTATATGTGTGTTCAAACTTTAAAATGGCTCTATAATTAAAGGAAAACAAGAAACTCCCACCTTTCCAGCAGTTTTAAGCACTTCTGCGTACAGCTTGTAATACATAACCTTCACTAAATGCTACCAGGTAGGATGCTTGCAACTTACTATATATGACTGATGAAAACAGTGCTGCAGATGTAAATTATCCCCAGGTAATTTACAGAATGATACTAGGATTGTCCTCTGCCAACATTTGGTATCCTGTAAACCAGGCACATCACAAAGTCTCAGCTATTAAAAAAACACGTTTTCCTCTGGATGCGACTTTTCTTGCCTTCAGAATGGAGATTTTCACTATTTTTACAGATATATATTGTAAGTCAATATTGAAGTCAAGACTGTTTCTTTTTTTTTAAAGAAAACAATTTGTTGGTGCCCATCAAACCTGGAATATATAAAGCTAGTCTCTTAAGCTTCTCAAGAGCAATATAATTTTGTATGGTGCTTCAATATGAGGTGGTTTTGGAAATACGAAGCCTTTAGTGATATTATATGAGGGCACTGAATTATGCTGATTGCCTTACTAGCCAGACTGTTATTTATATATACATAAGAGTAGCCCAAGCAAAAGAACATGGAGGCCCTGGGTCAAATCATTTTACTCTCCTCATTCACTTATTTGTATCATACCACTATATTTGGCACTAATTCTTGAATTTAAACTTTATATTTCCTGTACTATTACAGAACAATTGGGCAAAATGAAGATAACATGAAAGCCTTAACTCTGAATTTCCTTGCTTTCTTACAGTTAATCAGCATTTGCTAATCCTTTTAACAATTTTCATGAGAAAAATATGTAGGGGAGAAGGAACAGATGGGGGGTAATTTAAAAAGCACAGTAAAGACAAACATGCAACTATAAAAACCTCAGATCTCCTGTCAGATCTCACACACTAAATTGTGTCAGTCCAGACTGTATTAGGTCAGGAAACCTCATGTTACTTTTCATAAGACCAGGGGTATCAGCCTTGTTGCACCAACAAATTAAAGTCAGGGTAAAGGTATTCTGCTTCCTTAAATATTCAGTGAATTTTCCACTGGTATTCTTCATTTGCTGTCTTGAACTATTTGTCTGTGTTCCTGTATACAGTTAAACTACTGCTACATTTCAATCAAGAGGTGGCATTTCTTCATATAGGTATATATTCTAATACAAGTACATTATACTGCATTTACTTTAAAAATGTCTTGCCTTTCAAAAGTTACTCAAACTTTGTGAAACGGGAATTTCATTTTGATTATACATTACTAGTGCTTAATGGAACCTGTGCATGGAAAGCAGTACTTAGAAGAGAAATTAATATACAGATTTCTTGTTTGAATCAGTTTCAAGATATCCCTCGGGTAATTCTAACATATTCATTGTTCTTTCCTCCCTTTTTGTTTCACAAAGCTTATGAAAAGCTCCTGGTAAGTGTAATTTATTTTCTTACATATGTTAAAAAGTTCTTTCCTTTTAAGTTTAACCATCTTTGAAAAATTTAAATATAGAAATTATACACAAAACAGCTCTCATTTATGCTCCTTTTAGCACTACATTGCTACTAACTTTAGGAGTCACAATGCTTGAGGGTAGTTTTAAGATTTTTTCCGAAAAGAGAATGGCAATTACTTTCATTTTCAATTCCTTACTTGTTGTTTTGATCTCAAAATGTGTTCCCTCTTTTTAGCTGTTATGTACGGTACTTAAAATAAATGGAAACAAAACTTTGAACTAATTCTACAATGACAAAGCAAAGTGCGCAATTTTAAGAATGTAAAGATCAATAGCAAGTATGTTACACCAACTTGAGCACATTATTTACTTGGGCATTTGAAAAGTGATAGTTGCAGTTTACTTGTAAGTATAAAATGGCTAAAGATTAGTTATTGAGGTGAATAACGTAAACAGATTTTCAGTTCCTGTGGGACCCATCCAGCAAAATATTATTTCCAGAATTTCAAGTAACATAAGCTTCAGAAGTAGCGATACAAGGGGAAGGTTAGTCTGCCATGAAAGACAATGCAAAAATGACTTCTCAGAAGCAAATTGGAGATCAATTGAGGAGATGGTGGAAGGGAACAGGGAGGAGGGAATCATGGAGAGTAACTTTCATGAGAACCTGTGTGGGTGAGGAGGGGGAAAATGCTTTCAGGGTGACCAATAATCCATATATTCTGTTTTTGTAACTCACTCCAGAGAAGAGAGAGGTGCCCTACTATCTTCCTCACGGGGATTAGTATTTTCCTCTTAAAAATCAGGTAAACTTTAACCAACACTTCCTCCTCACTTTTTTCATCTATCATGGCTAAAAAAAAAATAGATTCAGATCAGTCAGGGGCAGCCCTATACATCTGGACTATTCCCTCCTTACAACGTTTTCTGAAGGACTACGTGAGTATGCTCAAGGAGTTCCCCCCAAACCATGATGACACTATAAAACAATCTAGGTAAACCAAATACAAACTCTGTCCCAAAGAGTACAGATGCAGAATACCCACTTCACCTTTCAAAATAGGGAATCTTCTGCAGCTACAGAGCTTGAGAAGATTGTTTATCTCCCTTAGGCCAGCAGGAAGATAAGAGGTTTATTTCAGCTGGATTGGGCCTTATGAGTTTACACAGAAGATACTGTCAGGCTTCAGAGGGGCCAGGAAAGATTTGGGGACAGATCCTGTCCCATGTCAAAATCCCTTTGTGCTCCTCCCAAAGCTGCTCTAAACAGGCAGTTAATGATTCCTCCATGGCGGGAAAATCCATGAGTAGCATAAACTGGTGAAGCAAGCTCTAGGCTGTTTACCTTCTCTTTACACTGAGGATACTGTAGCTTATGTCTAGAGCCAAGAAGTCCCCCGGTCAGCCCAGTAGGATGGGGACAGAACAGTGTCATAAAACTGCTTCCTCTCTCCACCCCCAACCTCAATTAGGGAAAGCACTGCTCTGGCTCGCCTGAAATTTGAGCCCTTGGATTTCAGGAGCAAGTTATTCTTTATTAGTATGTGAACACAACACAAGATAGTCCTTCCTAGTCTATATTTATTTTATTCAAAAATTCCCAAACTTTTTCTTAGTATGGACTACATCTTGAGAGAGAGATTTGGACACTTCCCCTTCCATTAACAATCACACAGACTGTCTGCCTTTTCATTCCCAAACAAACATCATGCCTATGCTTAGGAAAACATTGATTGTATTGTAGTGGTCTTGTAGTTTAACACATGAAAATTGGGTGGGGAGCCTGCAACATCTGGCTAGATAACTCTTTGTAATTTCTCCTGAAACATACTAAAAACACTTGTTAAGATTATGGTGGTTAATAAATTAATAACTGGCCAACTTCAGGAACACCTGATTGTTTTCTGTATTTTTCAGATCCTGTCCTATCCAGGTTTCAACACAGAAATGGCACTCATACTTCAGAACAACAGACAGAAATCAATTATCCACACTAACACAGCTAGATTACTGATTGCCTTCAACACCCTTGACAATGAAGTATTGCCAACCTGCTAGGTGGAATCACACTGAACTGGTTCCACTCATTCCTCCTGGATAGGTCCCCAACGGGTGGCAATGAGCACCTCGTCTTCTTCTACCAGGTCCTACCCTAAAGAGACTATCAGGCTCAGTCCTGTCCTCTCCATCTAGTTCAACAATCCAGCCACTGCAAGAGACTGAGAGATGTACTGTGGACTCCAATACCTTCAATATGCAGAAGATACTCAATCTTTACTTCTCCATAAAAAAAATGAAGACTCTTTCCTTAAGGACTCAAATGCCTGACAGGGAAACACGATGAATAGCAAAAGGCTCAAGCTAAACCCAGATATAAAACAATCCAGATGCTGCTGATCTTTACCACTTTAAACTATACTACCGGTAATCTTCAGTGCCCAGCCTTTGATTCTTGTTTATATTATGCTTGTCTGCCTTTAAAAGGATTTGTTCCTAACTTTGTCTTCACTTTTTCCTGCTATAAATCGAATATGCTCAGTGAAATGGAAAAAAATTATCCGTGAAGGCAATTATTTCTAATAGACTAAATGAGGGTCCATAATCTGCAATGCTTCATGTTAGCGCTAATTTAATCTGTAATATTTTCCCTTCATATTAGCCTTTGTGACTGTGTTCCTGTCGAATACTATTTAGACCAAAAATCTCTATTTCCAAATTTCTTAATTGTCACATTTTTTTATGAAGCGGACTCAGTTTCTCCTCACAATGCATCAATACTTCATAGGTAATAAGATATCAATTTATAACACATACAACTCTCCACATAAAACACAACAAATCCAGTTGCATGGATGTGTATTTGAATCACAGAAATTAGAGGCATAAATATCTATCAGAGCATCAAGTCCATATACTTGCTAGTGGAAAAGGCAATGCTGATTAATAAAATTTGTATTTGAAAACTATCTACATGGTATTATATATATTGTGGCATATTCATTAAGCTATATTATTAGTGATTCTTTAATTTTTGAAAATAATGTAATAAAAATCTTTTGTGAATATGTCTATACTATAAACATGAAATTCAAGAAGTCCATGGATATAGTAATCACACTGGCCCAAATTTTCTAACATGACTAATGATTTGGGGTCCCTCAAAATTTTAGGTGCCTAATTCAAGATAGTTGAAGTGACCTGATTTCTGGAACTTGCTGAGCACCCACCCTCTGAAAATCCAATTCCTTTAAAAAGTGGAGCAAGATGGGCACTCAAAAACGGAGTCACCCAAAATCACTAGTCATTTTTCAATATGTTCTTGAATTAATGGCAGTCCTTCAGATATTAAATACTTGTTTGGCTCGCAACCAAGTTTACAGCTGTTCTCTAATACCAAATATTGTACTTCAAGAAACTGAACAACACTGGTGTACCATGCCAGGTTTTTGTACCATACTTAGCAGTTTACTTACTTCAGCTGTGAATCTACTACCTATGCAAGCATTTCTACAACTATTTTATTTACTACATGCCCTAATCAAAGAATGGCTATGCAGAGAAAAATATCACAAAATGTTTTACGGATATATACAGTGTATTATTCTGCTGCTTCAATCTTACTTACTATTTTCATTAATGACCCTGGCACATAAAGTAGGACAGTGCTAATAATTTACTGATGACACATAGTTGGGTGCCACTGTTAACATAGAGGAGGATCAGTTTATTATATAGGAAGAATTACATGTCCTTGAGGACTGGAGTAATCAAAATGAAATTTAATGATATAAATTGCAAAGGGATTCATGCACTTAGGGACTAATAAAAATTTGTGCTATGATCAGGGGCCTTATCAGTTGGAAATAAGAGAGGAGAAGAATGACTTGCATGTATGAGTCAATCTCAGGATGACTATGAGCCACCAATATGATGTGGTCAGGAAAAAGGCAAATGCAATCCTACAGTTTACCAGGTGAGATATCCCCACAGAGTTAAGGAAATATTAACACCATTCTGCTAGGCACTGGTAAGATCTCATCTGGAGTACTGTGTACAATTCTGGTCACCCATAGAATCACAGGAATGTAGGACTGGCAGGACCTCGATAGATCATGTAGTCCAATCCCCTGCACGGAGGTAGGACTAAGTGTTCTCTACACTATCCCTGACAGATGTTTGTCTAATCTGTTCTTAAAACCTACAATGATGGAGATTCCACAACTTTCCTAGTTAATTTTAATTTCCTAGTTAATTTTAATTTCCTAGTTAATTTCCTTATAGTTAGGAATATTTTCCTAATGTCTAACCTAAATCTCCCTTTCTGCAATTTAAGCCCATTACTTTTTGTCCTGTCCTTGTCCTGGTCAAGGAGAACAATTTATCACCCTTCTCTTTATAACAACCTTTTAGGTACTTGAAAGCTGTTATGTCCGTCCCGTCGTCCCGTCCCCCCGCAAGTCTTCTCTTCTCTTCTCCAGACTAAACAAACCCATTTTTTTTTTCAATCTTTTGCTGCTCTCCTCTGGACTTTCTCTAGTTTTTCCACATCATTCCCAAAATGTAGTGCCCAGAACTGGACACAGTACTCTAGTTGAGGCCTTATCACTGCTGAGTAGGGTGGAAGAATTACTTCTTGTGTCTTGCTTACAATACTCCTGTTAACACATCCAAAATTATGTTCGCTTTTTTTTTTGCGACAGTATTACATTGTTGACTCATATTTCATTTGTGATTCACTATAACACCCAGTGCCTTTTCTGCAGTACTGCTTCCCAGGCAGTCATTTCTGAGTTTGTATTTGTGCAATTTATTATTCCTTCCTAAGTGCAGTACTTCACATTTATCCTTATTGAATTTCATCCTATTTATTTCAGACCATTTCTCCAGTTTGCCAAGATCATTTTGAATTCTAATTATGTTCTTCAAAGCATTTGGAACCCTTTCCAACTTGGAATCATCCACAAACTTTATACTCTCTATGCCATTATACAAATCATTTATGAAGATATTGAATAGAACTGAACTCAGGACATTTCCATTGTGCCCTTCTAGCTTGATTGTGAACCATTGATAACTACTCTCTGAGTATGGTTTTACAACCACTTATGCGCTCAACTTATAGTAGGTTCATCTAGGCTATATTGCTGTAATTTGCTTATGAGAAGAAGTCATGTGAGACCATATCAAAAGCCTTACTAAAGTCAAGATACATCACATCTACTACTTACCCCTTATCTACAAAGCTCTTTATCAGTGAAGGATATTAGGTTCATTTGACATGATTTGTTCTTGACAAATGCATGTTGACTGTTATTTATCAACTTATCTTCTAGGTGCTTACAAATTGATTATTTGCTCCATTATCTTTCCATGTACCAAAGTTAAGGTAACTGCTCTATAATTCCTTGGGTTGTTCTTATTATCCTTATTAAAGTACCTATATTTGCTCATTTCAATATCCTCTAGGATCTCTCCCATCGTCCATGAGTTCTCAGAGATAATTGCTAATGGCTCAGAGTCCTTATCAGCCAGTTCCTTAAGTATTCTAGGATGTATTTCACCAGAGCCTGTTGACTTGGAGACATCTAACTTGTCTAAGTAATTCTTAACTTGTTCGTTCCCTAATTTTAACCTAAGACAGACAGACAGACACCAGTGATTTTTACTATGTTAGTTGTCCAATCATTGTTAATCTTTTTGGTGAAAACTGAAACTAAACATGTTCAAGAAAGATGAATTCAAACTCTAACAGGTATAGAGAAGGGCTACTACAATGATCAGAAGAATAGAGAGCCTATCTTATGAGAGCAAGCTAAAAAAGCTTGGTTTGTTTAGCCAAGGAAAGCAAAGACTGAAAGGGGATATGGTTGCTCTCTGTAAATACACTGGGGTAAACACCAGGAAGGGAGAAGAGCTATTTAAAATAAAAGAACAATACTGAATCAAGAACAAATGTGTATAGACTGGCCATGAATAAATATATAGGTTGGAACTTAGAAGAAAGTTTCTAACCATTAGAAGAGTGAGGCTCTGGAACAGCACTCCACTAGCAATAGTGGAGGCATACAACCTTACTAGTTTTAAGATAAAGGTATCCAGCTCTATTCTATGAATGGGATTATATTAGGGGGCTGCCTGTGATAGCAGGGAACTGAACTCTATTAACCCAGCATCCAGCCCTATATTCCTGTAAACTGAAGGAGTACCTCTTTGAAACAACATTTCCACAAATCCATGTTATATAAATGAATACTGGTACTCCGATTCTGCTTAAGAGTAAAGGTGAAGTTCACCCAAGAAAGAGATTCTAGGTATGTACAGAATGTACTGAGATATTATTCAGTAGTAGATACAATTCAAACCTATAATTGGTTAACAAGAGACTTTAAAAAACCCTCCTAAAAACAACCAACCAACCAACATTCGCTCTAGAGGGCTGACACTTAAAATTAAAGGTGGACAGTCAACATTAAAAAAAAAATCACATTACTTCTTATACCCACTAATAATAATCACTATTATTTCTTATATCCACTATTGTTAAAGGTAACACCTATAATTATTGTGATGAAGAGCTTAGATAAGAATTTCCTCCATTATTTTCAATTTGTTTACTTTGTGTGTTTAACAAAATATTGTGTACAGGCAGTTTCAGTGTACAATCAGTCAACAGTCATTTCTCCCTGTTTCTGTGAGTCTCACTTTTTTTTTTTAAATAAACATGGGAAAATGTGACTGTAAAATCATAAATTGGCTGGAGGTCAGGAGCACTACCATGAAACTACTTTTAAATCCATTTGATAAAAAATTAAGTGTCAAATTGATGGTGTTTTTTAAGTATCACACCCACACTGGGTCTTTGGTTTTTTGTTTGTTTGTTTTTAAGTTAAACAACACACTTGTGTC
Organism: Mauremys mutica; assembly: GCF_020497125.1. Taxonomy (NCBI): domain Eukaryota; kingdom Metazoa; phylum Chordata; order Testudines; family Geoemydidae; genus Mauremys; species Mauremys mutica. The sequence goes on from NC_059073.1 coordinate 228,525,106, forward strand.
TTTTACAGATCTGTGTTGGTGAAGCTTTTCTTTTCAATGTCCAGTGCCACTCCAACCTGTACATACCATAGTGTATAAAGGCCACAAAGGACCAGAACACCCTGTTGTAGAGAGCATGCACTGAATGTTATGGAGCATTCTGGGCTACAGAAAGTTAAGAGTAGATCTAAGGACAGCTCTAACATATGTGAGGGGCAGGGCCAACCCATGGCACAGGCAGAATCTAAATACAAAGCCCCCTCTTCTTTCCCTCTCTATGGCTGCTCGTTCTGTTGCTGCATCTCTCCATTATTAGCAGTATTGAGATATATATATATATATATATATATATATATATATATATATATATATATATATATATATATATATACTGCTAATAATGGATATATATATATATATATATACACACACACACACACACACACACACATATACATATATACATATACACACACACATACACACACTGAGATGAAGATAATTATACTTTCTTTGTTTCTGCTGTTTTACTTTTTCTTATTCTTTTTGATTTTTCAAACAAAAATAAAAATCTTGGGCTTCAATATGATAATGGTACTTATACAAATGAGTGGACCAGCTTTCTTTAGAACCTCTAAAAAGTACCATAGCAGTATTGCCAGCACCAACCATACAAAAATAATGAGTCAGGTCCCCTTAAAATCATGACATTTTTAAAAATAGCAAAGTTTGCATTTTTTTTTTAGTTAGCCTTCTGGTTTTTGAGTCTTTGGGGCTCATATTTACAAGTTTTTCTATACAACCATGAAAACTAGCAACCTAATTATTTTCTAAATGAAAATTGAGAATCTCACATAATCACGACACTAGGCACTAGCGGTGTAAGAAAAACACAATATTACTAAACTTGCAAAAAAACAAACTCTGAGCGTCAGCAATGCTGAATAGCAATAGGACATGGTTATTTCCCTTCAAAATACATGTAATTTCCATTAATGTAAATAGAAATTAGACATATGCAATATAGTAGAACACATTCCCACATATTTTTGGATAAAATCTCTCCATTCATTTCACACCCACAAATTGCTGAGGAAATTAGGATAACAGCAAATATTAATTCAAGAATGATCACCTTACTTCACAAGCAATGAGCCTGTAAACACTCGCGCACATGCTTAACTTTATGCATGTGAGAAGTCCCATGTACTTCAGTGGGACTGCTGACAAAGGATATGCATAAATATTTGCAGGAATAGGGCCAAAGCACCTAGTTCTTAGCTGTAGCAATTATGCCTCTACTTTATGTAGAAGTGCAAGTCATAACATTTTACTGCAAACAAATTTATTTCTTTTATTGGCTAGCAGAAACCCAAGGAAACAATGGCAATAACTTTTAGCCTCCTGCAGATCTATAAACCATAATTAACTGCTTGTCCAATGTAATACTGTGCCTTTGGCAGGTGATTTAAAACTCACTTTGACCAAGCAATTAGTAGGTGTGCATTAACAATAAATTTACAGTTGCATTTTACAGACATTGGGACTTGAGGTAAATCAAGTAAAATTTTGTTTGAACCTTTAAAATATGAAGTAAGCTTCACATTTTAAACTAATTGCCCCTAGAACCATACATATAGCACTATACAAAAACAAAGCACATAAGCTTTTTAAATAAATTAATTTTGTTTGCTAGAAAGGAAGCACACAGGCTATATATTGCAAAGAATCATGATGCTCACAGGTCTTCATTGTTTGTTCAGAGCTGAATATGTATTTACTTTAAAAAGAAATCAGATTGCCTAAGAAAATGGAAAGATTCCTCACCCCTATGTGAACCCTGAAGTCTGTGGAGTAGTCATAAAAATAAATAATTGGGTGGCAAGAAGCTGTCTGTGGCTGACTTCAGAGATAAGTTTATCAGCAAGGAATGAGCAGTAAATAAAGAGTGAATAATAATTAATATTCATAGCACAAATACTTATAGAACACTTTTCATCCATAGATCTGAGAGTGCTTTAGAAAGGTGGGTTAAGGGACACCACACTACATACTTCCTCTCTTCCAGACCATATGAGGTTCATTTGTTTTCATTTACTGTAAATATTACATGTAGTCCAAAGCTAGATCATTGAATCTCTGTCCATTCTCCGTATCTGCAGTCACAGGAGAAATTACTCAACAGTTTTTTTTCACTATTACATAACTACTTTATACAAGTTTTGTGGTGGGGGTTTAAATTCACTAAATACTTTGTATAGCTTTGCTATTTTAATACCTGGATTCCTGTACAGTCACTCATCTATAAATAATACAAAAAGAGAAAAAAAATCACCTGAGAGATTGAATATCAATACTCTTTTTATGTTAATAATGTAGCTTTACAATACTTGTCCCATATAGCAACTACAGGTAAAGAAAGTGCAGCTTCCCAGAAAATTCATTCAGCTGCTGTTAATCAAAAAAGCAGGATGACACAATCAGTCAGCCAATAAATAAAGGATCAGAATAGAATTAGAACAGTAGGATAAAGGGGGGAAATGACTAATTTAATGCTTTATTGATCTTCCCTATATCACTGTACAATGTGAAATGACAAAAGGGTATATATTCACCTCCGCTATAAACTTCATAATTATAATATTTAGAGTCTCTCCTCATTTGAAAGTCTTTCCATGTCTCTCATAATAGACCTTTTTCATTTCTGTATTACCACTTTTAAGATGGGGTAATCAGAACTTACTACAGAATTCAAGGTGAAGATGTACCATCAATTTCTATGAAGTTTTTAGTATTGTTCTCAATCCTTTAACACCCTAACATCATGACTCCTTTTACAATCACAGCTGCAGAGAAATTTTCACGGAACTGTGCACAGTTATGCCTAGGTCTTTTCCCTGAGTAATTACTGTTAAACTGGAATCCATCAGCGTGTATGAGTAATTCAAATCAAAATAGTGTATGTTGGAAGTCTTGTTTACTCTAAATTTCACCTGCATTATATTGCCAAAATAAAGGTCCTTCTTAAGTTCCTTGCTGCCTTTTCTAGCTTTGATGAACTTAAATAATTGTATCATATGCTCTTCTTTTCACCTCACTGTTTACTTCTAAAGACCAATCCCAGGACAAAAACTTGGGGAACCCACTATCAACATCCTGCTGCAGGTGAGACACCTCAATATTTATGGAAAAATACTAATAAAATTAAGTTTAAAAATATTAGGTCACTAAGCTTGCCTATCCCTTTACTGAAACTTACAATATATTTATCAGGTTTCAGAGTAGCAGCCGTGGTAGACTGTATCCGCAAAAAGAACAGGAGTACTTGTGGCACCTTAGAGACCAACAAATTTATTTGAGCATAAGCTTTCGTGGGCTACAGCCCACTTCATCGGATGCACAGACTGGAACATACAGCAAGAAGATGTTTATACATACAGAGAACATGAAAAGGTAGAAGTAGCCATACCAACTGTAAGAAGCCAATCAATTGAGATGAGCTATCATCAGCAGGAGAAGAAAAAAACCCAAAGCTTTTGAAGTGATAATCGAGATGACCCATAGAAGGTGTGACGATATAGATTCATAGGGAAATAGATTCAATTAGTGTAATGGCCCAACCATTCCCAGTCTCTTTTCAAACCTAAGTTAATTGTATCTAATTTGCATCTTAATTCAAGTTCAGCAGTCTCTCTTTGGAGTCTGTTTTTGAAGTTTTTTTGTTGTAAAATTGCCACCTTCAAGTCTCTCACTGAGTAGTTAGAGAGGTTGAAGTGTTCTCCCACTGGTTTTTGAATGTTATGATTCCTGATGTCAGATTTGTGTCCATTTATTCTTTTGCGTAGAGACTGTCCGGTCTGGCCAATGTATATGGCAGAGGGGCATTGCTGGCACATGATGGCATATACCACGTTGGTAGATGTGCAGGTGAATGAGCCCCTGATGGGGTGGCTGATGTAATTAGGTCCTATGATGGTGTCACTTGAATAGATATGTAGACAGAGTTGGCATCGAGCTCAGAGTGAAATGACTAAGCAGAAGGATGATTTCTTACCTGTCAAGTACCTATCAAACAGAGTCCTTTAAATACGCCTATATCACTGCACACTGTCCCACAGTTTGTTCATTCCTATATGTCACTACAGTTAATGATAGTCTATTAAACTGGAGCGTAGCAGGCAGCAGGTCACTAAGAATGTAAGCTCTGGATGTGGGCTGTCCATACCTGCTAGAACACAGGTAGAAAACCCATTATCTAAGCTGCCAAAAAAATACATGTAACCCTTTTGGAGTTTAGAGAGCATGGCCCCTATGAAATCTTTTTCCTACGGGGGGAGGAGGGCGTGAGAAAAAAGGAGGGAAACTCCAGGGGGGGCTCTGGAACTCGGAAGGAGAGAGAGGTGGCAGCAAGCAGGCCCTCGCGAAGTGAAGCAGCAGAGAACCTGCCTGAAGCCTGAGAAGGACAGGGTGGCCGATCGGGGACACCCCAGGACAGGAGCCAGGAGGAGCACTGTGCCAGGAAGGAATTGCCTGAGAAAAACAGGCTGGAGCTGGACCCAGTATCACAGCTGCCCAGAGCTGCACGGGGCTGAGAGTACTGGGGCTTGTGACTCTGCACTGGGAACAAGGAGGGAGGTTGCTAACAGGGGCAGCTCTAGGCATTTTGCTGCCCCAAGCACGGTAGGCAGGCTGCCTTCGGTGGTTTGCCTGCGGGAGGTCCTCCGAAGTTGTGGGACCTGCGGCAGTTCCGCCAAAGCCTCGGGACCAGCGGACCCTCCGCAGGCAAGCCGCCGAGGGCAGCCTGCCTGCTGCCCTCGCAGCGCCGGCAGAGCACCCCCCGCGGCTTGCAGCCCCAAGCACGCGCTTGGCGTGCTGGGGCCTGGAGCCGCCCCTGGTTGCTAGATAAGTTAAGTGGGGAGGTTGTCGCTCTGTGTGGCTTTGCAGAGAGTGGCAGAAGTGGGCACCGGAGGGGTTTGTTGGGGGAAAGTTCACTGGCACCGAAGACAACCGGGAGTACCCAAGACTCACCACTGGACTGGAACTTTGCTCAGGACTCCTGAATTCTGTGTGCAGATACATTGCTCGGTGTCTGTCCTTCCAGACTGTGCTACCACTGGGCCCGTGGGGCCTTGGTTTGGATGCAACCCTGTTCTACTGCTCCCCCTATATTTCCCCTTGTTGTTTTTCTCCTCTCATCCCTCTGTAAATAAATATTTCCCTTTCTTATATCCATTGTACTTTTCACGTGGGTGTGGGTGTTCACTCTGGGGGGGCTGGAACAGGTGCCTCAGGGGTGGAAGGGATTTTTCCTGCTGCATTCCTGTGTGTGCCTTCTCTTGGCCAGACCTGCCTGCAGAGCAGACTCCATCTTGGCCATGAGGGCACTAAAGTTACATACATTAGGAAACATAATTAATAAGAAAGCATAATCATTTTTCTCAGTTTTTAAGAGATTAACTTGCACTATTTTCCTACTAGAGTCATCCTTTTATTTCAATCAATTGTGTTTATTGGAATTAATTTTTAAAATAAGCAGAATTTTTTTAAAAGTTTTTATTTCAGACTGACTGTTTTCTTGTTGATGCTTTCTAGCAGTTAAGATGCTACATTTTTATACTGCCTTCACTATTCCTGTGTCTTTCCATATTTGTCCATCTAATTGTCTATACAATTCAAGATTAAGTTTTGAAGTGTATTCTTTGTGTTGAAGGATCTTTGTATTATTACTTTTAGCTACAGGAAGTGATCCATATTTATCAGAGGGGTAGCTGTGTTAGTCTGGATCTGTAAAAGCAGCAAAGAGTCTTGTGGTACCTTATAGACTAACAGACGTTTTGGAGCATGAGCTTTCGTGGATGAATACCCACTTCGTCGGATGCATGTAGTGGAAATTTCCAGGGGCAGGTATATATAAGCAAGCAAGAAGCAGGCTAGAGATAACGAGGTTAGTTCAATCAGGGAGGATGAGGCCCTCTTCTAGCAGCTGAGGTGTGAAAACCAAGAGAGGAGAAACTGGTTTTGTAGTTGGCAAGCCATTCACAGTGTTTGTTTAATCCTGAGCTGATGGTGTCAAATTTGCAGATGAACTGAAGCTCAGCAGTTTCTCTTTGAAGTCTGGTCCTGAAGTTTTTTTTGCTGCAGGATGGCCACCTTAAGATCTGCTATTGTGTGGCCAGGGAGGTTGAAGTGTTCTCCCACTGGTTTTTTAATGTTATGATTACCGATGTCAGATTTGTGTCCATTTATTCTTTTGCGTAGAGACTGTCCGGTCTGGCCAATGTATATGGCAGAGGGGCACTGATGGCATATGATGACGTATATTACATTGGTGAACGTGCAGGTGAATGAACTGGTGATGGTGTGGCTGATCTGGTTAGGTCCTGTGATGGTGTTGCTGGTGTAGATATGTGGGCAGAGTTGGCATCGAGGTTTGTTGCATGGATTGGTTCCTGAGTTAGAATTACTATGGTGCAGTGTGCAGTTACTGGTGAGAATATGCTTCAGGTTGGCAGGTTGTCTGTGGGCGAGGACTGGCCTGCCACCCAAGGCTTGTGAAAGTGTGGGATCATTGTCCAGGATGGGTTGTAGATCACTGATGATGCGTTGGAGGGGTTTTAGCTGGGGACTGTATGTGATGGCCAGTGGAGTCCTGTTGGTTTCTTTCTTGGGTTTGTCTTGCAGTAGGAGGCTTCTGGATACACGTCTAGCTCTGTTGATCTGTTTCCTTATTTCGTTGTGCGGGTATTGTAGTTTTGAGAATGCTTGATGGAGATTTTGTAGGTGTTGGTCTCTGTCTGCGGGGTTAGAGCAGATACGGTTGTACCTCAGTGCTTGGCTATAGACAATGGATCGTGTGGTATGCCCGGGATGGAAGCTGGAGGCATGAAGGTAGGCATAGCGGTCGGTAGGTTTTCAGTATAAGGTGGTGTTAATGGGACCATCACTTATTTGCACCGTGGTGTCTAGGAAGTGGACCTCCCGTGTAGATTGGTCCAGGCTGAGGTTGATGGTGGGATTGAAGCTGTTGAAATCATGGTGGAATTTTTCCAGAGTCTCCTTCCCATGAGTCCAGATGATGAAGATGTCATCAATGTAGCGTAGGTAGAGAAGGGGCGTGAGTGGACAAGAGCTGAGGAAGCTTTGTTGGTCAGCCATAAAAATGTTGGCATATTGTGGGGCCATGCAGGTGCCCATAGCGGTGCCACTGATCTGGAGATATATATTGTCATCAAATTTTAAATAGTTGTGTGTGAGGATAAAGGCACAGAGCTCAGCAACTAGTTGTGCTGTGGCATCATCAGGGGTACTGTTCCTGACAGCTTGTATTCCATCAGTGTGTGGGATGTTTGTGTAGAGAGCCTCTACATCCACGGTGGCTAGGATGGTGTTTTCTGGAAGGTCACCAATGCATTGTAGTTTCCTCAGGAAATCAGTGGTGTCACGGAGACAGCTGGGAGTGCTGGTGGCATAGGGTCTGAGTAGAGAGTCCACATATCCAGACAATCCTTCAGTGAGAGTGCCAATGTCTGAGATGATGGGGCGTCCAGGATTTCCAGGTTTGTGGATCTTGGGTAGTAGATAGAATAACCCTGGTCGGGGCTCTAAGGGTATGTTGATTTGTTCCGGTGTTAGTGTAGGGAGTGTCCTGAGTAGATGGCAATAGCAGATCTTAAGGTGGCCATCCTGCAGCAAAAAAACTTCAGGACCAGACTTCAGAGAGAAACTGCTGAGCTTCAGTTCATCTGCAAATTTGACACCATCAGCTCAGGATTAAACAAACACTGTGAATGGCTTGCCAACTACAAAACCAGTTTCTCCTTTCTTGGTTTTCACACCTCAGCTGCTAGAAGAGGGCCTCATCCTCCCTGATTGACCTAACCTCGTTATCTCTAGCCTGCTTCTTGCTTGCTTATATATACCTGCCCCTGGAAATTTCCACTACATGCATCCGACGAAGTGGGTATTCACCCACGAAAGCTCATGCTCCAAAACGTCTGTTAGTCTATAAGGTGCCACAAGACTCTTTCCTGCTTTTATCCATATTTATGTTCACCATATCTTAAAGCTATATTATTTGTTAGTGATCTCTTCTTTTCCATTTTCTAGATATCAGACCTTCACCCACTTTATAGTAAAAGTCTTGACCACAGAGTACTTTAGAAGATTTTGATTGCTGTTTTAAAAATAAGCTGAAGACTTATTTAATCATGTATTAAATTCTCCTTAGTTATTACTACTTTAATTATACATTAGGCTAATGTTTACCTTTTGAAAAGCACAGTGATAAATTAATAAATAATGACACTATCTGCATTGCAATCAAAGAATTCAGAAACAAATCATTTAGTTTTAATACAAATGTTCATGTTTTGCCTCAGTATAGTTTCAAACATCAGCACTACAGCCTCCAGTATATAACCCTTTTATCTGAGCCAATATAACCCAATTCATATAATTTTGTTCTGTATTTTAACTCAAAGCTTGTTGGAATTGTTATAGATAACATACATACAAGTGGCATGCATGAAAATATGTACGATTGGGGCCTTAAATGATATAATGATTTTATTGAACAGAATTATGTTTTAAAAAAATAAATATAAATATGTAATGCCTCAAAAAAGATATATCGGAATTGGAAAAGGTTCAGAAAAGGGAAACAAAAATGTTTAGGGGTATAGACTGGCTTCCGTATGAGGGGAGATTAATAAGGCTGGGACTTTTCAGCTTGGAAAAGAGGAGACTAAGGGGGGATATGATAGAGGTCTATAAAATCATGAGTGGTATAGAGAAAGTAAATAAGGAAGTGTTAAGTATCAGAGGGGTAGCCATGTTAGTCTGTATCTGTAAAAGCAGCAGAGTGTCCTGTGGCACCTTCCTGTGGCACCTTATAGACTAACAGTTAGTTAGTCTATAAGGTGCCACAGGACTCTCTGCTGCTTTTTAAGGAAGTGTTATTTACTCCTTCTCATAATACAAGAACAAGGGGCCACCAAATGAAATTAATAGGTAACAGGTTTAAAACAAACACAAGAAAGTATTTTTTTCACGCAATGCACTGTCAGCCTCTGGAACTGCTTGCCAGAGGGTGTTGTGAAGGCAATACTATAACGGGGTTCAAAAGGGAGCTAGATACATTCATGGAAGATAGGTTCATCAATGGCTATTAGCCAGAATTGGCAGGAAAGGTGTCCCTAGCCTCTATTTGCCAGAAACTGGGATTGGGTGACAGGACATGGATCACTTGATGATAACCTCTCTGTTCATTCCCTTTGGGGCACCTGCCATTGGCCACTGTCAGAGGACAGAATACTGGGTCAGACCAAAGGTCCATCAAGCCCAGTATGGCTATTCTTATGCCTTCAATAATTTATGCGCCAAATACTTGACTCATTGCCTAATGCCCTATGTTCGACAAAAGCCTCTGACATTGGCAGAGCTGATCTTCCTTTTTGCCTCAAGAATCCAACATGACAAGGCTGAAGTCCAAGCCTTCCCAACTCAGAAATCTCATCTGTAGAACTCCCTCCCTAAGGATTCTGGTACAATCTAACTGGGTTGCTCTTAGAGACTCTGATAAATATTCAAGTCAGTACATTCTTCACCATTTTAGCCTCTCCTCTTCATGAGAGCTTCCTAGAGATAACTCTTCCTTTTTACCCACTTATTGTTAATTGTAAAAATGTCAGGTATCTCTGGGGCCTTTGGACTGAAATTATTTTGTTTGCATACTACAATCCAGATGTTTTGATAATGGGAATTAAAAAAATTAAATAAAAATTAAACTGTGCTTAAGATCTGTTTACATATACGTAATTAAACACCAGTGTTCAAGGGCAGCAGGGTGCTTTTTTGTGTGGATAATTATTAGATTATATGACAGTTTTAGTATTCTTTTGCAGCTTTAGACCTTGCAGCTCTCAAATGTCCCATCTATCAAGACACAAGGTGGGTGAGGTAATAATTTTTAATTGGATCAGCTTCTGTTGGTAGAAAGTACAAGCTTTCAAGCTACAGGAGATCTTCAGCTGTGGGGAAGATAACCGGAGTGTCTAAGCTAAATACAAGTTGGGATAGATTGTTAAACATACGAGGTTCACACATGCTGAAGGTGACCATGTAAAATGAAGTGGGCAATTAAGAGTTAGCAGGCAATTGGGTGTGTTGCAAATTGTTGTCATGAGCCATAAAACCAGTGTCTCTGTGGAGTCCCTGGTTTTTAATGTCTAGCAGAATTATGAATTTAAGTTCCCAGATTCACCTTTTAAAGGTTTTGTGTAGGTTTCCTTTGAGGACAAATATAGAATCATCACTTTGTGAAAAGTGTTTGCCCATTGATGATGTGGTGTTTTTGTCTTTTATCATTTTTCTGTGTGAGTTCATTTGTGAGTGTAGTGACTCTCTGGCTTTCATGCACATAGTAGTTATTGGGCTTTTGATGCACTAGATGAGGTACACCACATGCTTGTAACAGGACCCATGAATTTTGAACAATGCATTCTGGGGCATATTGATCATCATGACAGTGGGGATACATCTGCAGGTTTTGCATCTGTTGTTCTGGCAGGATCTAGGGCCATTTTGAATTGGTGTGTCCTGGTCTGTGGGGAGTTTGCTTCTGATGATGAACTTGGAGAGGTTGGGGAGGGTTGTTTGAAGGCCAGAAGACGGGATAAAAAACAGCATATAACTCATGGGAAAACATTTTTCACAAAGCGATCACTCCATATTAGACCTCTCAGTCCTCATCCTCAAAGGAAACTTCCACAACATTTTCAAAGGGCAAGCTTGGGAACTTAAATTCAAAACTCTGCTAGACACTAAAAACCATGGACTCAGAGATACTGGTTTTATGGCTACTTACAACAATTTGCAATACTCCTCACTGGCTGCTCACCTCACTTTAAGCGGTCTCATAGGAGCATGTGTGAAGCTCTTATAACTAGGGCCCTACCAAATTCACAGTCCATTTTGGTAAATTTCACAGTTATAGGATTTTTAAAATAGTCAATTTCATTGTTTCAGATGTTTACATCTGAAATTTCACAGTGTTGTAACCATGGGGGGTCCCAACCCAAAAGGGGGTCATGTGAGGTCGTAGGATTGCCACCCTTATTTGTGCACTGCTGCTGGCAGGGGTGCTGCCTTCAGAGCTGGGCAGCCAGAGAGTAGCAACTACTGGCTGAGTGTCCAGCTCTAAAGCCAGCGCCACCACCACCAGCAGTGCAGAAGTGAGGGTCACAGGATATGCGGGGGAGGCAGGGCCAGCCTTACAGGTGGGCAACCCAGGGCCCCATGATCAGGGGGCACTGTAACCCCCTCTTCCCCCACCACCCCAAAGCCTCTTTAACCCCTAAGCCAGGCCTGCACAACATGCGGCCCGCGGACCCTCAATGTGCGGCCCGCGAGGGGATTCTAAATCCCCCGCACACGGCGCTCTGCGGGCACCCCAGAGCCCTTTGAATCCCGACCGCAGCTGGGAGTCAGAGGGCTCTGGGCTGCCCGCAGCGGCAGGGAGCCTAGAGCCCTTTAAATCCCAGCCGCAGCCCCCGGGAATCAAAAGGCTCTGGGTTGCCTGCAGCCGCGGGGAACGCAGAGCCCTTCAAATCTCAGCTGCGCTGGGAGTCAGAGGGCTCTGGGCTGCCCGCAGTGGCGGGGAGCCCAGAACCCTTTAAATCCCAGCCGGGGCCAGGAGTCAGAGGGCTCTGGGCTGCCGGCAGCTGCGGGGAGCCCTGAGCCATTTAAATCCCAGCCAGGGCCAGGAGTCAGAGGGCTCTGGGCTGCCCGCAGCGGAGGGGAGCCCAGAGCCCTTTAATTCCCAGCCGCCGGGAGTCAAAGGGCTCTGGGCTGCCCGCAGAGATTCCCAGCCACGGCTGGTATTTAAAGGGCTCAGGGCTCCCCACGGCTGCGGGCAGCCCAGAGCCGTTTGAATCCCGGCACCCGGCTGCTGATTGCCCCCTCCCCGAACCCCTGCCCCAACTGCCCCCCAGAACCCCCACCCCTTATCTAACACCGCTGGTCCTTGTCCCCTGATACCCCTCTCCCGGGATTCCTGCCCCTAACTGCCCCGCAGGACCCCACCCCCTATCTAAATGCCGCTGCTCCTTATCCCCCGATTACCCCCTCCCAAGACCCCTGCCCCAACTGCCCCTTGGGACCCCAGCCCGTATCTAAGCCTCCCTTGACTGCCCCCTGGAACTCCCTACCCCTTCTCCAACCCCCAGCCCCCTTACTGTGCCACTCAGACCAGCGTGTCTGGCTCCATGCAGCTCCAGACACATTGCTGCCATGCTCCCCTGTGGAGCCCACAGGCCCCCCGCCCAGCACCTGCCTTCCAGATTTGAACACCTCAAAATTCAGGAGTGCTCAAGCTCAGTTTGGGCAGCTGTTACTTCATTTCTCCCAAATCAAATATACTGATCCACTGTAACTTGCTGTAGAAAAAGCAGGATAAAATTGAGCAAGAAATGCTTATTAGCACTGGAATTGCTATTTTCAACAGCCATTGCCTTTTTGTTTGTTTAAAAGGAAGACAGTGATTTTGCACTGGCAAATTCCCCATAGAAAGAAAGAGTGGAACAAAAGAATAATAAAGGCACCTCAACTTTTCCTCATTTATGGAGAACAGTCTTATAATATGCATCCAGATATCCTCCAATCACACAAGCTGAAAATTGTTCCACTTTACTGCAGCTCTGTAACCATATGGGAACCAATCCTGTCTGTGTTTTGTGCACATCCAAAATTCCTGATGAATGACCTGCCCTGGGAGCGTTACCAGTGACCCAGGGCTGGGGAGGCAGGAGGTGTGTGTGGTGGGGAGGCACTGTGGGGGGGAAGCCCAGCGCTGGGGCGGCAGGGGGTGTGGGTCAGTGGGGGGAGAGCCCAGGATTGGGGCAGCAGGCGGGGTACAGGGAGGAGCCCAGGGCTGAGATGGGGGGCAGCCAAATTTTTTTTTGCTTGGGGTAGCAAAAAACCTAGAGCCGGCCCTGCCGGGTTGCCCCAGCCGCTGGAGCCCCGAGCCCTTTAATTTGCCCCTGAGGGCTCCCAGCCACCTCTTCAGCTGGGAGCCCCTGGCTGATTTAAAATAAAGTATCACCTCCCCACCCCCAACCTTCCTTTTTGGCCCAAAGCTGTTTTGGTGGGGCGGCGCTGGGGAAGGAGGGTTTGTTTCTGCAGGGCTGGACGGCCCTGGGGCAGGGTGTTTCTGCGGGGCTGGGAGGTTTTGGCCCTCGGCTGTTTTCTTTGGAGTAATGTGGCCCTCGCCGCTTTAGGAGTTGTGCAGGCCTGCCCTAAGCACTGGAACCGGGGAGGGGCAGGGCTGGGGGGTGCTCCAGCTGGCGGCTCTTACCGTGCACCGGGCTCCAGCTGCTACTGCCAGCAGGACTGGGGAGGGATGGAACTTCCTCTTCCCCTGCAGAGGCCACTCCCAGAGCCAGGTCAATACCACCTCCAGGAATTTCCCCCAGCTGCAGAAAGCTCTATGGCTGTGCTGCCTTCAAAGCCTAGTGTTCCTCCCTGACTTTTGTGCTGCTTTTAGAGGTGGGCTCCCAGCCAGCAGCTGCGGAGCTTCTTGCAGCTGGGAGAGTTTCCTGGAGGCGAATCTCACCCAGCCCTGCGAGCAGCCCCTGCCACGGAAAAGGAAGTCCTTTCCCTCACTAGCCGTGTCCTTCTCTTTAAATCTCCTAGCTTCAAGGCGTACTGCAGTAGCCTATCTCCCAGATGCAGCTCCTTCTGAGCAGAGCCACTTGCTAGCTTTTATAATCCCCTACAATAGCTGGATTTCACACTCCATGACACGTTTTTCATGGCCGTGAATTTGGTAGAGCCCTGTTTATAACTTACTATCTATCCCAACTTGTGTTTATCTTAGACACTCTGGTTATCTTTCTCAGGCCTGAAGAAAAGCTGTGTGACTCTCGAAGCTTGCACCTTCCACCAACAGAAGTTGGTCCAATAAAAGATACTACTTTGCCTCCTCAACTCTCATATATCTTGAGACCAACACAGCTACAACAATACTGCAACCATCTGCCAAAAAGGAAATCATAGCCTGTTGTGAGACCCTGATAATCCAATATTTACTTCTGGTCCACTGTTATGAACATTCCCTGCCTTTGCTAGCAACAGAGCATGAGGGGGAGAGCAGAAACAATCACTTGGAATTTAGCTTACATGCAGTGGTTCAACACCACCACTTTATCAGGAAATGTTTGGAGAGGGGTAATATTGTACAGGTATGGCATGAACTTCACTGCTGTCTTAGAATTATTGTTCAGTGAAGTATTCAAGACCTATGCCTTTAACGTCATTCTTATTTTAAAAGGTTTTAAAAGAAAGAAAGAGTTTTTCCACCCCTTTCCTTGCCAAATAATTTGGTATACCCATAAAGTATTTGAAAAGGTGCAAGTTGCTGGTCTGTTTTTCCAGCCCAGGAATAACTCACTGCCATGCCCAAGTCTCTTTCAGGTCACAGTTTTATTCTTCAACATAAAACTTAAGCAAAACATCACCAAAACCAAAAACAAATCAACACTGATCTACAACTCCCAGAGGCTTTCCCCTCTTGTCTCTCTCACTGCTGAAAGAAGAGCATGTCCTTCTCTTTAATTTCCTGCTTCAGGGCCTACTGCAGTAGCCTATCTCCCAGATGGAGCTCCTTCTAAGCAAAGCCTGTTGCTAGCTTTTATAATCTCTTTCTCCCTTCCCAGCTGGGTCTGATAATCAGAGTTGCCTGCCTCAATCCTCTGGCCCAGTTACATATGTACACACAGGCGCGCGCGCACACACACACACACGCCCAGTGCACAGTACACCTGACCCAGATCTTCAAAAGGTATTTAGGCACTTCACTCTCATTGAGCTCAATGAGAGGTAGGCACCTAAATACCTTTGAGAATCCAGACCTTACTGCATAGGCCAGAGAATATTCTGCAAGACATCTGACAACACAATTAACATAGTGGTCTCTTAATACATGTGTGTTAGCCCTCCAGGGATTAATTTATGAAATGAGACAATACAGCAGTTAGAGACCCCTGAAATTTTCTTAGTGATGAAGGACTCAAAAGGGCACAAGAACAAAGTATCCCACTGCATAGGAAAGATAGGAAGTATGGCAAGAGACAACCCAGGCTTAACCAGGAGATCTTCAATTATCTGAAACTCAAAAAAAGAGTCCTACAAAAAGTGGAAACTTGGTCAAATTACAAAGGATTAATATAAACAAATAACACAAGTATGTAAGGACAAAATTAGAAAGCTCAAGGCATAAAACGAGATTAAACTAACTAGAGATGTAAAGGGTAACAAGAAAACATTCTACAAATACATTAGAAGCAAGAGGAAGACCAAGGACAGGATAGGCCTGTTACTCAATGATGGGGAGGAGGGGAGGACAATAACAGAAAAGTGTTAAATGACTTTTTGTTTGAGTTTTCATTTAAAAGATTAGTAGTGATCGGACATTTAATATAGTGAATGCTAATGAAAATGAGGTAGGATCAGAGGCTAAAATAGAGAAAGAACAAGTTAAAAATTACTTAAACAAGTTAGATGTCTTCAAGCCACCAGGGCCTGATGAAATAAATCCTAGAATACTCAAGGAGCTGACTGAGGAGGTATCTGAGCTATTAACAATTATCTTCAAAAAGTCATGGAAGATGGGAGAGATTCTAGAGTACTAGAAAAGGGCAAATATAGGGGCAATCTATAAAAAGAAAAATAAGGATAACCCAGGAAATTACAGGCCAGTCATTTTAACTTCACTACCCAGAAAGATAATGGAGCAAATAATTAAGCAATCAGTTTACAAACACCTAGAAGATAACAATGTGATAAGTTAACAGCATGCATTTGTCAAGAACTTCATAGCTTTCTTTGACAGGGTAACAAGCCTTGTGGATTGGGGGGAAGCTTGACTTTGGTAAGGCTTTGATACTGTCTCACATAACCTTCTTGTAAACAAAATAGGGAAACATAACCTAGATGGAATTACCATAAAGTGGGTGCATAACGGGCTGGAAAACTGCTCCCAGAGAGTAGTTTATCAGTGGTTCACAGTCAAGCTGGAAGGGCATATTGAGTGGGGTCCTGCAGAGATCAGTTCTGGGTCCGATTCTGTTCAATATCTTCAGCAATGATTTAGATTAGGAGTAGGCAACCTATGGCACAGGTGCCAAAGGCAGCACGCGAGCTGATTTTCAGTGGCACTCACACTGCCCGGATCCTGGCTACCGGTCCGGAGTGCTCTGCATTTTAATTTAATTTTAAATGAAGCGTCTTAAACATTTTGAAACCTTATTAACTTTACATACAATAGTTTAGTTATATATTATAGACTTCTAGAAAGAGACCTTCTAAAAACATTAAAGTGTATTACTGGAACGCAAAACCTTAAATCAGAGTAAATAAATGAAGACTCAGCACACCACTTCTGAAAGGCTGCCGACCCCTGATTTAGATAAAAGGCATAGAGAGTACACTTATAAAGTCTGCAGATGATACCAAGCTGGGAGGGGTTGCAAGTGCTTTGGAGGATAGGATTAAAATTCAAAATGATCTGGACAAACTGGAGAAATAATCTGAAGTAAGTAGGATGAAATTTAATAAGGACAAATACAAAGTACTCCACTTAGGAAGGAACAATCAGAGTTGATGGCCACATTCTGAGCCCACCAAAAATTTTCTTGTGATACGTCCTGCCTCTAGATAACACTGTGCAGTGTTCTGTTGGAAGCTTCTTCCCTTTCCTATAAGCCGTGCCTGAACCTGAATCTGTTTTCAATAAAGTTACATTTTGTACCGAAGATTAGCATCTTCCTTGGCCTTCAGAACAGCAGTATCACCTGTTTATTAGTTCTAGTCATGTTTGTTAGAAAAGAATACAAGTCAGGCAAAGCTGTACACTGAAGAAAAAGATTATTTGTAGCTAAAGCTCTGTCAGTTTAATAAATCAATCTACTATAGTTCTTTTATTTATAGCAACTTGGATCAAAACCTACAATCCATAGGTCTTGTTCCATAGGTCTCAAACTTCATATATGCAGATAGAAGAAACCACAATTTTAGAGCCAATTAGACAAATTTCAAAGTTGTTCTCTGTACTTGCTCAGCACTATGGCAGAAAAGGAAAAGCTATCGTTATACTCTGCACAACTCCTATGTATAGAATCATAGGCCTGGAAGGGATCTCAAGAGATCATCTTGTCCAGTCCCCTACACTCATGCCAAGACTAAGTATTATCTAGAGCAGGGATTGGCAACCTTTGGCACGCAGCCCACCAGGGTAAGCACCCTGGCGGGCTGGGCCAGTTTGTTTACCGGCCGCGCCTGCAGGTTCAGGTGATCATGGCTCCCACAGTACGTGGCTCCAGGCCAATGGGAGTTGGGGAAGTGGCAGCCAGCACTTCCCTCGGCCTGTGCTGCTTCCCGCAGCCATAGATGCCGACTCCATGGGTGCTCCAGCACCCACCGGCAGCTCCCCACTCCGCCCCCCCTGCTCCAGCTTACCTCCGCCTCCTCTGCAAGCGCGTTGCCGCGTCCTGCATCTCCCTCCTCCCTCCCAGCCCTTGTGCCATGAAACAGCTGATTCGCGGAGCAGGGAGAGAGGGGGAAGGATGGGGAATGCGGCGCGCTGTGGGAAGAGGTGGGGCCGGGGCGGGGATTTGGGGAAGGGATCCAATAGGGAGAGGGAGGGGCGGAGTTAGGGCGGGGACTTTGGGGATGGGGTTGGAATGGGGGCGGGGAAAGGGTGGAGTTGGGGTGGGGCCAGGGGCGGGGGGGGGCGCGGGCACCCACCGGTGATAGAGAACATTGGCGCCTATGCCCGCAGCCCACATTGGCCTGGAGCGGCGAACCGCGGCCAGTGGGAGCCACGATCAGCCGAACCTGCAGACATGGCAGGTAAACAAACCCTGGCAGGCTGCGGGCCAAAAGTTGCTGATCCCTGACCTAGACCATCCCTGACAGGTGTCTTGTCTAATGTGGTCTTAAAAATCTCCACAACCTTCCTAGGCAATTTATTACAGTGCTCAACCACCCTGACAGATAGAAAGTCTTTCGTAATGTCCATCCTAAACTGCCCTTGCTGCAATTTAAGCCATTGCTTCTTGTCCTGTCCTCGGACATTAAAGAGAACAATTTATCTCCCTCCTCCTTTTAACAATCTTTTATGTACTTGAAAACTGTTATGTCCCCTCTCAGTCTTCTCGTCTCCAAACTATACAAACCCAATCTTCCCTCACAGGTCATGTTTTCTAGACCTTTAATAATTTTTGTTGCCCTTCTCCTGAAGTGTGGCTGGACATAATACTCCAGCAGAGATTTAATCAGCACAGAGTAGCAGAAGAATTACTTTGTGTGCCTTTGATACTTATACTTTGAAATTGAGCATTCCTCTCTGTCTTGGTGTTCTTCCACCTATGCAAGAAAAGCAGTCTGTTTTTTAAAAAAAGTGAAATAAAGATGGAATATTGTGGTTTTCTTAATTTCAGTATATGGTATGAATACCTGTTTTCAACATCAGGGTATAATTCACACCATCTATTTTGTTGCTATTTCAAAACATTTCTATATAAAAGGAGATTCATGTTCCTGATTAGGAAAAAGGATCTCTTCTTAAACTATGGGTAAGTAGGATACTTTACTAGGTGAACATCATGTTTTGCACTAGATGATAGAAGAACACAGTGAAGAAGTAAATGGATCAGTGTGGGGGAGAAGGAGAAAAGCTCATTGTTCCTTTGTGTGCGCATGTTCATGCATGCAAACAGACACAAGCACACTGATTGTGTCCTCATCAGTGAGTTTGCTTAATCTGGAGAAATGAAGACTATGGGGGGACATAACCGTTTTCAAGTACATAAAAGGTTGTTACAAGGAAGAGGGCGAAAAAGTATTCTTGTTAACTTCTGAGGATAGGATAAGAAGTAAGGCGTTTAAATTAGGGTTGTCGATTAATCGCAGTTAACTCACATGATTACCTCAAAAAATTAATCGTGATTAAAAAAATTTAACGGTGGTTGAAGCATGAAGGGACATATGAATCTTTGTGCATCTGGCACACAAATATATTGCAATGCTGGCTACAACAGTGCTCTGTGAACGCCTGTTCTCACTTTCAGGTGACACTGTAAACAAGAAGCAGGCAGCATTATTTCCTGCAACTGTAAACAAACTTGTTTGTCTGAGCGATTGTCTGAACAAGAAGTAGGATTGAGTGGACTTGTAGACTCTAAAGTTTTAAATTTTTTTATTTTTGAATGCAGTTTTTTTGTATATAATTTTATATCTGTAGTTCAACTTTCATGATAATGAGATTACACTACCATTGTAATGGGGGAATTGAAAAATACTATTTCTTTTGATTTTTACAATGCAAATATTTGTAATAAAAAATAAATAAAAAGGGAGCACTGTATACTTTGTATTCTGTGTTGTAACTGAAATCAATATATTTGGAAATGTAGAAAACATTTATTTTATTCTATTACTTAATAGCACGATTATACGCAATTAATTTTTTTAATCTCGTGATTAATCATGATTAATTTTTTTAATTGCTTCAGAGCCCTAGTTTAAATTGCAGCAAGGGAGGTTTAGGTTGGATGTTAGAAAAAACTTACTGTCAGGATAGTTAAGTAATTTGTTCCAGTGCTTAGGAAGGTTGTAGAATCTTGTCACTGGAAGTTCTTAAGAACAGGACAGTATCTAAAGCTCAAACATGGCAGACTATGGGCTTGGCTACACTTACAAATTTGCAGCGCTGCAGCAGGGTGTGAAAACACACCCTCTCCAGCGCTGCAAATTGCGGCGCTGCAAAGCGCCAGTGTGGTCAAAGCCCCAGCGCTGGGAGCACGGCTCCCAGCGCTGTACGTTATTCCCCACAGGGAGGTGGAGTACGGACAGCGCTGGGAGAGCTTTCTCCCAGCGCTGGCGCTTTGACTACACTTAGCGCTTCAAAGCTGCCGCGGCAGCGCTTTGAAGTGTAAGTGTAGCCAAAGCCATATATGCTAGCAAACCATTTGAATGAACTGTCTGTATTCATTATCCAAACTGAGTGTAGTGCAAAGCATAAACAATATAAATGGTGAAAAGTAGAATTGTAGAATTTTTAAGATGTTCCTTTTTTATATTTTTAATTGGTGTCTCAATAGGGGTATTAAAGTACTATAAACTCTTTGCATCTCTCATTGAATCACGAAGACAAAGGATACCCTTATCATTCACACACAGGATTAGGAGTCAGGAGATCTATGTTCTTTCTCTGGCTCTAAATACGCAGTAAAGTATTCCTATCTGGTGGCATCAATGTCCTCTAAATGCCTATGTAGTTACTTACATGGACCTTCCCAACATTTCCTAAACTCTGAGTAGGTATACCACTAATGCAATCAATTTACATTCTGGGGTAAACACTTTCAGACGTTAGACTCACATGTCAGAAAAATGTGTTTCTCGCCTATAGAGCAACATGCACTTTTTGCACAAAGATTGAGTAAAATGGATATTACCTTATTAGTTAGAAAAAGATTGCTCTATTGGGAGTCATCTATTTCAGTACCACATAGGCTCTCCCAAGCTTACCTGGGGGTGTCAACTTTGAAAAAATGATGTGATATAAGAAATCTGCACATGACGGTGACTGATCTGGAGCTTCTCTAATAATTTATGAATACTGTATGTTGGTCTAGTTATGACTATAGTAGAACCTCAAAGTTCCAGACTTATCAATTAGCCAGATGCCGTCTAGAATTGGAAGTAATCAGACAGCAATGGAGACACACAAAAAAGTAAATACTTTACTGCCTCGAGGCTTTAGCCCAGGGGCTCAGGGCTTCAGCTGGAGGTGGTGGGTGTTAGAGCTGCAGGGGGTCAGGGCTCCCAGTGTGTGTGTTTTGGGGGGTGGGTTTCAGGGCTTTTGACCCTTGGGAGCGCTGGGCTCAGAACTTTAGACCCAGTGGGAGCACTGGTGCTTGGGGCTTTAGTCCTGCGGCTCTATTCCCAGCTTCAGCCCCACAGGGGGCACTGGGGCTCAGGGATTTAGCTACGGGGGGAGCGCTGAAACCAGTGCTCTCCCACCCATAGCTAAAGCCCTGAGCCCTGGGTGCTCCCCCACCGCCGCTGAAACCAGAAACAGAGCCATGGGGAAAAAAAAACAAAACAGCAGGTGTTCAGTACCCACCGGTTGGCCCTGCCGATTAGCTCCTCCCTCTTCCCCCGCAGGGCTGAAACTGGGAGCGGATCCAAAGGGCTGAAGCCCTGAGCACTACCCAAATATCTAAAGCCCTGATATTCATGAGGGTCAGAAGCCCTGACACCTGCACTACCCAGAGCTCTGCTCCCCCCAACAGTGGCTGAAGTCCCTAATGTCTTGTTCAGAGTTACGGACAACCTCCATTCCTGAGGTGTCCATAACTCTGAGGTTCTACTGTATATCAGATTAACTTAACAAAGAGTGTCTGGGAAAGCAGGTCAGAAGGAAATAAATGACTCAAAATAAGCCACCTCTCAGCAAACACTTGAGAGTGTTTAAAGGGACAATTCCAGGCTTATTAGCTTTGATGATTTTTGCCTCCTGTCTAGCCAACATAAACACAGAAGAATAAAAGAACTACAGCAGTGTTTAAAAGAGTACCTCCCTCAGAAATGGTAACAGCTCCAGAAAACCAGACTCAGATACAAGCATCCTGCTGGGAGTGTATAAAGAAGTTAGGCCTGCCTCTGTTACCACTGGGGATGATAAACTTTAGATAAGATACCTGTATACTGTTTTAAAATATTTTTTCTCTAATGCTTTGTTCCTCTTCTTAAAATAAATAATACTTTGGATTTGCCGTACGCTGAAAAGAACTATTACTGTTCTATCCATATTATATTACTGATGAAGGTAGACATACAGTAGAACTTCAGAGTTGTGAACTGACTGGTTGACCACACATCTCATTTGGAACCGGAAGTACACAATCAGGCAGCAGCCGAGACACACACACAGAAAAAAAGCAAATACTGTACAGTACTGTGTTAAACGTAAACTATTAACAAAAAATAAAGGGAAGTTTTAAAAAGATTAGACAAGGTAAGGAAACTGTTTCTGTGCTGGTTTCATTTAAATTGGGATGGTTAAAAGCAGCATTTTTCTTCTACATAGTAAAGTTTCAAAGTCAATGTTCAGTTGCAAACTTTTGAAAGAACCACCATAATATTTTGTTCAGAGTTATGAACAACCTCCATTCCCAAGCTGTTTGTAACTCTGAGGTTCTACTGTAGTACAAACTTCCGTGGACTTCTCTTATGCTGATGAAACTAAGTAACTTTATTCCGGAATACAAATGTCTGGCAGAACAGAAATATTGATACTATTTTTGTTACTGATACTACATGCATAATTAGCTGTAGTTCTGAAAGAAATTCCCTTACTAAAGGGACAAATTCTGCCACCATCCCAAATGCATCTCCACTGAATTCAAGAGTCGCATGGGTGCAAGCCAGGACAGAATTTGGCTCTCAAATATCAAAAACAATCTCAAACTGAAATCAAATTTCTTTTGATTCTATTTATCCCAGGTTGTGATGCTGAAGAAAAGACTACCCTATAGCTAAGTGTATCAACTCACTTGAAATCATTCTGAAATGTTTAAGGAAAAGGTATATGGGTGCTCCTTAAGTCTCAAAGCTAGTTACAGTAGTACAAGTATCTTTGTGAATCTCAGTACTTTCGTTTGTCCAAAAAAGTGTTTTACCCACCTCACCTCTGAGAAATCAGACAATTTATGGTGGTTGAGGGGCCTAAGTGAGGTGACATTTATTAATTTATTATGCATAATTTTTTATTTGTTAATGTATATTAAAACGTGATCTATTTGATTGTATCCTCTCTCCTCACCCTGTGTATGTTGTATTCTTAGACTAAGCTTTTCAGGACAAGAGCTGTAATTATGTATGTTTGTAAATTGCCCAGAACAATGAGACTTGATAGCAGTCCTCTAGCAACTGCTGTAATACATACTTTTATAAAAGATTTGGTGGAAAGTATGAAAGTTAGCTAAACTTAGTCTTTTTCTGCAGCAACTGTTAAGACAGGTAGATACACTTCTGCTGGAACTACAGTTGTTCTCCCAGAGAAATAAATGGTCAAACTGATTTCACTTTTTGTCTAGGGCAGCAGTTCTCAAACTGGGTCGGGACCTCGTTTTAACGGGGTCGCCAGGGCTGGCTTAGACTTGCTGGGGTCTGGGGCCAAAACCTGAGCCCCACCTTCCATGGGTGAAATCTGACGGCTTCAGCCCTCGGAGGTGGGGCTCAGGCTTTGGCTTCAGCCCTGGGTGACAGGGCTCAGGTTTGAGTCCCCCCTCCTGTGGTCATGTAGTAAGGTGGGGTTCAGGCTTTTGCCCCTCCACCAGGGTGGCAGGCTCAGGCTTCAGTCTCCCTTCTTGTGGTCATGTAGTAATTTTTGTTGTCAGAAGGGGGTCGTGGTGCAAAGAAATTTGAAAACCCCTGGTCTAGGGGACAGTTTTTTATAACTATTCAAGATTCTTACAGATCCTCTCATCATTATAGCAGATATACCAGAAGCTCTGGCATGTATGTGTGTAAACAATACAAAAGACAGAATACAGGCCTGATTCTTCTTTGTTAATCTGGTATAAAGCTAATGTAATTCCATTAAATTTGATAAGGCCACTGACCTAACCATAAACCTTAATTTATATGCTACTGCATTAGAAAGAAAGGATAAAAAAAATTGGTCTCAACATGAATATTAAATTCTTATCCTTCGGCGAAATTTGTTTGTCCACATGAAAATACTTCCGCCCCCCCCAGAGCACTGCTTTACCGCATTATATCCAAATTTGTGTTATATCGGGTCGCGTTATATCAGGGTAGAGGTGTATTTTATGAATCTACAATGTCTTAGAAAAGAAACCTTAAAAAACCGCAAACTAACCAAAAATTAACCTATGGGTTTAGAACAAGATTCTGTAACTTCACAAATATTAGAGCTGTAAGTCTGTTCTATATCACCAGGAAAGTCCCCAAGAGGTAAATTTACAAGTTCACAGAGAAACCTGGGTGGAGATGCTCAATTACTCCATCAAATTTCTTGCCTGCAGCCCAGGGTAGCAGACCAGGTTCCCACAGATGGATGGCATTAGTTCTTGGATCTGACTGAAGGAAATGTGCTTCTGGTCTACTCAACGTCAGGATAAATTTTGCCTCTGGAAACAGAAAGAAGTGGATTTTTTCCTTCCCAGAAGGCTACAAAAGCCAAGAGATGGGAGGGTTGCCAAAGAACCTTATATCTTCTGCAGGATATCATAAATCTTCTCACTAAATTGGGCTCCCAAACATAAAGGACTTCTACTATGGTCTGAACTTCTTTTGAAACACTGGAGCTCTTTAACCAGGAAGGCTGATGCATACTAACTCTGACCACTGCCTTGGCAATAGTACCAGAAGCATCCTATGCTTCCTCCAAAGCATGTTTTGCCACCATCTGACCCTCAGACTCAATTGATTTAACTTCCTTTTTCACTTCAAATCAGATCTGATTTTAAAAAGACAGCAGCTTCTCCAATATGAGGAAGTCAGATTTAACAAGTATATTTTTATAGCTGATGATTTTTACCCTGCAGTATGTCAGAGGAATTACTGCTTATCCACCAATATTACTAGAGAGTCTAGAGCCAGGTGAGAGCCAAAAGTATTCAAAAATCTGTTTGAGGGACTTGATATACATAGCTAATCCACCCTGAAATAGGATGAATTAAAACTGGGATTAGCAGAAGTGTCTTACCAGCTCCAGAATACCTTCATTTATAGGAATAGCATATATTCTGTTTACCTAGGGTGAAGATAGGAATAAATCAGCATCAGTGGGCTCTCTCTGGACTACAGTAAGCTAAATATCTAGACAGCCCAACAAGGTACAGTGATTTAAATAATTTGGGTTGTTTTTTCCAATAAATGATTTCAATCAGGTTTTATAAAACCACTGCATAATGTAAAAGTCTGTGCTATAAATTTTAGATTGGAATTTATAATCAACTAAATTTAAATATTTTTAATATTGACTTATTTCAATGGCACTACTGATAGGGTCTCTTATCTGAATTTTGCACAACTACTATAGGTAAAAAATATATATATTGAAAACTAGAGCCCTGACTTGTCTTGCAGTTCAATTGATTCCAGCTTAAACTACTTCTACATATTCAATTGTCTCAACCAAGGTAACAGGAAGTCTATGGCAAGCCCAGGTATTGCACCAATCACTCTTGAGTCAGAACCACAAGATCATCTTTCCTCTTCTTGTAGGCAGAGCACATTCAATTAATTTAGAATCATAGGGTTTGACAGGACCAGAAAGGTCATCTTGTCTACCCACCCCCTCTGCCAAGATGCAGAATTTAGAGATGAACAAGAGAAGGAAGATGACATAGTAGTTGGTCAGGCAGGTGGACTCAAGCTTTTTTAGTTGAGGATGTTTCTTTTGTGAGGGGAAGGAACTAGAGAAAAATTATAAATAAAAAGAAAAGTCAGGGTTAGACAGTGTCACAGGAGGAGATGGGGTTCATTGAGACAGGGGAGTGATTAGAGAATGAAAAACCACAGCACTGGCAACCTGGAAGGAGGAGACAGAGTGTTGGGGGATTGAGCAGAATGAGGAAGGTCATGTTGATCTTATTTTCTGTTTGAAAAAAGTCTGCAAGATTATGTGAAGGGAGACAAAACAAAACAGGTGTAGGGAAAGGGCGTTAGGAGAGAGTCAAAGGTGGCAAATAAGCAGCAGGGGTGTAGATATTTGATTCAATGAGGATGGAGAAGTAGTGCTGTTTGATTAGGAAGATGACAGAACTGAAGGAGACGTGGACAAATTTATACTGGAGGAAGTCCTCCTCCAGAGGCACTCAGCAACATGACAGCATAAGCATAGGAAGTGGCAATTATGGCAACCAAGGTCTTAGGGTTATTGGGGAATATTTAGTAGTGGGAGTGATGAAGCTGAGGTGGAAGAGACCATGACTGAGTGGAAAGGGAGGGAGCCGGAGACAAATGATAGCCACTGATGGATGGGAGATAACAGGAACTCTGGAGGCTTGAGGAAGGAGACAGATGGATGAAGTTCAAGGCAAAGAGCTGGTGAATAGACAGAGTGAACACTAATAGAAAGATCAGAGAGGAAACTGTAGTTAATGAAAACAAGGTTCAATGAGTGTCTGTTTTTCTGAGTGGAAGAGCTGATCCAGATTGAAGATCAAACAATGAGGCAAAGGAAAGAACTACTAAGGGCAGTTTTGTACTTTATTTGAAAGAGTCCCTAACATTATACTCTAGGAAGGAGAGTCCTCTGATTTAGCCATAGGACCAGGATTTAGGAGAGTTACATTCAATTCTCAATTCTGCCAGACTTCATATGCAACTTGTGCCTTATCTTTGCTTGTGACAGAAGAGCATTCAGCACAGCTTGAAGGACACAAAGGACATTTGTACATCCATAAGCATGAGCCATGCAGTGCTGGTGCAATTTAAAGCATATATTCCAGCAGAGGATAGCCCAAAAGAGCTGATAAAACATAAGAATGAACTCACTGCCAGGGAGAGGGGGCCTGGAATCTTCCAGTAGCTGGCTAAGCCAGCTTTAGAGCCACTTTACATTGGTGAAGTCCTAATACAACCAAGGAATGAGAACTGCATCCGACGAAGTGGGTATTCACCCACGAAACCTCATGCTCCAATACGTCTGTTAGTCTATAAGGTGCCACAGGACTCTTTGCAACTTTATTTCTGTGTATTATTTCACAGAATTGAGGTGAGACAAATTTATAAAATTAGAGAAGTGCTCAGATGCTATGGTAATGGAGACTATGTAAGCACTTGTATCGTATCTCTCTCTCTCTCAAGTAAATACTCAGTTATTGGTAGTCTTGAACATGTTGAACATTACTTTGAATGTCTGCCATCTTAGAAGAATGGTTTTGTAATTGGAGGATCTTTATTTTTTTTTAAAACCTTTACAAGGTCCATTTATCTGATTACAAAGAACTGACAATAGCTGGGTACATACTGAACAGGAGTGGGTCAGCTGCATCCGGCTATGCTCTGCAACAGGGTACAATAAGGAAAACATTTAGGTCTTGTATTTAAAAAAAAGAGCCTACATAAATCTTAATATGTTCATTCTTCCTGTGTCATTCTGACCTCTTGCTCTTGTGAAGAACTTCAAAGGATTACTTACTTTTTCTATTCAAGCATACAAGTGTTTTTACTGTTAGTCCAATTTTTTTATCATACTTAATTTGATGGGTAATGTTTATCTAAAATTTTAAGAGAATGTATAATAAAATAGAAAAGGAAGTTGCCCACTATTCTTTTGTGATATCAACTGACTTGAAATTATGCAGAGTGAATGGTTTCAGATCATCATTTTCGTGTTTGCTCACTGACCTTGTAGTTCATAATGCAGCACGATTTTCTTTGAAAACAGAGGCCTGATACTTATGTTTACAAGCTTTTTACTTCTTCTATCTCCGTTTTAAACAAAAACTGAACCATAACATTGTCCACAAAAAATTAAAAAGCTTCTCTTGTATACAGACAAATAGAAGAAGAAACAATTCAACAGGGATGTACCTACAGAGGTAATGTGAACAAAGTAATGCTGTAGTGACACTAAAGAAATACTTTCATAAATAAACCTTTGTAAACATTGATCCTACTATATTTATGTTACAGTCTTACTATGTCTTACTTATTTGACAATTACACATGCAATCTCTCTCTCTCAGATAGATCACACACACACACACACACACTACTGATGCTAATTTTCTGCTCTTATCTGACTGACCCTTGCACTATTATATATACAACACTAAGCTACAACAGTTGCTGATTTTTATTGTAAGTGCAAAGTGCAATATTGATACAATTTTACTGACTTCACTTTTTTCTTTTAACTGTGAACACAAAAACAAAACAAAAACCAACAACAAAACTCTGCTTGTCCCGATGGCTCTTTACCATTTTACAAATCACTCCCTCACAATGAGTTTATAAAATACATGTCTATGCCACATATATTTTCTTATTCTTAATGTTAAAACATATTACTGTACTTTCTATCTTACATTTTGAAAGACCAGAACACACAGCAATAGGTACAGCCAAAAGATTAAGTCATGCAAAAAAAAAAAACCTAGTAGAAATATTACTAAATTTCCTGAAAGTTCTTTATTTCTACCTTTTAAAAAGATACATAGTTTGAGAACCACAGAAATGATCTTGACATATTCTCCTTAAAAGTGTGCTATAATTTCATATATAAAACTTGTTAGTGAAGGAATGGGAGAAGAT
The DNA here is from genome assembly GCF_020497125.1 of Mauremys mutica. NCBI lineage: Eukaryota > Metazoa > Chordata > Testudines > Geoemydidae > Mauremys > Mauremys mutica. Next base: position 228,553,441 of record NC_059073.1, read on the forward strand.
AGCAAGAAAAAATAAAGAAGCAAGGGGAAAAAACCAGAAATTTTATAATTAAAAATACTCGTTCCTGCAGCAACATACATATTTCCGTGTTAAATCAGAGCAATAAAACTACAGTGAAATGTTCAATATTTGTCACTGGTAGAAGCCCCACTATTCTGTAGTTCTATCCAGGACAATTTCTTATTCAGTCCATTACTCCTGTTTGGAGAAGACAAATTCAGAAAGCCTTTTACAGCTGTAAATACAGGAAGACAACTATTTTGCTCTTTAGTCAGTGTCTACCAAAACCTTCTTTATTATCAATGTTTGCAATGTAATCCCTTCTCACCAATTGGTGCCTGGTCTGATTGAAACCTAAAATGTGTTAGTAGCAGTTTTGTCTTCTATATGTAGTTAGAGAGAAAACTAGTATAAAAGACGTACATAAATTCTATACAACCTTGGCACTGCCTCTTCTTGCTTGTGGTATTAACTGTTTGTTCTAACCTCTTCTCCATAAATGTGTGGGTGTCTTTGGCAGCTGTAAGCTCAGATGCCAAGCTCAGGGATGTATTTTTCCATCAGTAACCGTGTTCGCGGCTGCCTTCCCAGCTGTTAATTTCTCAAGTCTTCTGACCGGCTTGCTTGTTACCCTGTTCAGATATTGCATGCAAAGCCTGTACATTCCACCTTGCACATTGGTTTAATTTCTTTTGTGGTCAAAAGACTTTCTTCCTAATGCCTGCATTTGTTTGCTGCAGAAAACCACAACATGGCCCTAGAGAAGCCAAATACACAATCTACTTGCATACTGAGTTTTCTGGTCAATGAAAAATAAAATTGGGACTGCCTCTGCTTTGTCAAATAGAGAAACACTTTTCTTTCCCAATCCCTTAATCACTAGTGGAATGTCAGAGTGTACAGTATATGTTCACAAAGTGCCTCAGCTGACATCATCATGAAGGTTACAATATCATGATGGTAGCATTAAATGTTTGCCAGTTTAGCTCTTGTATAACTTGAATTGAATTTAAAACTGTTCAACCATCAAATTGAACCTATTTGTGTCAACGTAACTAGTCATAGGAAAACAGGTTCATGTTGGCCTGAAATTTTCTGCTAACCTATAATATTTTAAATAAAAAATACACTTAACACCCAGAGCAGTTGTCCTCAACTTCAGAAATGAGATTTGTTTCTTCACAGCTGATTACCTCATAGGTGTAATGCAGAAGTTTCCTAAATCAACCTCTCATACTAAAGGCATTTTAAAGGAAAGAATTAAGGCTTTTCAAGAGCACTCAACTTTGGCTTAGCTCTGCTTCTGCTGAAAGAGTTTTATCATTGACTTCAATGGGAAGAAAATTAGGTCAATACGGAGCACTTTCGAAAATTCCACCTCAAAAGTTTATATGAAAGGGAAACAAAATGAAGTACAACTGTTAACAAAGCTAGGACCCAATCTTGAGGGGCAGGGCAGGAAGGAGGCATGGAACTTACACATGTGCTTAAATGACATAAAAGAGACTACTCACCGGCTATCTGGAGACCCTAGTAATGCCTCCATAGTTAATGTTACATTGACGTTTGCATTTAAAGCAGAGATTCAAGTACTTTCTTACGTATGATGAATTCAGTGTGTCCTCTCCAAAATTAGAGAGCTTCCTTTTTAAAGTCAAAATGAATTTTCAGAGAGTTGACAAATAGATTTGTTAATTTATTTATGAATAAAAATACATTTTAAAATGAGTCCTCCAAAAAAAGTAGCACCTTGTAGCAGATTTTTTTTGTCCTAAATGACAGGCAATATCTGTACAGACAGAAACTGGCAGAGAGGAGAACCTTGAATAGAGCTAGTGCAATGGGTAGACTTGGGGGAGAAAATTAGAATTAATCAATCTTTTTTCACCAATATTTATCATAAAGTTTATTCTTTAGGAGATGAAGAATTTAACCCACCCTCAGAGAAACCCATGAAGAATTGCCCTAGTCCAAAATGGCCACCACTGCCCATTGTTTTCAATGGGACTAAGGACATAAACTGCCCGTAACAAAGGGGGCTGCTGCTTCCCATTGTTCCCAATGGGAGTGAAGCAGAATGTAGGGGGTGCAGGAGGGAGAGGAAACTGATGTGTGAGCACATGCAGGGAAATGTGGAGAGTTGGACAAAACAGCTATAAATTTCCCTCAACTAGCCAATATGGTCTGCCTACTTTGCACTGCTTCGAAGTAGCATTAAGCAGACAAATCATACCAGTGAATATCACTAATGTTAAATTAAGCAATTTAAGGTTGATGTTAAATATTGTCAAATCTCAAAGCTAAGCATATTTGTATGTCTTTGCAAGATCGGGGCCCATGGCTGTCTTTTTGTTAACATTTAACAACCGTATCTCCTGGAAAAGCCTTCTGATAATGATTCCTTAGCTACAACACAATTACTAGCCACATTATCAGCAATCTACAGTCAATTTTTAACATAGTTTTAGAGCACCAAAAGAACCAACTTGAGGCATGTTGACTGAAAAATAAATATGTAAGACTGGAAGATGTAACTAGTTAAGGAAAAAGGAAATACCAAGTGGGCATATATTTTCTTTGGTCACAACCAAATGCATTAATCTTGCTAACAGGACTGTATAACCCAGTGGTCCCCAACGTGGTGCCCGTGGGCGCCATGGAGCCCGCCGGGGCATTTATGTGCACCTGCCTAGTGCCCAGCAGGGGAGAGAAGCTGCAGCCCCACGCCTGCTGGGGACAGAGAACTCCGGGGCTGCAGGCTTCTCTATCCTCCCAGCTTCTCTCCAGCTTCTCTCTGCAATGCCCAGAACTGGCGCCAAAAAAACCCAAAAAACAAAAAACAAAACAAAAAAATGCTCCGACTCTGCAGAATGGGCAGAATGCCGTCCCGTAGCATGTGCTGCCCCAGGCACGTGCTTGCTCTACTGGTGCCTGGAGCCGGCCCTGTATGTGAGTAATTGTTGGCGCCTGCCAAACTCTTCTGAAAACATGAATGTGCTAGTGGCCACAAAAAGGTTGGGGACCATAAGCAATGAAGTCCAAAAAGGCTAATATTTGAAAAAAAATAATGCCCAGAAGACAACACTGAAAAGGTCTTTCTGGAAACCTAAAAAAGTACTGATTACATGCCAGTGTCAACTACAGAAGATTGTTCTGAATACTGGGATAATGGAGGCACTAACCGGATGTTTTCCCCTATGAGAGGGTTGGGGAGAAGGGTTGGCCACGAAGTAAACATTTTTAGAAATTGCTTGAATTGTGTCATAGCCCCTTTGGATAACTTATGATACCTCACATGTCCAAAGTTGTATGTGCTTCAAGAGTCAGAGAAGCATGTTACCAACCTTTTGTGGACTTATCCCAGCATTCTTGCTGTATCCAGAGGACTAGCAAATATGGAGAAATAGCAGCCAAGAAAATACTGTTTATAGCAAAAGCAACAGTAATAAAATGGATGTGTCTGATTAACCAATAGAAGCTTGTAAATTACAATCCCTGTAGGGACTGTATTTTAATTCCTTTGCTATTAAGATGATGTTTTGATATTTAATTGCTTTGAGATTAAGAATATATCTTAGTAGGTGTAAGCCTTAGAGGTAGAGCATCATCTCTTTTTTTCAGATCGCCCAGACAGGTGCCTTGCAAGAGGTTCACTACATAGCTTATCCACTTTTTGTGTTGTTAGCCACAGATGTAAAGTGGACAGTCTAGGGAAAATCTTCTGCGAGATGAACAAATTTCAGTGTTTTCTTTAGAAGAAGGGGATTTCAGTAAGGAGTCTGTTCTTGCCAAGACTGCTCTAAACATGTTAATGATAATACAGAGGCTCCAAGCAATGCCAAGGATTATAATTCCTTCCAAGTGAGGATTCAATTCTTCTGTTTCTGGGTTCTCTGGAAAAGACAATCTCTCCTTCTGAGCCATCAGGTTCAGGGGTTGAAAGGTTACCCCTTGTTACTGGCAATGAGCTGGCCCTAAATGAAGCTTTTTGTTTTTTTTAATGCTTTTTCTTTATCACTGCTTGTCTAACTTGGTCTTCCAAGCCAAAAAGAAGTGGGATGAATGGGAACAGTTTGCATCTTATTTTGTCTTCACCAGTACCAATGCTTCAGAATTGATGGAGCCTAAATCTTCTTCAGAAGGGGTGAGAAAAGTTTTTTTTTCTGCGAGTTTAGCTTTTGGAAAAGTGGTGGTTGGAGAAAAGTGTCTTTAATTTGTCTTCTACTTAGGCTGAGGGTTCGCTAATTATGAATCATTCAGGAAGGTCTCCAACACTTTCAAATTCAGACTGATCTCTTTAGTTGCCTTTAGTCCCACATCGTTACCCTGTTGCGGAGAGTCACTGAGAACAATCTTTGAATTTCATTTTAAGATCACTTGTTTTTCTTTTTTTTTCCCCAATGGGCACAAAACATAGCTTGAGCAGTTTCCCACAGACAGCAAGTACATGTATCCAAAATTCAATCTTAATGAGTCCCAATAACTCATTTAACCCAGCAAGAAATTTCTCCCTGACGTAACACAGGTCAGCTTGAACTCCTTGATGAAGTATATCAAGTAAGAGGAGAAGAGATGGGGGTCACAGCATACAGCCATTTTAAGAACTCAGGAGGAACCATCCCTTCTAGCTGTGGATGGAGGCCCCTGAAAGTGAAGGAAGAGGTGAATGGTGGTGGGGGGAAAGAACAGCACTTACATTATTCTGAAGTAGAGGTTCCTTTTGGGCAAAGGCAACAGCAAGGACCAGAAGTTCTTGAATTGAGGAGACCTAAGATATTGCAGAAGCAGCAGAATGCTTACATGGCAGCAGAGCACAGGAGAACAGCTGAAGAGAGAAGTGCTATTCTGACCAGAAATGGCTTTGATGTGTACTATTGCAGTTTCCCACCATTCTAGCAAGAGCAGGGTTTAGAAGTTCTTACATCTGCTCTAGCTGCTTTTCACTGCTCTACTAGCATATAGCAGCTCTTAATCCAGTTTAACCAGCTCCCCAACTATTCACCTTGTACCGCTGCTCTATGCTACCTCTCTTCTGGTTCTCAGAATAGGGAACATGTCCAGAATAGTTATGAAAGGTAACTAACATTGTAAAGTTCCTTTCCGAGAAAGTATTGGACATTATAAGTATATTGCATTTACAAGTCTATATCAGTATTTTAAATACAAAAAAGAATTCTATATTCCGTTCCATGTTATGCCAAACACATGTAGTGATTGTGCCAAAGCTATCCATCAGCAGCAGGTGCTATGAAATCCATAGTTTTGGGTTAGAAATAGAGCTATATTAAAAAGGAGTTTTATTTTAACTGCAATTTGTCTTCTCATAGAATGTACTTCCACCAGTTTAGAAAGTCTATTAGATTAGTCTTGCCCAATGTACTACTGGAAGAAGCATATGCTATTTTCTTGTGCCAAAGTTTCCTTCTATAAATAACCTGATGCCAGTAATGACCAGAAAAAGTTCCAAAGCTGGAATCATGCAGCAATCTACAGTAAGAACATATTGAGGGCAGAAAGGAGAAATACACACTCCAAAAATTAAAAAAAAGGGGGGGGGAATAAAACCCCATGAATATTTTGGATTTTTTTTAAATCAGAATTTTTCAAAATTTAAATCAGAGTTTTTGATTGTTATTTAAATTGTTTTTTTTTAATTGTTTTAAATTCATATTTCATTTTATACAAAATATATTAAGGTCTAAATTGATAGTCACAGAATATCAGGGTTGGAAGGGACCTCAGGAGGTCATCTAGTCCAACCCCTGCTCAAAGCAGGATCAATCCCCATACAGATTTTTGCCCCAGATCCCTAAATGGCCCCCTCAAGGATTGAACTCACAACCCTGGGTTTAGCAGGCAAATGCTCAAACCACTGAGCATAAAAAAATAAATATGCTGAATCCATGAGCCTCTATCAAAAACTTTGAGTTAAAAGCTGCTTTTCTATATAAAGAAAGAATCTGGGAAAAGCATCTAACTTCTCAGGTGAAGTTTTATAAATACGGCACAATACATCATATACTGTATTAAGAGCTTGATCCTGTGGGGAACCCACGGCTGTACTATAGGGTACAAGAGACTGGCAAAGTCATCGTAAGAGTTGGGACTCAGCCTCTGACTCCAGGAGACACCATCCTATGTCTCATCATGATCATCCACTGCACTCACCTGGATGAGTTTACACTCCTGTTTTATAAGAATGGCCATACTGGGTCAGACCAAAGGTCCATTCAGCCCAGTATCCTGTCTACCGACAGTGGCCAATGCCAGGTGCCCCAGAGGGAGTGAACCTAACAGGCAATGATCAAGTGATCTCTCTCCTGCCGTCCATCACCACCCTTTGACAAACAGAGGCTAGGGACACCATTCCTTACCCATCCTGGCTAATAGCCATTTATGGACGTAACCTCCATGAATTTATCCAGTTCTCTTTTAAACCCTGTTATAGTCCTAGCCTTCACAACCTCCTCAGGCAAGGAGTTCCACAAGTTGACTGTGTGCTGTGTGAAGAAGAACTTCCTTTTATTTGTTTTAAACCTGCTGCCCATTAACTTCATTTAGTGGCCCCTAGTTCTTATATTCTGGGAACAAGTAAACAACTTTTCCTTATCACTTTCTCCACATCACTTATGATTTTATATACCTCTGTCATATACCCCCTTAGTCTCCTCTTTTCCAAGCTAAAAAGTTGTAGCCTCCTTAATCTCTCCTCATATGGGACCCTCTCCAAACCCCTAATCATTTTACCTGCCCTTCTCTGAACCTTTTCTAATGCCAGTATATCTTTTTTGAGATGAGGAGACCACATCTGTACGCAGTATTCAAGACGTGGGAATACCATGCATTTATATAAGGGCAATAAGATATTCTCCGTCTTATTCTCTATCCCCTTTTTAATGATTCCTAACATCCTGTTTGCTTTTTTGACTGCCGCTGCACACTGCATGGACGTCTTCACAGAACTATCCACGATGACTCCAAGATCTTTTTCCTAATTAGTTGTAGCTAAATTAGCCCTCATCATATTGTATGTAAAGTTGGGGTTATTTTTCCCCCAATGTGCCTTACTTTACATTTATCCACATTAAATTTCATTTGCCATTTTGTTGCCCAATCACTTAGTTTTGTGAGATCTTTTTGGAGTTCTTCACAGTCTGCTTTGGTCTTAATTATCTTGAGCAGTTTAGTATCATCTGCAAACTTTGCCACCTCACTGTTTATCCCTTTCTCCAGATCATTTATGAATAAGTTGAATAGGATTGCTCCTAGGACTGACCCTTGGGGAACACCACTAGTTACCCCTCTCCATTCTGAAAATTTACCATTTATTCCAACCCTTTGGTTCCCTGTCTTTTAACCAGTTCTCAATCCATAAAAGTATCTTCCCTCTTATCCTATGACAGCTTAATATACGTAAGAGCCTTTGGTGAGGAACCTTGTGAAAGGCTTTCTGGAAATCTAAGTACACTATGTCCACTGGATCCCCCTTGTCCACATGTTTGTTGACCCCTTCAAAGAACTCTAATAGATTAGTAAGACATGATTTCACTTTACAGAAACCATGTTGACTTTTGCCCACCAAGTTATGTTCTTCTATGTGTCTGACAATTTTATTCTTTACGACTGTTTCAACTAATTTGCCCGGTACTGATGCTAGACTTACCGGTGTGTAATTACCGGGATCACCCTTAGAACCCTTTTTAAATATTGGCGTTACATTAGTTATCTTCCAGTCATTGGGTACAGAAGCCAATTTAAAGGACAGGTTACAAACCATAGTTAGTAGTTCTGCAATTTCACATTTGAGTTCTTTCAGAACTCTTGGGTGAATGCCATCTGGTCCCGATGACTTGTTACTGTTAAGTTTATCAATTAATTCCAAAACCTCCTCTAGTGACACCTCAGTCTGTGACAATTTCTCAGATTTGTCAGTTACAAAAGCCGGCTCAGGTTTGGGAATCTCCCTAACATCCTCAGCCGTGAAGACTGAAGCAAAGAATTCATGTAGTTTCTCCGCAATGACTTTATCGTTTTTAAGTGCTCCTTTTGTATCTCGATTGTCCAGGGGCCCCACTGGTTGTTTAGCAGGCTTCCTGCCTCTGATGTACTTAAAAAACATTTTGTTATTACCTTTTGAGTTTTTGGCTAGGTGTTCTTCAAACTCCTTTTTGGCTTTTCTTATTACATTTTTACACTTAATTTGGCAGTGTTTATGCTCCTTTCTATTTACCTCTCTAGGATTTGACTTCCACTTTTTAAAAGATGCTTTTTTATCTCCCACTGCTTCTTTTACATGGTTGTTAAGCCACAGTGGCTCTTTTTTAGTTCTTTTACTGTGTTTTTTCATTTGGGGTATACATTTAAGTTGGGCCTCTATTATGGTGTCTTTGAAAAGTGTCCATGCAGCTTGCAGGGATTTCACTCTAGTCACTGTACCTTTTAATGTCTGTTTAACTAACCCCCTCATTTTTGCATAGTTCCCCTTCCTGAAGTTAAATGCCACAGTGTTGTGCTGTTGAGATGTTCTTCCCACCACAGGAAAGTTAAAAGTTGTTATATTATGGTCACTATTTCCAAGTGGTCCTGTTACCCCTTGGACCAGATCCTGTGCTCCACTCAGGACAAAATAGAGAATTGCCTCTCCCCTTGTGTGTTTCTGTACCAACTGCTCCAAGAAGCAGTCATTTAAAGTATCAAGAAATTTTGTCTCTGCATTTCGTCCTGAGGTGACATGTTCCCAGTCAATATGGGGATAATTGAAATCCCCTACTATTAATGAGTTCTTTATTTTGATAGCCTCTCTAATCTCCCTTAGCATTTCATTGTCACTATCACTGTCTTGGTCAGGTGGTCGATAATAGATCTCTAATGTTATATTCTTATTAGAGCATGAAATTACTATCCATAGAGATTCTACGGAACATGTGGATTCACTTAAGATTTTTATTTCATTTGATTCTACATTTTCTTTCACATTTAGTGCCACTCCCCACTCAACCCCCCGCACAACCTGTTCCGTCCTTCCGATATATTTTGTACCCCAGAATGATTGTGTCCCATTGATTGTCCTCATTCCACCAGGTTTCTGTGATGCCTATTATATCAATATCCTCCTTTAACACGAGGCACTCTAGTTCACTCATCTTATTATTTAGACTTCTAGCATTTGTGTACAAGCACTTTAAAAACTTGTCACTGTTTATTTGTCTGCCCTTTTCTGATGTGTTGGATTCTTTTTTATGTGAATGTTTCTTGTCTGATTTGGCCCTTACTTTACTCTTCCATCCTCTCCTCCTAACTGAAACCTAGAGAATCTCTATCAATAGACTCTCCTCTAAGAGAAGTCTCTGTCTGATCCATGTGCTCCTCTACAGCAGTCAGCTTTCCCCCATCTCTTAGTTTAAAAACTGCTCTGCAACTTTTTAATGTTAAGTGCCAGCAGTCTGGTTCCACTATGGTTTAGGTGGAGCCCATCCCTCCTGTATAGGCTGCCCCATTCCGAAAGTTTCCCCCGTTCCTAATAAATCTAACCCCCTCCTCTCTAAATCATCGTCTCATCCACACATTGAGACTCTGAAGCTCTGCCTGCCTACCAGGCCCTGTGCATGGAACTGGAAGCATTTCTGAGAATGACACCATAGATGTCCTGGATTTCGGTCTCTTCCCTAGCAGCCTAAATTTGGCCTCCAGGACTACTCTCCTACCCTTCCCTATGTCATTGGTACCTACATGTACCACAACCACCAACTCCTCCCCAGCAGTACACATAAGTCTATCTAGATACCTCGAGAGATCCGCAACCTTCGTACCAGGCAGGCAAGTCACCATACGGTTCTCCCGGTCATCACAAACCCAGCTATCTGTGTTTCTAATGATTGAATCTCCCATTACTAACACCTGCCTTTTCCTAGTGACTGGAGTTCCCTCCCCCGGAGAGGTAACCTCAGTGTGAGAGGATACCCCAGCACCATCTGGAAGGATCCCAATTTTGGGAAGGTCTCCCTCTGCTCCCATTGACTGCTCTGCTTCCCTGGGCCTTTTATACTCCTCAACAGCGCAGGGGCTGTCTGACGGAGGTGGGACGAATCTACAGTATCCCAGAAAGCCTCATCAACATACCTCTCTTCCTCCCTTAGCTCCTCCAGTTCTGCCACCCTGGCCTCCAAAGCCCGAAGGCGGTCTCTGAGGGCCAGAAGCTCCTAGCATTGAATGCACACATACGCCACCCGCTCACAGGGCAGGTAATCATACATGCTACATTCAGCGCAATAAACTGGATAGCCCTCACTCTCCTGCTGGGCTTCTGCCTGCATTCTCTCCTACAACTACCTAAGTTAATTAAAGGGTTTTGTTTAAATCAAAAAAATTTGAATATAGTTTACAGGTTTAAAAAGATGGCAAGTGAACCTTGCCCCCTTCCCACTCCCCTTCCAAACTCCCTTGCAAAACTCCCTGTTGGCAGCCCTGTTTGCAAAGCTCCCTTGTCACTTGCTCACTGTTTTTATAAAGCCCTGGCCTTCTTGACAGCCCCGCCCACTAAGGCTCAGCCAATTAACAGAGGCTTCTAGCTTTCAAACCTTACTTTGAAGCTTACAGCTTCCAACTGCCAGCCACAGCACACAATCCTTCAAACAAACAGACAGATAAACACAAGCTCTGCACACAGCAAGTAACTCACAAACACAAACACACACTACAGACAGACACTTACTCCAAGGGTCCCATATTTGCTCCTCCTTCATCTGGAGAACTCCCTTGCAAAACTCCCTGTTAGTAGAACCTGTAGCTTCTCTCTACCTAAGATCTGACTGGCTCAGTTCTCCAGGTATGATATTTTTTTACCCCACCCACCATGGAAACTTTGTGTATGTCTAGACTGCAAAAATTCCCATAGGTGTTTATAGACCTGGGCTCGGGCTCAGACTCAGACTCCAGCTTGTAGGGCTCGCACTATGGTACTAAAAATAGCCATGTAGACATATCCACTCAGACTGTAACTCAAGTTCCGAAACCAGGTGTGGGGGCGCGTCTCAGATTCCAAGGTCCAGCCTGAGGGGTAATGTCTACATCAGTGGTTCTCAACCGGGGATCTGCGGCTCCCTGGGGATCTGTGAGCTCTTTCAGGGGGGCCACGGAGCCCCGCAGCTGAAACCCAGTGCCCAAGCGCTAAAGCCGGCACAGGCTTGGCGCTGAGGGCAGCGCCCCCCTCCCCACCTCACACCAGCCAGGAGCAGCACGGGGCTGAAGCCGGCAGCCTCCCTGCCCCAGCCGGCAGTGGCATGAGGCTGAAGCCAGGAGCCGCAGCACTCCCGCTCCAGAAGGTAGGAGCCTCCCCTGCCCACACACAGCCCCTAGCTACCTCTCCCTGCACCCTGAGCTACCCCCCTGTGTGCACACAGCCCCTATTTACCCTCTCCCTGCACCCTGAGTGGTTTTCAAACTTTTTGAACTGAGTTCCCCCTTTGAGTTATATTTTTTGGTTGCATCCCCCTCTACAGCCCAGAGAGGCTAGGTGGCCTCCTGAGTGAGTCGGGGGTGGAGGTGGTGCTCCCTCCCTGGAACCCGCTCTGTGGAGCTGGCTCGAGCCCTGTCAGCTCCCCCCACCCCCCAAAATAGAAATAAAATTATGTCTATGCCCAAGGGTCCCCACTCCCAGCCCGGAGCCCCAAGTTTCCCTGACCCCACCCACACCAGGCCCTGGAGTTTTTAATAGCATGTTGAGGGGGGCCTGAGTAAGAAAAAGTTTGAGAACCCTGGTCTACACAGCTATTTTTAGTGCCATAGCACATGCCTGAGTCTGTAGACCCAGAATCTGAAACTCACTGCCACAGAACTTGTTTTGCAGTATAGACGTAGTCACACTCTCCTGCACATGAAACTACCAGTCCTTACTTCTGAATGGCTCTGGGCACTTCAAGTAAATGGTTCTGCTCTGTCTCCTTGCATGTGTACACAGACATACAAACAGAAATCCATTAATTTCTCAACTGCGCTCCCTTCTCTAAACAAATAAAATACTGCAATGAAAAGGTATGCGGGTTACATGAGCAAAAGTCTTGGATTGTTAGTTCTTTTGTTGTTTCGGGGTTATGGTAGGGGGCTGGGCAAGGGAGTTAAGTAACAAGGGAGAAGGAGCAGAGTGTGCAACCAGAAAAGAGAAACACTGATATCAAAGCAGCACACTCTGGAAAGAAGGGACAACATTCTTCAGAGTGCAGCCTCTAGTGTTGATTTCAATCCCTGGGAACTGGGGACGACTACTATCATGTTTTAGTACACTAGTAAATGATGACAGATTATTGTCATAAATTTGTGTTTGGGGTGGATTACTTTTATTTATGAATTTGAAAATGTTTCTGTTCAAAATATAAATTGGTATTTTAGTTTTTTGAGAGAGTATTTGTCAATCATGTTTTTACTGTTACTGCTGGGATATCTGAAATTATTTTTTCAAGCTGACTGGTATGTTGCTAGAGATAAGGGTTTAAACAGATTTACATAATCCTTATAATTTATCAATTCTTTTCCCTATAAACTGGGTTTAGAATAAATTATATAAATTTAAACAGTGGTACAAACAGCTGCAGTTGGAGGAATCTTTCATTTACACTCTCTTAAAAAAAAATAAAAAAAAACCACCAGTGCACTGAGCGAGAGTGACCTCTTTACTATTTTGTTTCAGCGTCCATCTTAGACATAAGGAGTTATGAACATCCATCGTCTGCAATGTCTACAACTTCAAAGTTATCTACTGACACCACCACCTGCAGTGCTGCAACTAAACATACATCAGACAGTAATTATCTCTATCAAAATACATAATAATAAATAATAGTAATAAAATAATAATAATAATAATAAGATTGTATTCATCACCAGTAAGACCACAGATGACTTCATAATCAGGACCATCAAATTCCGGCAAGACTCCATAGATTAAAAGATTGCTCAATTCATTTATGCAACAAATTCTCCCCTTTATTTTATTCAGAAGAAACATTTCATTGACACAGTTAAATCACTACAACTTGGCTATCTTCCGCCCAGCAAAGGAGCCCTTGCTGAAAAATTGCTGGATACAGTGTATTTGAAGGAAACTGAACAATGTGCTAAAAATATAGTCAGAAATTTTTTTAATCGGAGTCTTGGTGGAGCAATGTACACAATGATTCAATATGTGCTACTGTGTCTATTTTACAGGATACATCAGGAAATGCTCATATGGCAAAATACTTAAGAGGTAGCAGTAAAAGCTATTAAAAACTGAACAAATATTCAAGTGTCAAGCACAGTGGTGCTCAAACTTGTGTATTGTGACCCCTTTCACAACAGTAAGCCTCTGAGTGTGACCCCACCCCCTTATAAATTAAAAACACTTTTTTACATTTAGCACTATTATAAATGCTGGAAGTGAAGTGGTGTTTGGGGGTGGAAGCTGACAGCTCGCAACCCCACTATATAATAATCTTGCAACCCCCTGAGGAGTCATGACCCCCAGTTTGAGAACCCCTGGCCAAGCACATTGCTTTGTCACAATGGTGCAATGTAGAAAAGATGAAAATAAATCTGGAAGTTAATGCAGGGGACCTGAAATTTCTAACATATGACATATCTTTACCCAAAAAGATTTAAGGACAACTCCAGGAATAAAGAAAAAAGTTGTTGAAATTGCAAACTACTTCAAGAACGACCACTTCACTTCAGCTTCACTGAAAAGAGCAAGAGAATCCAAACTAATTATCCCCTAAAATGTATGATGGTACAGTAACTCCTCACTTAATGTTGTAGTTATGTTCCTGAAAAATGTGACTTTAAGTGAAACGATGTTATACAAATCCAATTTCCCCATAGGAATTAATGTATATGAGGGGGTTAGGTTCCAGGGAAATTTTTTTCACCAGACAAAAGAATACACACACACGCACACACACACAGTACAAGTTTTAAACAAACAATTTAATACTGGTACACAGTGATGATGATTGTGACGCTTGGTTGAGGTAGAGTAGTCAGAGGGTGGGATATTTCCCTTACTGCTAAATGATGAACTAGCAATTGGCTGAGCCCTCAAGGGTTAACGCACTCATTCTACAAGACAGCAGAAATGAGGGAGATATGCACATTTCCCCTTTAAGTACACTGCCTTGTTAATTAGATCAGCTTGCTGAGACTGCAGCTGCTGCAAGCTCACTGCATCCTGAGCCCTGGTATGTCCCCCCCCCGCTCTATGGAAGATGGGGTAAGTGGGGTGCAGGAGCAGGGGGGAGGGGGACACCCTGACATTAGCCCCCCTCTTCCTCCCCTCCAATCCTCCCACCCCCCGCACAGCAAGCAGGCGTCTCGGGGAGCAGGTCCAAGGCAGAGGGCAGGAGCAGCACATGGCAGTGGGAGGGACAGCTGCAATTGGTAGCCTGCTGGGCAGCTGCAGCACAGGGAACTTGGAGCAGGGAGCTGATAGGGGGGCTGCCAGTCCACCCTGGTTCCAAGCCCCCACCAGCTAGCTGCAACGGGCTGCTCTTCCTGCAAGCAGTAGACCGGGGTAGGCAACCTATGGCACACGTGCCAAAGGTGGCACGCAAGCTGATTTTCAGTGGCACTCACACTGCCCAGGTCCTGGCCAGCAGTCCGGGGACTCTGCATTTTAATTTAATTTTAAATGAAGCTTCTTAAACATTTAAAAAACCGTATTTACTTTATATACAACAATAGTTTAGTTATATATTATAGACTTATAGAAAGAGACCTTCTAAAAACATTAAAATGTATTACTGGCACGCGAAACCTTAAATCAGAATAAATAAATGAAGACTCGGCATACACCACTTCTGAAAGGCTGCCGACCCCTGCAGTAGACAAAGCAGGCGGCTGCCAAATGACGTTAGAAGGGAGCATTACACAACTTTAAACGAGCATGTTCCCTAATTGATCAGCAACGTAACAATGAAACAACGTTAACCAGGATGACTTTATGTGAGGAGTTTCTGTATATTGGCTATTTTGAGCTGTTTAGTAAGAATTGGCCTATTCTGATAATTTGTGGAGAAAATCCATGACAAAAATAGATGAACCTATCACAGCAAAAAGGAATCTACATTGGACTACAGAGAAATATAGATGATGTGCTGAATGTACTAAAACCTATTTCCATAGCCTTGGACAAACTGCAGAAAGATTGCTGCTATATTGTTGGTGCTGCTGAAAGAGCAGAGGAGAAGTCCTCTAGGCAGCATAGAGTGGCTGCAGGGGAGCAGCCAATCAAAATGGCTGCTGGAGCAACAATCGGGGCCAAAAGGGTCATATAAAAGGAAGCACCAAAGGCAGAGTAGTCAGCTCCTGCCTGGAGCTTGAAGAGGGAGAACCGGGTGTCTTGCTGGCTGAAAGAGCAGCAGAACCATGGACAGGTCAGTGGGGACAGACTGAGCCCAGGGGACTGAGCCCAGAACCTAGCCAGACCAGAAAATGATATTATGATGGGCCCTGCTGGTCAGGCTAAAAGACTGAGCCCAGGGAGGGCTGCCCAAAGGTCACCAACAGAGGGTACCAAAATGGGCTCCTGTTGGGTTGTTAAAGAAGGCAGTGTCTCTAGGGAGTAACCGTTGGTACTATGACCCCATACCAGGGCAGTGAGAAAGAACTAGAGACTGTATACCCCAGAAGCGGGGCGGGGGGGGGGGGGGAGAGAAAGAGAGACAGACAGCGTGTGAGATGGTTCTTTCAGCAGGTCTTCAGCAACTCAGCCCTCTGGCTAAGTCACTGAAGACCTGCTGATTGGTGGCACTCACAAGAGCTGGGTGCCACCCCCTTGTAAGAACTCAAAGGAAAGCAGGGTCCCACCCCACCAGAAAGGGGGCACTCACAAGAGGTGGGTGCTGACCCCTTTACAAATTCACTGACTACGTAATCCCTTTATTGCTTTAATAAATCATTTAGTTGTAAATGTGAAACATGTTTTGAGACATTTATGTATCCATAACATTTAAAGGTTGTATTGTTTCATGAAAATAAATTTTACATGCTGTTTTGTGTGTTTAATTACATTCCTGTTACCATCCTAATGCAGCTTGACACAAGTCATGAGCAACAAATTAATCTAGTAAATAAGCAACATATCATTCACCATTGTAACATATTAAAAAATTACAATTAATAAGCATTTGAAAATATTAAGCTACATAATTGCTTTTATAATATATATTAGTGTTATAGTGTACTCTCTGAGGTAGCAAAAAGATGTACCAAATCTAGTGTAAAAGCTGTGTTTAGTTATAAATTAACATTCTAATGGTTTTTACAAACAATGAGAATGCACCTTTCTTTAGAAAAAAAATAACTGAAGTACAAAGGGACAAGTTGATTAAAAATCAATGATTAAATCGTGGCTTTCCACTTGGTGATTTCAGTTGCCTTGATTTAAATCAATCCACCTTGTTAGATCAATAATTGGGACTTAACAAGCAGCAAAAAGAAGAATAAAACTAGTAAAAACACTAAAAAAAAGTTAAAACTGACTATAGGATCCAACACTAAAATGTGGGAGAAGACAAAAATTTGCATCTAATTTAGCACGTGGTTAAAAGATGCTCGCTTATAGCCTACATATTTCATGAAATGTCCTATTTTTCTATACTCAACAAACTGCCATGGATTCCTGCTGGAGAAACAGACCTCCTTAATTGCTCAACTAAATAAAATGTGACTTTTTACACTTTGGTTCCTCCTTTATGCAATAAGATGTGCATTTGATTTTGTAAGGTAGAACTCAAAAGGCTTACTTGACATTAGGAAGTGCAAAAAGATTTATCTTCACTGAAAAGGTTTGCAACCAGATTTATAAGAAAAGGTGAACATAGAGGCAATTTCTGAAGAGAATCTCAAAACAACTATGTCAACAAAGAACTAGAGAAAGGGTTCCTTGTGGATAGAGCTCTAAGTTCATCAACTTCAGGGTTAGGTGATAGCTACACTAAAAAGGCTAATTTAAAGGTTCAGAAATAAACTTTAGCGGTGGTCTCTACAGAAGTTTTACAATAGGATGTGTCACTAAACGGAGGTTCCAGTGGGTATCCTGTTGTCTCAATTGGCTTCTGTCAGTGTTAAAAGGAAATGTGTGATGTTGGATAAGATGACCAGTTCTCCAACCAACAGTTTTGTTTTCAAAATCCCTTACAGCATTGGTAGGTTAGCATTTTTCTTAGAATTAGCATTTCACAGTATTAACCTGGGTATTTCAACAGCACCTTGAAGAACAAGACTAGCAGTGTAGACTGTCATAGCCACAATGGCCAGTTTTGTGGAGATTTCCAAGTGTCTGAAAAAAGTCTTTCAATAAGACTGAATAGGGCACATTATTTTTTTTCCCTTACAGGAATTCTATTGACATCATTCTCCCATGTCAGATGATCACGCCAACCAAGCAACACAAAATAGAAAATTTAGGCAGGACCTAGTAATTGAAAAGTCAGAGACACAAGTCTCAATAGTAGATAAAACAGAGGTCAAGGACAGAGTTAGCATGATCAGCACTCCAGCTATCAGAGTACACTTATTTATAGAAAGGCATCTTGGCATCAAGAAAATAAAATTATATGCTGCTTGTCAGAGGGTAGCTGGACCTTTTGAAGGGGTCAGGGACTCAGCCTACCTTCTACAGGCTCCACAAGGGGAGAATGAGGCAACTCAGATTCACCTGGGACTAATTCAGAGGGGGGAGAGCAAGAAGGGCAATTTGCCCCAGGCCCCGGGCCCCACAGGGGCCCCCACGAGAGTTTTTCAGGGCCCTTGCAGCGGGGTCCTTCACTCGCTCCGGGGGCCCTGGAAAACTCTCACGGGGCCCGGGCCCACGGAGTTTCTTCCGCTCCGGGTCTTCGGCGGCGAGGGGGTCATTCTGCTCCGGGACCTGCCGCCTAAGTGCCCCAAAGACCCGCGGCGGGGGGGGGGGTCCTTCCACCCCAGGACTCGCCGCTGAAGTGCCAGGTCTTCGGCGGCAATTCGGCAGCAGGGGGCCTCCGCCGCCAAAGACTCCAGACCCCCTGAATCCTCTGGGCGGCCCTGAACTAATTAAGTCACTAAGTAACTAGGAAGCAGTTAATTAGGCAGGGAAGTACCCAGGCATGATAAAAGGAAGCTACTCTCAATGGGAGGGCTTCTCAGGAGTAACCTGGTGAGGGGCTCACCAAGAAAGGAAGCTAAGGGAGAATGTTCCTAGGTGATGGAGGTTCTGAAATGGAGAAGCTATTAATGCCACGTCTCAGCAGAAACTGGCCCCATTTAAGGACTTTACCAGGTAGCAACAGAAGCCCCAAATCAAAGAAATTATATATTGTTCCGAGGAAGGGTCCTCATAGTTTGACTGTGGGGACTTTGAGCCAAGAGGTGAGACCTTTCCCTAGCTGAAGACAAGAGAAACTGATCCGGAAGGGGGTTCTGGGTCAAGAGATCCTCACTGGTAAGGAACCTGGACATAAGGGAAGGTTGATGGACTTCATTACGATTAACTCAGCCCCTCCCCTTCAGCTAGAGACTCTTCAGTGGAGGCCTATTTGTATAATGCTCCACCTTGAGTTAAACAAACTATTCCCCTGAAGGGGCACTGTTCAATATACATAAGCCTCACTGGACTTCTTGAAACCCACAAGGGGAAATTGAAGCTGAGACATAATGGTGATGCTGCACCAGGCCACCAGGGGGCACTCCAGAGGCATAGTGGGTATGACTAACCACAAATGCTCCAGACTGGTGAATGTATATTTGCATGAGAAAACTTTTAATAGTAATTTATTTCTATTTTATCTCAATTTATATAGTTTTTAATGAAAAAATTTCACACTGTAACAAGCTAAATTGTGTTACAACAAAAATTTTGTTAAGGAAGAAAAGTCCTTGCTTTTCATAGATAAATTTAAAAATTAATTTGCCCAGATACACAAATAACCAGATAGATATGGGACGGTTCCATGCTGCAGAATTTCTGCCTCAGGTTATTGCAAATGCTTTGAGAGTTTAATGTGGTGGGTGACCATCAACAGTATCTATACAACAGAACTTTAGTGCACAAGGAATTACCAACTCACATGAAAGTAAAATATTTTTAAGTAAACGTATAAAAATGTTGCGTTAGTCCTAAACCCAAATACAAATTTAAAATATAGAAAACAAAAGATGCTCCAATCTATAAAGTGACTCTTCCCTTCAGACTGCAGCAGGTGCAGAACAGCAGTTCCTTCTGTTCTTTCACTGGGAGTTTGGAGAGTGCATGTGGCCTTCTCTCTGGGATGTCATCTATAGCAAACATTGCTGTTCTCAAAAGCAGGATGGAGACAAAGAGGGGGAAAACAAAATTTTGATCCAAGTATGTAAGACACATCTATCGTAAAATGTTGTATATAAGCAACAGACTTTTGCTAGTCTAGGAACTACCATAAAAGGAACTGTATTTCAGGAGAAAAAAGTAAAAAAAATGATGCATTAGTATCATTCAAATTATGAACACTTTTTAAAAAGAGGTTCCAATTCAACTATTATAACATTCCACCACTTTAATTAATTGCTCTGAGATATAGGTAAGTGTCTATATTTTACAGCAATTAAAGAGAATCAAGCACCACATTGAACTCCTAGACACTTCAGAGAACATAACTGGAAATTGAAGAGAGGGAGAAGAGAGACTGTCTGGCAGAATCACTAATCAAAATGCAATTGTACTTCACAAAATTCTATGCAGTGTCAAATACTGTATTTCCTTGTGATATCCACAGTACTTAGAGTAAAATAATCCTGTGCTTCTTTATCATCAGTTTCAAAGATTGTCCGTTTTGCTTGAGCAGTTATATAGTATATAACTAATAATATCTAAGTGTATGAGAGATGTATAGCACTGATAGCACCACATCACAATAATTCAAAGTTTTATCACTATGTGAACAGTTAAAACATGAGAACCAGAAACCTAACTATAGTAACTGGCATATCATAACTGCTGCAGTAAAAGCTGTGACCTTTTCTAAATGACACATTAGTTAGGTACTGAATTACACATTCTGATGTCTCTCAATGATAGCTGCCTCATCATTCCTTGTAGGAAGGGGCTATAAAGTCCGCAAAACACACCACCTGAACATGCCAACATACCAAAGATACTAAATATGAAGATAACTGGGTATTTGCCTGGGTATTTCAAATACTAGTGTAACACCAACGGACCCCTGTCATAGGAGGGCGGGCTTGAACCTGGGACCTCTGGAGCTTAGTGCATGAGCCTCTACTCATGAGCTAAAAGCCAACTGTCTGTCAGCTAAGGCTGTACAGCAGATTCATAAATATATAGATATAGCTATCTCCCTCTTCCTCTGCCCTGCAGCTGCTAAGTAATCTCCCCTCAGAATAAGGACTCAAGTAGATTTCCAGTAAGAAAACTGGGTTCCCAGTGTTACCTATCAGCTTTGTGTTCTTGGGGAACCAGGGTGCAGTACCCAGCCTGTCTGACTCACAAAAGACCATCCCCACCCACCCTCTGCTTGAACCAAAACCAATCAGAAGAAAGACTTACAAAAAGCAATGAAAAGGCAGTGGGAGACACACCTAAACCCCTGGGATAAGGAAACTCCCCTAGCCTCATTTGCGTCGAAGACGGGACAAGAAGGCATCTCTATTAGCATACAGAATGGAGAACAGAGATTCCAAGGCAAGAACCTCATGGGACTCTGGAACCAGAAAAGCTAGGAAGCACTGCATGATGGGGGATCTCTGCTCCAGATGTTAATGAACCCATGCCTGCACACACCGAGCTCAGTAGTTATCAGACCAATTCTAGTAATAAATCCTTTATTGGTATCCAAAATAGCGAAGCTCCCTAATTACACTGTGAGCTCCCTCCAGAGAACACCATCCACAGCCAGGTAAGACCAGTTCCTATTGTCTAGCCTGAACAAAACAACTTTGGTATACTCCCTTGAGCCACCAGTTTACAAATAAACAAATCTAGAGTTCTCCCTTGAACCATTGTACTTTCCCTACAAAAACCCCTATCCATGCTCAAGTAAGTGTTCTGATGCCTAGATCCAAAATCTGCATCAGTTCCATTGGGACTTCATCTTCCCCTGACTGATCGTGCTGGGGGCTCTGCCTGTCTCCAGCACTCTGGACCCTCAATTACCACCACCACCTTGGACCCCTGATCAATTCAACCTTCAGGGAGTGGTGAGAAACCAGTGCTCTCGCTCTTTTTTTCCTTTGTTTGTTTTACTTTGATCACTAAAATTGCCTTATTAATTGTTGTACATTACAAACTAAGATAAGTAATTCTACTAAAATTCTCCAAATTATTTTCCTCAAAGTATCTAAATGAAAACTGCCATATAAACATCACTTCTGATTCCTGTGTCTGGACAGATCCTGCAAGGCCTCTGGCTCTTTGTCTATTCTGATGCAATTCCGACCAGTATAGTAATTTGGGGGATTTGTAAATTATCACGGTCCTAATATACACTTAAGAGTCAAATCTAAAAGATCTTTTCACAACAAAATAATGTTATAACATAAAGGAAAAATGAAATAAGTCACAAAAATACAAACGTTGACAAAAAATTAAAATCTACTAGGTATAACTTCTGTCTACAGTTATCTCGCTGTGAAAAGCCAAACAGAAAAAATAGTTCTGTCTGCCCCACATAATAGTTGTCTGAATGCAAGATAAAATCAAATTATATAGAGCTAACATCTCACTATATTATCGCAAGTCTTTTGATAGTTGGTGTTTTCCTTAAAAGTCCCAGCTCCAGAGTCATATGACTACATGAGCATCAGCTTTCATTTTTTAAAAATTGTTTACATAGGGGCTGGAACTGGAGGTGCTACCGCACCCCGACTTGAAGTGGTTTCCATCATATACATGGTTTACAGTTTGGTTCAATGGCTGTCAACACCCCCTCTATACAAATTGTTCCAGCACCCTGATAGCAATTGTGAAGGCTAGAAACAAAGACTTTAAAACATGAAGTGAGTGCATTCCAAAGCCACAGAAACCAGAGGACAAGTGAAAAGAACCCAACATATATTATTTTTTAAAATCTCATCTTTAAGCCACTCTTATGATTTTGGGGGCCTGATTCATGCTCTCTCAACATTCAGATTGGCAATACTGCACAAGCACATATACTGTATCTTAAAAAAGTATATATATTAATATGTAAAAATCTGAAGACGGTGGATTAAGAGGACAGGAAAGCAACATATGTGAACCACATGCTTTACATTGGAGAATTTTATTATTTTAATACAAAGAAAGGGAGAGAAGCAATGGGCGGGAAACAGTTTTCTTTCAGCCATCTGTGTCTGCATAGCAGGGCAATTCAACTAGGAGGTCTGAGAAACACCCAGAAGAAGGGTGGGGACAGGGTAGTTACTGGTCATGCTTATTAGCTTGCTTTTCGTGAAGTTTTATAGAAAGCCATCATTATGGGCAAGCAGTCTTACACCTCTTATGTATTCATAATCTGTGAGCTGGGTCAATCAGCGCTCAAAGGTGGGGGAGATTATAAATACAGAATTCAGCTCCTCAGTGTAAGATCAGGAGAAGTGTTGGCTGTTGTGCTGGGTCTCAACACCTGTAACATTCTGGATACAGGCTACAGATTTCCTATCTGACCACATACTGAGAAGAGCGAGTCACCTATTAACCAAAGGCCTAAATGCTGCTAGCTAGAAGGAACCATCAGATTGTTTATTGACAAAACAAAAGCATTTGGATTTTGTGCTGAGGCCTGCAGTTTCCTTTTTCAAGATCTGAAGAAATCCAGGTGATACACACACTACACCTTAGGTCACATTATAGACCAAGAAATCACTTTTCAAAGGAAATCAGAGGGCCAAGCATTTGTTTGTGTGTGCTCAAGTGTAAAATTTTATGCTGAAAGATTTATATTGTTATACAGATGATAAAAACCAAACTTTAATTCCATGTGCATTTATAACAATAGCAACAGTTAGTGAAAGATGGCATAACAAGAAACACTGGTTTTACTACCTTACAGTTTGTTTTCAAAATTAAGAAATATTTCAAATACTCTTTACAAACAGTGTATTAAATATAAATGTTTGTTTACTAAGCAACTGTGTGGTACTCACTCGTTGAAACTTACTGGAAGTTATTACTAACACCTATATTCAGGATTTTGAATACAATGGTCCTGGGATTTGACTCTATATATTCTCTTTCTTCTTCAATTCCCATCCACCAGCTCAGCAGCAACAAGGAACCCAAATGAAGACTTTCTACCATATTCTATCTTGTATCAAATTCATGGTTTTGTTCATAACTAAACCTTTTTGCTCTGTGTCAGTCTTCACCAAGTCTAACCAATGCATCTTTGGTCTTCCTCTATTTCTAGTTCCCTTGCACTGTGGTACATATTGCCAGGTATGGCGTCCTTTCTGGGCTGTCCTTGACACATATCCAAACCACAGTCATCCTTCTTGAATCTTCTGTAACAGTGTTATTTCCTGCCCTGGCTGTTTTCTTATCACTTCATTGTCTGCAATCTCAACTCACTCAGTATTCCCTTCAGACCGTTCATTTTAATAGTCAGTATCTCAAGTTTGTTCACTTTCTTCATACTCCAACATTCTGAGATGTACAGCAGTAACGGCGTAACAATTGTCTCATATACGCTTATTTTCACTTTTATCAGAATATCTTTAGCCTTCTATATCATTCAGAGTTTTCCAAATGCAGTAGCGGCTAGTCCAATGCTTACTTGAGTGTCATATTCAAAATATTCATTCTTTGATACTAGTCCTCCAAGACACACCTTTTCCACTTTTTCTAGTCGTCTCCAACTTTGACCTTTACTTCCTTCTCTTCTCTTCCGATTGCCATAGTTTTCATCTTCTCTGATCTTCACTCAGCATTTTCTGCTATCCCAGGCTATCTTGTCCGTAATTCTCATAAATCCTTGTTGGTCAATGCTATTAGGTCAATATAATCTGTGAATTATTCACTGTCCTCCCACATAACATAACTCCTTTTTTCCCATCTCCCAGTGTTGTACCCATTACTGCTTCCAGTACCAAGCTGAACAAATCTGGCAATAGTATGCATCCTTCTTTCACTCCTACGGTCATCTTGAACCATTCCATCAACTTCTAGTCTATTCTCACCACACTCAGTGACTTGCTATAGTTTTTGGGGGTTTTGGTTTTTTTTTTAAAATCAGCTTGATAATTTTTTTCTGGATGCCACACAGTCTCAAGACTTACCATAATCCTTACTGACAAATGTTATCAAAAGCCTGTTGAAGTCTATAAAGTTCTTGTAACAGGGTTAAGAGTTATTTTCTGTGTATTTCTGCAATAATCAGTCTTATCACAAATAGCTGATCTATTGTATTTCATCCTGATCTAAATCCGGCCTGTTCCTCTGCAAGCACAAGTTCCATATACCGCTTCATTCCCCTCTGCAATCATAGTGAATATTTTTCCCAGCACAATCAAGAAGCTGATTCCTCTGAAGTTCTTGCACTCACTATTATCACCCTTTCTATAGATTGGTACTATTATCACTTTCCCCCACTTGCTCACCACTTGTTCTTGCTTGTAAATCTTGTTGAATAGATTGTGCACAGTCTTTACTGTGTTTCTTGCCTGCTTGCAACAGCTCTGTGGTTATGTTGTCACTTCCTGGCACCTTTTCCTTTTTCAAAACTTTCTATTGAGATCTTTACTTCCTCTAAGCTTTCCAGCATCTCCTGTGTTCTGTATGTTTTACAGCTCTTCAAAATATTCTTTCCATCACTTATTCTTTATTTGTTCATCCTCAATTATTTGTCCATACTTGTCTTTCACCACCACCATCTTCAATTCATATCCCCCAGTTCTTATATTACAATACAACCCCATGCTGCATTTCTTTTTGCATATTCTTCTGCTTCTTTACATTGTTCATTTATCCAGTTGTTTGTCTCTCTTCACTTTGTTTTAATCTCTTTAGTCAATGTATTGTATTCAGCCTCTTACATTTGCATCTTCCTTTTTATTCTCTGGCTACTTACACTTGTCACTCAACTGCAGCACTTCATCAGTTATCCACACTGGTTTCTTTGTTTACACCTTGTAGCCCAATGCTTGTTCAACAACCCGTGTGATCCCGTTTTTATACTATTCCATCTCTCTTCAACATTCCTTACTTTCACCATGTTCTCAATCTGATTAATGCGTACACTAACTTATTATCTGAGCAAGCATTATTCATATATGATCTGCATAACACCACACTGCAATTCATCTGCAATTCACAAGTACAAAGTCTATCATGTTCTTTGTTTCCCCATCGGGGATAGCCAATGGTTCCTCTGAAGCATTCCTTGTTGAATCAGTGTGTTTGTTAACACCAAGTTATTACTTAGGGTACTGAATTTCTGCCTCTCTGCTCTTTCATTTTCTTCAACAAGTCCAAATCTGCCTATTGCTCCAGTCCAGGAATTCCAGTCCAATCCTACTTTAGCACTGCAATTTCCCATAATTAATATATACATTATTCAGGACTTTTCCAAAAATACTACATAACTCACTCTTTGCTGACATGCAGGTCAAAGTGAGATTCAAGGAAATGGGAGCAATATTTGTCCCCATCCCCTTCTAAACACATTCCAGGGCACTGAATTAGGAGTCAAGGGACTGAGGTTCTGTTCCATGGCCTGCCAGTGATGTGCTGTGACACATTGGCCAAATTATTTCATCTTTTTGTATCTATCTCCCCTTCTACCCAGTCTGACCTATTTCAATGTGTGTTTTTACATGTATTTTGCATTCCCCCACCCGTTTTTTTAAATAGCCTTATTTAAGTTAGTTATTTGGTTTTTTCCCCTGCTCTTGTAAAGCTGTGTCTTTTTTGGAAATATTAATTTTATTTAAATATTTGAGACTGGGCTCTTAAAACAGAATTTCACTAATAACAGAGACCCATTGCATATGACTGAATTTGGTACATTTGAAGTAACTGTAGTAGTCAATAAAAAAGAATAATATCACAAAATATACTTATCTGGATACTTGACAGTTTATTTTAGTTTTTAATTATTTGATAGTATTTCAAAATATATGTACTGCAGTATACTTTGTAAAAGTAATACATTATTAGTACACAACAATGTGCCTGAAATCAAATATTTCTTAAGAAGTGGGGATACTGTGTTTTTTGGGTTGTTTTTGCCTTTAAAAAAAAAAGATTATAAATTGTGCCGATTAGCAAGATTCTAGTTTATGGAAGGATGTGTTATCTGTTGTATGTTTCTCAGACTATAAGACTGTATTCTTATAAACTTTATGCACTATTACCAGCTAAAAAACTTGAGTCATGAGCACTTTCGTGGGGGGATGGGAAGTTTTGATATGTTGTAAGGAAACTTAAAGAAGGGGTCCCCTAGGTTAGATTGTATACAGGCTTAATTCACCATTGTGCAGACATTAAAGATTTTAATGGCATCCAACGTATATATTAAGTGATTGTTCTGACAGGCAAGAAATGTATTGCCTTCATCTCAGGATTATTCACTTCATCTTTAAGAGGCAAAAAGTGTATATGATGTGGCCTAAAACTTCCTCACTCCATCTTTAAAATGTAAATGATATCCTTTGACTGAGACTAATTATGACCATAAGCATTAGAGAAATAAGTGCTACTAGGTAAAAAGTTTGAACCACTCTGGGCCAGGCAGAAAGCAATAACTAAATTTTGTAACTATAGATTTCTAGTCTGTATATACAAGCACAGATTTTCATTTCACAGTGTTTTTACATACAATATCTTTTAAGATATTAGTGACCTATATTGCATTATAATTGAATACACCATAAACTTTATATTTCCAAATCATTAAATCATAAGTACAGTAACTACTTTAACAGCATCTGAAATATTACACATATTCTAAACTGATAATATTCCAATGCAGATTAGTGAAAAACAGATGTTATAAAAATCAAAAGTTTATATTATTTCCATGCAAAAGAAAATATGCATTTAGTCATGGTCAGATCAGGCTGTGGAGTACTGTACAATGTCTTTATTTAAGTTGATATCTAATTTCTTAAGCACACAAGGGGCAATGAAATTGGAAAGGCTCAAAATAAATTCAGCAACTAATTATTCATTTTACAATATTTCCAACAAATATGGATAGTTTGCAAATTATACAGTAAAGACTGAATGTAAAGATATAATTTTAACCAGAGTTTATATCAACTCAAGACCCTTAGATTTGAGACAACTGGTAAACTCTCAGAAAACAAATTTTAGAGGCTTGAGTCCATCAGGAGTATTCAGATTCACTTTTTTTGCATCTCTTTGCAGTCTGCTGCTATCTAGGCAGGTAGTAAGAATATATATGCTAAAATCTCACTCTCCAGAGTTTCCAAAAGCAGGATTGTAGTTAATTTCACATGCCTACTCATGAAAAGAAAAAAACAGTGAGGAAACTGAAAGGACAGATAACACGGGACACTGGGGTAGATGTGGAGAGTACGGCACACGTGATGCAGTTGAAGTCACTAAACTTGTAAGTTATATTAATCACAAGTCACTAGTAGTGATAAACAGCAAAAAACGTGAACAACCACCACCATCACTCACCATGATACGTCGGAAGTTTTCCCTACAAGTGTGGGGGCCTAAGCTAACAATTTCTGCAGTTAAAGTTCAAGCTTAAAGCTTTGGAGCGGGGAGGGAAAAGTCTCCCAGTCCTTATGAGTGAGCAGATAATCTTCCAAATGTGAATTCAGTGCAAATCCATGTGGTGTTATCTTCTTAAGTCTGCAGATAAACAGTTTCAGTGCCTCTGCTTGAGCTCATAAATTTTACTGCTACTGCTTGGAAAAGCAACAAGTCCCTGGTCAATTTCACAGCTACTCTTCTGTGAGTAGCCTGTGGGGAAACTGTAAAATTATCAAAAATCAGGTCATGTTGACAAAGCTTGGCAAAGCTATTATGACTATGTCTACACTACCACTGGGACCACGCCTCCCAGCCTAGATAGACAGACACTAGCTCAGCTCCAACTAGCATGCTAAAAACAACAGTGTGGACATCACAGCATGGACAGTGACTACCCGAACTCTGACCAAGGGTGTCAGGCAAGCTTGTACTCTGGTAAGTAGCCCATCTATTTTTAGCACACTTGCAGGCACTTAATCACTAGGGTGAACAACACAAACTATGGAGACTGGGGAGGGACAGAACAGCAGTTCTCTTTGGCTACTTCCATATAGCAGGAGAGGACTATGAGGCCGAGCGGTAGAGACTGGTCCCTTTCATGGCAGCAAAGAGGCTGGGGAGAATGTTTCTTATTTTGAAGTTAAAGGTTAGCGGCAGATACAACAGGAGAAGCCCCCAAATAATACAGGGACTGCACCCTGGTAGATATCTCATACCTTCCCTTTTCCCAATTAAGATGCAGGATTGAGCTTCTCTCCAAGACATCAACCTTGAACCTTTTGTGGGAAATTTGTCTAGCTACTTCTCATTTGTATATTTTAGTCTACCTTATAGAAACTATTTGGTAAATTTTTCAGGCCCCAATTGGGTTCTTCTCACAAGTGAAAAATGTTGATCCTTTCTCTTTGTTGATACAGGCTACTATATCAGGGAGTTGTCTGACCTCGAGATCACTTTCTCTACTATGAATTTCCAGAAGACTATAAATGTCCTCCTTTCTTCCCTGGACTAGGGGATTAGTAGCCCAGAAAAGCCTCAAAAATTGTAATGCAATACTTGTGGTTAAGATGACCCAGGTTGAAATCCTGGCCCCCACTACAGTACATCACAAGACTTCTGTTCACTTTAATAAAGTCAGGATTTCACTCACAGTCTAGTACAAGTACATATAAAGCTGACCCTATTTTGATTTTCAGATAGAGAAATACGAAAAACTGGCATAATTAGTAGGGAAATTTATTTAATACCAAAAGCAGCAAAAGGTACACAAGAACATCTAGTCAATTACCATATATTCATTCCCCCCATCTTTCTTTTTAAAATTAATTTTTAAAAAGAGATGAGAGCTAGCGATACTGATAAGAATCAGCTAAAAAAAAAAATCTTGAGGGAAACCAAGGAACAGCCAAAAGACTGATTTCAGAGTTGCAGCCGTGTTAGTCTGTATCCGCAAAAAGAACAGGAGTACTTGTGGCACTTTAGAGACTAACAAATTTATTTGAGAATAAGCTTTCGTGGGCTACAGCCCACTTCATCAGATGCATGTAGTGGAAAATACAGTAGGAAGATATATATACACACAGAGAACATGACTGAGTAACTGCAGTTTTTCATAGAAGCAACCAAAAGGAATTCCTCAACAGGCAGAGACAAAAGCAACTCACAGATGAGGGCCCCAGTAGGCTGTGCCTCTCATTATTACAAGGTCAGAATGCTCCAACCTGAAGCCTTCTAGAATTTTTTTGCTTTGGGAGTTCCAGCCATTCTTGCACAGGAGGACTGAGGACCCGGAATTGGGATCTGAAGATGGTGGAGATATCTTTAAAGAAAGAAAGGAAATTCTCTTGGCATTGAGGCTTGCCATTTTTCAACTACTAAGACATAACATCTGGTGTGTCACAATGTGTGTACTTTGAGGCCATATCAGAAAGAAGCCAACTCTGTGGAGCACCTTGGACTTCCCTTTCATAGAGGCAGCCAGCTGACTTTTCCACTTGCCATTCAGTAAGTGTTCCAGCTTTGTATAGGGAGCCCACTTCAATGCCAAGATGTTCAGTGGAGAGCCCAGCTTGCCATTAATAATAAAGCGACCTTTCATGAACTCTATTCATCTATTTTTTTTTAAATCAAAAAGATCCCAGGGAGTGACATTTTCCTGTAGTGCAATGCTGGGCAACTGCTGAATCAATCTCAAGGGCATTACCAGAATTTCTCTTTTTCAGCTGACATTTTATATAGTTAAGGGATGGAAGAAAATAATGCAAACCATATCAGGAGAGTAGCAAATATTACTGAATTTATTCACAGTTCGTAAGCTTTTTCTTCCTCTATTATCAAAAAGACTCTTTAGGGCCTTGTGAGGACCAAGTAGAAAGTGTTTAATAGTTGTTGGGGTTTTTTTGTTCTGTTTTTAATAACTAGGTAGGTAACAAGTTTTAGCTAAGTGCACTAACACATTTATTTAATTTTCCAAATCTAGATAAAGCTTAACAGTAATTCTGGGACCAAAAAAACACAAACCCAAATATTTATATACAGAAGAGAAGTTCCCCAAGACAAAATAGCAGAAGAGGACAAACCAGTCTTTTCCTCTGTTCCTGTGGACTCAATTTCTTTTTTTGTCAAGCATAGTTAAAACTCTCCAGAGGTTAAGTTGGGTCTTGCTAGATCAGTTTCTCCCATTAAACTCCTAGAGGAGTCATTTTTATCTTAAGTTTTTACCCCACATGATCCTGGGAGT
This sequence comes from Mauremys mutica, assembly GCF_020497125.1. Classification (NCBI taxonomy): domain Eukaryota; kingdom Metazoa; phylum Chordata; order Testudines; family Geoemydidae; genus Mauremys; species Mauremys mutica. The sequence continues at coordinate 228,583,884 of NC_059073.1, forward strand.
TCAGATGCCCCTAATTTTGAATGTATTTGCTGTGGTAGCTGAGGGAAGACTATGTGCACTTACACAAGCCAGAGTAATTAAAGAAAAAGATTGAAGTCAGGGATGAAAGAATAGGGTGACTTTCTTTTCCCCCACTAGTAACTGGAGAAGGTCACTTCCTTCAGATCCATAGAAAAAAAACAAAAGTTCCCTTCCACAGACATTTGAGGAGTTTCTGTAGTAGAGTTTCTCCTTCTGTAGAAAGAGAATCACCTTGGACATCAGTGCTCCTAGGCCAAATCTCCAGTTTGCTACTGTTATAAACACACGTTAAAGCTACAACTTGCCTTGTCTACTCTAGTAACAACTAACATGTTAACTTTTTTTTTTAAGTGGAGACAAAGCCCAATACAACAGCCCCAACACTACAGGATGTACACAGGCCATTCCTTTGTGGTTCTGAGTTTAAGCAGTAAAGTTAGGGCACTTATATTAGTTTTCTTTGTTTAAGCATGCTCAAAAAATAATTTTTTTCCCAGACATCAGACACTGACCTCTAGCTAGTTAAGATAGCAATTCTCTAGTGAGAGCCAAGCAGGCAGTACCGTGCGGAAGACCTAGGATGGCCCTCTCATCATCTGCTAGAAGACTGGTACTCTAAGCTTTCCTCTAGGACACAGCTCCTAGACATTGCTACCTTCCCCATGTTTCAGATCAGCTTTGGCTAATAAGAAGCTCAAAGTCTGATAAGCATGAAGCCTTTTTCCCAAGTGCTGGGACCCGAAAGAAGCTTTACTGCACTCTCCTCCTCCACAAGGAGTGAAAGGGGGAAAAAGGGGCAAGGCAATGACAGGGACAATAGCATCACTGATGGTTCAAAATACCCCCTCTCCCCAAAAGCAGCAAAGAGTCCTGTGGCACCTTATAAACTAACAGAAGTTTTGGAGCATGAGCTTTCGTGGGTGAATACCCACTTCATCATGCATCTGACGAAGTGGGTATTCACCCACAAAAGCTCATGCTCCAAAACTTCTGTTAGTTTATAAGGTGCCACAGGACTCTTTGCTGCTTTTACAGATCCAGACTAACACGGCTACCCCTCTGATATCTCTCTCCAAAGAGAGTTTTAGTGGTCCTTTCCTCTATGAGAGGTGGGGTTGTGAGAGTCAGCAGATCTTATCAGATCCTTCACATTGAGCACTCTACTGATGGATCTGCCTGAAGCACACTAGCATTTCGCTCTTCCGTTCTGACTGTGCGCATCAGGAGAGAGCAGCCAGTGCAGAACTAGACAGCCAATATTGTATTCACTATTTTCAAGCACTATGTTTAGAATATGTAAAATCTTCAAGAAGATTTCAGGTGGCAGGCAGCAACATGCAACTGCCTCTCTCAGTGAAAGCAAACGCAGGGGGTTTCCAAAAGAGTAGGGAGAGAGGGACAAAGAACATTCACATAGCAAATTTCTGATGGAGTGTCCTAGATCCTCTCTGATGGCCACAACAACTTCTGAATAAACTTTAACTGAAAGTTATTTTGGAGCCCTTAGAGGTGCAAATCTTCTAAAGGTGAATCAGTGTAGTGCTGTCTTAAGTCTGGAGACAGTCTGAAATAACAGGTGTGTGAACTTTCTGTTTACGGTAACTCCTCACTTAACGTCATCCTGTTTAATGGTGTTTCCTTGTTACATCACTGATCTATTAGAGAACATGCTCGTTTAAAGTTGTGCAATGCTCCCTTATAAGGTTATTTGGCAGCTGCCTGCTTTGCCCACTGCTTGCAGGAAGAGCAGCCCGTTGGAGCAAGCTGGTGGGGGCTTAGAACCAGGGTGGGCCGGCAGGCACCCTATCAGCTCCCCTAAGTTCCCTGTGCGGCAGCTGCCAATCAGCCTATCAACTGCTGGGCAGTTCAGGTGTCCCTCCCCCACACTGCTCTGTGCTGCTCCTGCCTTCTGCCTTGGAGCTGCTTCTGGGAGCCTCCTGCTTGCTGTGCGGGGGAGAAGAGGGGTGCCGATGTCAGGGTGCCCCATTTCCCCCACTCCTGTACCCCATCTCCATAGGGTGGGGGGACACAACAGGATTCAGGATGGAGGGAGCTTGCTGGCAGCAGCTGCTGTCTCAACTTGATGATCTACTTAAAAAGGCAGTGTACTTAGAGTGGCGTCAGCGCACTTAAAGAGGCAATGCGCGTCTCTCTCTTGCGTGTGCACATACACACACGGTCTCTCTCTCTCACCCTTTGGAAAGTTCAGGGAGTGGTGCGCTCTAGCGGGATAGCGTAGGTTCATCATCACGTTCAGTTTCGCAGGGAACATTTGCAGCCACTGCCATGCATCTGTTGTGTCTCCTCCCTCCATTTGTGCTGCCCAGTAGAGCATGAGGCTACATGTCCCTTCCTGAACATATAGAGCATCCCCGAATTTCCTCCAAAGGACTCGTTCCCTGTACAGTGGCTATTATAAATCACAGCACTAGCAAGTCCAAAATCCTCTCAAAATGAAGGATATTTTATTTATATACACATTCTATCTCCCATTTAGAAGCCTATTCTGAAGTGCTACACTTTTTTTAACCTTACTCTGCAACCTTACATAATGTAATTTTTTTCTACTTTATTCTGCTGATATGCAAATAAATGTATTCAACCATAGCTAGAAGCTAAATGCATTAATTAGCACGGTTTCATATCACTAGCACTGTAAAAGGAACATGTTTATAGCATGTTACTAAACCATTTCAAACAAAGCTTCCAGATCCTAGCAAACACATTAATGCCAAACAAAAATTCCCGAACAAACAAAAAACCCATCAGAGCACATGTTTCTTCAAAGAGAAGAGTTTAAATGTATTATTTGAAAGGCATTCACAGCACTGTCTCATAGCCAATATCTTAAATAGCACCTATGATGGTGTCCATAGCTTCTGTTTGCCAGAAGCTGGGAATGAGCAACGGGGAATGGATCACTTGATGATTACTTGTTCTGTTCATACCCTCTGGGGCACCTGGCATTGGCCGCTGTCGGAAAACAGGATACTGGGCTAGATGGACCTTTGGTCTGACCCAGTATGGCCATTCTTATGATCAGCCCAGTGACTTACCAATGGTATAATGCAATCTACCACCCTAAATTCTAAAGCAAACTCTGGCGTTTTGCTGCTGAAGCAACAAGCATGCAACACACATCATTTTAGATTAAGTAAACTCAAAAAGGCGCAAGCAGATTTAGAAACTACCTACCGTCCCCAAGCAACAGCTGTGGAGTGCAATGATGTATCTACTACAATGGGAGAAGGAAAAGGAGAGGGGGGAAAACCACGAGGGAAAAAGTAACAAGATACAATTATAAGAGAATCTCAGAAAGACAAGAGACTAGAAATTAATTAATCTAGCAGTCATCTGAGAAACACTCTCAGCTCAGTACTCAATGTCTGCAGTCTTCTAGGCCACATAGAGCCTTAGAAAGCCATAGATCCAGGCTACACAGCAATCCAAGAATATGAGATCTTATAGAAAAAAGGACATTCAAGCTCTCATGGTATTTTTGTAGGCATTTAGGGCTGCCTATATATATATCTTTGGCCAAATACTACCCACTGACCATTGTTGTATAGTTTACTGCATACTAGTTGTCTGCATGCTCCCTCCACCCCTGAAAAAAGTTGCTTTTCAATGGTGTTGCACATACTGTAAAACATTTTGGGGATTCTTTGGGAAGTGGCAATATGAGAACTCAAGTTATTTAAGGTAATGGTCTGTCTCTTTCCACTACATGGTAGTAATGTTCTATGAATAACCACCTTCTCATCTCCTGCATTTCACGAGTTCATACTTAAAATCCTAGGTTTCCACTGGATACATCTCTTAAAACACTCCAGCGTGGGTGCATAGCAAAAATTAGTTTAGAAGTTGTTTCTTATGAATAATAAAATAATTTCTGTTGATCCAAGGTATTTCCTGAAGTGAATATTATACAACATTCTTACTGCCTTGTTACATAAAATGCATTGTATTTAGCATGTATAGATACAGAACTAGTTTCAGTGGCTTTGTGTGTTATTTCAGCAACACAGAAGTTGAACTCCTGGGACCAAGATGGCTAAAACCAAAAAAATAAAATAAAAAATAAAAAATACACATTTAGGATGGGGGGGTGTTGTTGTTTTTTTTTTTTTACAATAACTGGCATGGCACGATATGCTGGATCCCACCTCCAACTTTATTTACCTCCAATGGATTTTTTAAGCTTCCATAGTTTTGGAAACAATCTTTTATTTTTTTCTGTTTACTGATTGTCAGTTAACTCCTGTAAACAAGTGCCTTCACTGAAAATAACAAAAGCAACTAATAGACAGAGACCAGTTTAAACAAAGATTCTGGCAGTCAACTGAAAGAATTCCCGTCATTTGTTATAACAATATACTTTTATACAGACTAAACAATGAATGTTAAAACAATGTTTAATTTAAAAAAGCTCTCTTCCCATAATTTTGTTTAAGTACTGTTAAAACATTGCTACCTTGAAGACTGGGAAACAAAGCATGCTGGCTACACAGTGGGCCTGCACTTTCCTTATTATGATGCTGTCAAGCACTAGGTAAAGGAATTTTACAGAGCATCCAGGAACGTTCCACCACTTCTTGGAAAAGATGTCTCCTCTGCTTTTGAGCCAGGCAACTTCCTACTCCTTGCTGCCTGGGCACCAGCAGGAGGGTCATTGAGAGCAGAGGAGAGACAAGCTCCCTGCTCTAAATTCCAGTTCCCAGTCGGGTGCAGCTAGTATAGGTAAAGTCCTGTAACTATGGGTTGGCTGGAGCTTGCTCAGGTGCTCTTGCAGGGATGCCACACTCCAGTCACAGGCAGAAGCTGTGGAGAGGCTGGGGCATGCTAAGTGAGGACAGGAGATTTTAGCTGCTAAAATTGAAGATGTTTCTACTGAGCATGTGTGAACTTCAATTTTTTTAGAGGTTTATAGCCTGACCAAATTTGGACAGATTTTCATGGACAGCAAAAGACACCCTCTTTGCCAAATTACAAGGTCCTTCTCCAAAGCATGGGGGTGTAAGAGCTGTTTAAAAATTTAAAAAAAAATGGTCACATTTTTTTAAACTGGGGCAAAAAAACATATTTTCCCCTAGTCTTGTTCTCAGAAATGGCTGAACCAGTTTGGCTAAAATTTTCAAAAAATAATTCAGCCTGAGGCTGACATCTGGCATGGAAAATTTCAGCCCAAAGTGTTAAAGCTTGGTAAATTACAAGCAACAGGGTCTTATGATAGGAAGTGTTAGGTAATCTTAAAAATAGGTGGCACTACCAGCCCTGCCTATAATTACACACACTTTCACACCTATTGCTAGACTAAACTCCAATGCAATGCATTAATTTTCAAAAGTTTACAGATCAGCTCTTGAGACTAGCTTCCAAATTTCAGAAGTTAAACTTCTGGCATGAATAAGTCAAGATGTGTCTGAAGATTCATTTGATACCTTGTTTTGAAATTTCAGTTGTGTGGGAGAGCACAACAGGGTGAATTTTCTTTTCATTGTTTTAGGAAGAGTATGTCAGACAACATAATAATCTATTGTTCTCTATTACAGAAAGGATAGGTCCTAAACGTCCCCTCCTGCTAGTCTCTTGTGTCACACTGATATACTGATTCTCTGTATCAAATGAAACTATCAGAGAGGAGGTCAGAGTACAGGTGGCAGAAATCACAGCATAAATATTAAAGTCCTATACTGAAGATGTGATTGAAACAAAGAAGGTTCTCTTTTTCTCCACCATAGCATCCGCAACATCATAGTAAAGGAAATTTCTCCAGGTAGCAGACAGTCTAACGAAATTGGCTGCTTCTGTTCAGATACTGTCCAGTGTCTAATGCTTGAAGAATTTTCAGTTTACTTCACAGAAAATGATTTAATCTGGACTGGAGTGGCTGTGTCCATGGGCTAAATTCTATGTCAGGAAAGAGAAGGAGAAGTGGACAGTTTCTTTCCTTGAATTGAGTTTCAGTCAACTATGCTCATTGAGGTTCCAGAAGTACTTGAAGAATTTTGGGCTATCACCTACATTAGTTGTAAAATCTAAGAGAGAGACAGAGTCCATTATTGTGGGGTGGGGGAGGTTAGTCAACACCTATTACAGGCTGCCAACAATAGCTCATTAAAAAAATGCTAGGTCCTTAGTCAGGAAATTACAATCTTGCCTTATCTCAAGCCTTCATTTGTGGAAAAGGTTATTGTGCAGGTGAATGAGCCTCTGATACTTCACATCTACTAAATGTGTTATATGCCATCATGTGCCAGCAATGCCCCTCTGCCATGTACATTGGCCAAACCAGGCAGTCTCTAAGTAAAAGAATAAATGGACACAAATCAGACATCAGGAATGGTAACATACAAAAGCCAGTAGGAGAACACTTCAATCTCCCTAGACATTCTATAACAGATTTAAAAGTACCCAACTTCAAAAACAGACTTCAAAGAGAAACTGCAGAGCTACAACTCATTTGCAAATTTAACACCATTAATTTGGGCTTGAATAGGGACTGGGCGTGGCTAGCTCACTACAAAAGCAATTTCCCATCTCTTGGTATTGACATCTCCTCATCAAATATTGGGAGTGGACCACATCGACCCTGAATGAATTGGCCCTCCACTTGCAAGGTAACTCCCTTCTCTTCACGTGTCAGTATATTTATGCCTGCATCTGTAATTTTCACTCCATGCATCTGAAGAAGTGGGTTTTTACCCACGAAAGCTTATGCCCAAATAAATCTGTTAGTCTTTAAGGTGCCACCAGGCTCCTCATTGTTATTGTGAAGCAATTTATACAATATTTTAAGTCCTCAAATTTCCTGGGGAGAATTCTAGTCTCGTTTTAGACCTAGTTATGATACAGAAATAACTGTGTACTTGCTGGACCTTCTCCTCATCCTGGCACTTGACAAAAAAGTATCCATGCTGATTCTTTTATATCCATCAGCAGACTGATACCACTAAACACAATATTTTGTTAATATGTTTATAGACTCTGGCAGAGATACACAGAGCTTCTCTTTAACTGCTGTCTTGCTAGCATTGTGCCAATTGGTAAAGCTGTTGTTTGTATTTTAAAATATTGCACGTCTCAATAATGTTTTGATTAGTACTTCTTATAGACTGAAACAATTTAAAAATAAATAAGAAATGTTTAACAAATTATGAGAGGAAGTTGCATCATTTTGTAGCATGTTGAATGTATCTCAGTGAAGAAGCAAGGCATGTCTTGTCAGCTTAGAGGCACACCACAAATTAACAAGGACGTTGAGGTGTACTAACAAGTGCCTTTCACATCACTGACATATGCAACACGTTGAAACCCCTGAGGGTTATAAATATGACTTCATGAAGAGCCTAACAAAGAAGTTATATGATCATTGCCACTTTTATAGTTTAGTGACAGGAATTAAGCCCTATCATTGAACTGAGGGGGAAGAGAAGACACATGAACAGAAATAATACTGCGGCTGTTCATCCTTTCCCATAGCTTACTGTGTTTACCAGAAATAAGAGTATAGACAGACATACCTGTACAGGGAAGCTCAGAAAGTTATGAAGCAGCTTCTGGGTCTTCAGGTGGGAGATTTACTTGTATTATCTGACAATCCTGATAGATGAGATACCATATACTAGCTAGGAGAAAGGCAGAAACCTGAAAAAGGCTGGCCCAGGAGCAGCTTGATTGAGGGAGCTACATTCTGACTGCCTAGTTGCAAGCCTATTGAGCTATAAAAATCAGCCAGCTGCAGATTAAAGTAATGAAAGGAAAAATATCATAGAGCGAGGGCAACTCCACCTGCGCTAGGAATAGGGATTTTATACTGTACAAAGGAATTCCTATATTAAAAGCAATTATATAGGAAACCTTAGCTAGTAGTAACTCCAAGTTGAATATTCTGGAATATTGCTAATATCTTTCATTCTCCCATCATGCACTAGTAAACCATTTAAGTTCATGAGCTGGATATCTAAACTACAGGACACCCCTGCAAGACACACAAACAAAGCACAGTGACATTTCTGAAAACATTGCCTGGAAAAATCCCTAGTATAACATTTCCCATTCTGGGAGGATGGCACCGTACAGAGGAAAGGAACAGCAGAGGAGAGATTAGCTTCATGAACACCGATCCACCCAAGGCCCATATCTGCTCCAATATATGCAAGTAAAGCAGCAGGCTTCACTGAAAACAATCCATCTTTACTTGTCCCTGCACCATCCTTTAATACACTTGGCAATGGGTACAGCTCCCATGGTCAGGGGTGGAAGCTCAAGCAGCAGCCCTCACCTCAAGGTCATCTTCTGTTTTTCTGTAATACTTAGCTCAGCCACTTGAGCACATCAAGCTTCTATGATTACTTCAGATCCAAGTAGCAAACAGCCATCCCATGAGGGAGAAAGAAGAGGGTACAAAAAGAAAAACCAAGAGCAAAAAATAATTAAATATAGAAAGATGGAAAAACACAGAACAAACAAAAAGAGGAAATAACAGAGAGGAAAGAAGAAGGATAAGAAAACGCAGCAACTGTTCAGAGATACAGGACTAATGGAAGTGGGGTGCACTTGTGTGCCTACCTATTACCAATGAAGGTTCAAAGAAAGGATTGGGAATCACTACCATGCAGTCTTTTGGAGTAAAATATTTTTGGATATGTTGATTTTCCTATACATATGCACTTCCAAAGAATATAATATTAACTGAGACTACTATTGTAATATAAATTTGCTGTTGTCTCTCTCATATTCTGGGACGAACACAGCTACAACAACACTGCAAACAATTTGTTGTTTATAACTCAGGAGCCCAGACAATATTAAGCATGCAAAACAAGGTTTCCTGAAACACTGACCAGATGTTACATCAGTTTACATCTAATTACTACTACCGTTCTTACAGTCAGATCCACTAACATAGTTCCGTGATTCAAATGGATTGTAAAAGGTAAGAAAGGTGCACTTCTTGTTGCACACAGGAGTTTTGCTGAGATTTCACATTAATACCCACTTTCATTGGAAAGGGTAGAATTTAGCCCAGCATATAAAAATAAGCCACTTAGATTCCAAAAAAAGTTGTATAAACTGGACTATGACAGTGAAAAGACATGTATCTTGATTTATGCTATATAGTACTAGGTGTACAAGTGTCAGATATTGAATGTTAAGATAATACTAAATATTGCTGCTAAAATGGTCAGACTGGCTCCTAATGGTAAGCATCTACAGGATTTTCAAAGCACCTTGAATCCTACAGGAATCAATCTGAGGAAGGGCACTCAGCAACTCTGGAAGTCAAGCCATTTTCAGTTGGGTACCTTAAATTAGGTACCTAAGTCTAAAAGAAATATGGCCAGAATAATCTCTAAAGTTATTGGTGTTCACTGGAATTTTTCATTGTACTTATCTAAACTACAAAGTAAGAGATATTAATCAGTACTAAGATAAAATACATTAGTGTTCAAATTTATAAAATTGAGAAAAGAACAGGAGTACTTGTGGCATCTTAGAGACTAACAAATTTATTTCAGCATAAGCTTTCGTGAGCTACAGCTCACTTCTTCGGATGCGTAGAATGGAACACACAGACAGGAGAATTATCAATTAGTAACTTTCAGACATCATTGCTTAAGAAATTTCTATAGAAATAGAAGAACTTTAGAGTTAAAGATGACGTGTGTTTGAGACAATACTATACGTGAAAAGATCACTTTAATATTTCCAAATTTGTACTCTTTAGTTTTATTATATTGTACCTTGAAACTTTGTATACTTGTTTGGACCTTACAAACATATAAGCTTGCTATATAAACAGAAATCAGTATCACAACCACGTGTTACATACAGCACACAACGCAGTATCTTTTTTTGTACTACCAGAGAGGATGACAACAAGGGTAGAAATTAACACTGATCTTATATCAAAAAATTTTTGGCAGGTCCAATGAACATTAAATTATGCAAACACAATGTTCAACTGCCTCTTGATGCTGGGTGTGGTGGAACAATAAATATCACTCTGACAGGAAGGGTGGGTACACTGCTGTCAACCGTGTTCCACCACTGGCTGTCCTTGTCCTCTCCTTGGCTCTCAAACCAAGGTCCTGCTGTCTCAGAGTACAACTTGAGACACACCACTGGGCTAGCTTTTCCTGATATATTTCACTATTATCCAGCTAGCAAAAATACATATTCTCATTTCAGCATACGTTACTACATGTATCAAAAAATGTGTAACAGGAAGACAAAAACCAGTTATTTATATGTCAGTGAAACTCATCTCTAATGTACTTTTAATTAAAAAAACTAGCATTCTTTTTGTGAGATTTTTTTAAAGCTCTTTAGGCCTATCTGCTGGAGCTATGAAAGATAATTAACCCAAGACAAACTGTCACCTCTTAAAGGCCTTGGGGTTTAAGGAAAGGGAATATCTGTACTTACATAAATGGTTATTGTCAGAAATACTGCATCCCTTCCTCCAATGATTTACATAATATAAAGGCTGCCCTTGTCTGTTCATGTTTAAACATTAGCAGCTGAAATCTACATAAAGGTACCAGTAGACAAAGGTTGCTGCTAAGTAAAGTATAACAATCTATTACTATATGCACTGACCCCTTTAAGGAGGAAGCCTTCATATTTTACCTTCTCCCACCCCCAGGCCAATGAGTGCCTGGTTTTCCCATCACCTGTGTGTGTGTGTCTCCCTCTCACCTCCCCAATGGAGCCACAAAATTGCTCTGCACCGGTGCACCCACCATCAGAGAAAATAAGCAGGGATCCTGTCATCCACAGCTTTCAGCGATGCTCATGTTTGTTGCCTTGCTAGTAGCCAACCAGGCTATGCCTTTTCTTCCACCTGCTCTGGGCTAGGAACCCTCCAAGATCAATAATACCCTGTGCATAAGTCCCCCTCTCCCCAAATTGTCCACGATGTACAATGGCAGATCAAGTCAGCCCCACCAAATCCAACACATCCTTTCAGCCTGAGATGGACTACGTGAGCCAGACCCCCCTTCCTGCATCTCTTCCCGCCCAGGCAAGAAGAAATCCCCGCGGTGTGGCGGGGCAAGCCCTCTTACCTTGATGATACTGCTCCTCCGGGGGATGCCGGATTTGCTTTCCCTCTGCTGCACGGTGGAACATCCTCTCGCTTTGCTGCCGGGGCTGCCGAGCTGGGCTGATCCTGTCTCGTCTCCGGCCAGAGCGCAGTCCCCATTGGAGACCCCGCCGCCTGCACTGTCAACACAGGATCTACCACCGCCGCCGCCGCCGCCTCCTCCTCCTTCCCCGTCTCCTGCCTTGAAAGCCACCTTCCCCTGGACAGGACCCGGGGACGAGGGAAGGCCCCCGCCCCTGGTGCTACCAGTGGCAGCACCCCTGCTGCCAAACTCCGCCATCAGCCTCTGCCACTATAGCTGCAACAATATTGCCGTTCCCCTCCACCCCCTTCCCCGGCTGCTGGCTCTTCTTCCGCTTTTTGTATATTTAAGATTGGGAAGGGGGGGTTGTGCGAAAGTCTCTCTCCTCCACAGATCTGGCAGCTGAAATTGTAAAGCTGCTGTAGGGGTGAGGGGGAAATGTCCTCGAGCCTGCTTCTGGGAGCTGCTGCAGCCCTCCTTTTCAGCACCTGGGAAAGGAAAAAAATGAAACGTGACAGTCTCTCGCTTCACATGAGACTAAAGGGGCGGGGGGGTGGGGCAGAGAGCTACAACACACACCACGGACTACAGGGAGAGGAAGGCTGAATGAGATCTGCCTGAAAGACAACACACCACAAAACACACACAGCAATGGAGGGTGGAAAGGTGCCACACGCCACAGGAGGTGCATGTGGACAAAAATCGATGCGAAGTACAGCATGGGGAGGGGGGAGGAGATAAATCCTGCCTCTGTTATTACTCACTACTTAATATTTTGGAGGAACTACACCATCCAGGCTGCTAAATTATGGGGGGGGGGGGGGGAAAACTGTTGCTGGTCGTACTTCCCCAAGGCGGATACATAAACTTACAGGGGGAAACGAGAAGCCCAAATAATACGGCCCCGGCTGAGGGGCGGGCTTAGGAGAAAAGTGTCCCCCTCACACGACCAAAAAGACCCGACACAAAGACAGAGCCCAGCTCACACCAGGAGCCCGAGGCAGCAGACACTATTCAGTAACACCAGACCCGCCTCCTCGCCCTGCCGCCCCCCGGCCCCCGGAGCGTTGAACACGTTAGTTCCCGGCGCTCCAGCGCAGCCAGCCTGGGACCGTTACCCTGCCCACCTCCCCGGGGAGGCACCAGAGGCGGGGCCGCCAACTTTCTCCCCTCTTCGCTCCCCGCGGCGCCCAGCCACTCAGCACAGCACACACCCGCCGCGCGCCCGGCCCTGCCGCCGGCCCCCTCGCACCCCGGCCGGCCCCCGGCAGCCCCCCACGAGCCCGTCACACTCCCCGCCCCCCCCCCGCACCTCTGCCCCCAGCAGACACACACCTCCACAGCCCGGGCGCGGGCGGCACCTCCCGCCGCCGCCCCTCCCTTCCCGCTCGCTCCGCGCTATGGTCGCCGCCTCTGCCCGAAGCCGGATACAGAGATTCGCGTGGCTGCTGCCCTCGCCCGCTGCATCGCCGGCCCCGCCAACCCCGAGCGCCCTCACCCGGGAAAAACCTCCGGGGACGGGAGAGCGCGACCGCCCGCACGGCCGAGCAACCCTGGGCTCGGGAACCCCGCCGCCAGCACCCCCATCCGGCGGATCAAAGGCACTCCGCTGCGGGGGAGGATTACGTCCGTCAGTCAAATGTTACCCTCCCTGCCTGGGGCTGGCGCCCTCGCTCTGCTGCTTCGCGGGACCCTCCCGAGCTGTAGCAACATGATATTGGGGGGAGACGATGTTTGAGATCAAGAAAGCCCTCCCCCCCACACACATTCTCCCCCCCTACACTCCTCAAAATCAAAATGTTCAGTCTCCCAGCTCCAACCCTCCAGCAATTCCCCAGGCCCAAGGCGTGTGTCTGTCCCCATCTGCTCTTATTTTTTCCTGTGGTTTCCATTATCACTTGCTAAGTACATTACAGTGCAGCACTGTTCACCTTGAACCGCAGCTTTGACACAATGTATGTCCCCTCCCACCCTAGTCCCTCAGGACTCTCCCCAATTAATCTATAATGATGTCTATATTAGATCAGAGCCAGGAAACCAGTTCATTCATGGACAATCGATCCTGCCCATTAACTGCATCCAAAGTGTAAATCAAATTGATTGCACTGGATAATACTGGTACATGCTGTACGTGTATGATTAAGGGCAATTTCCAAAAAGAAAGGGAGGGTAGCAAGGAAAAGGAATGGCACACTATGGTACAGGTAGCAATTTGACCCTGTCTGATGAAGTGACCCACCTAGAAACCTCCCCTTCTACAGTATTTCCATCGTCCCCCAAGGAAAGCAGGCCATTAAACACACACTATGATCATCACTAACCCAGGAGTCTGAATAGCACCTTACATCACATGTAGCCCTGTTTTTTCCTATAGGGCTACTTACAGAGCAAGGTCTTACTCAACATGAGTGACAGTTTCAGAATCTGGCCAGTACAGTTAGAAAGGTGTATTAATAAAGAGTAGATAGAGTGATCAAGTAGTGGGTTAATCATAGCTTAATGAACAACATAATTTGCCAGTCACCCTGAGAAATATTGACAACACAAAATTATACCGTATTGTACACTGAGACATATGTGCACATATTTGTCTATATCCAAAATGTGTATACAATACAAACAAAAGCACGTTAATGCATGGAGGCAATTATTGTAATACATTATTAATTTCTCCCATCTTCTGACCACAATGTATTTTTGCAACAGGTTATTTAGTCTTTTAGGCCCTGATCCTGCAAACACTCATGCACTTGCTTCCTAACTTTAAACTAGTGAGTAGTCCAGGCTAGAGTCAGAGAGATTACTTGCTTGCTTAAAGTTAAAAAAGGGCATAAGTGTTTTCAGGACTCGAACCTTAGAATTGTCAGGGGTAACACTATTAAACCTAACTTCTGGACTTGAAACAACCAAATTGAGTTTTGATGATATAGGCATGCAGTCATCTTTAATATTCTTCCTCGGCTTGGCATTTGGCACTGCCTGACCAATTACATATAAAACCCACAATCATTAAAAATTCAAAATGAACTTCGAGTAATGTATCTTCAGGTATGCAAACCACTCCTACCCAAGTTTCCTCTCCCAGATTAGCATCATAACCATTTCTTCCAGAGGATAGGATTTACAAGCCACAGGTACAAAATGTTATTAGAATCATTTGTTACACAGCCTTGCCAGTAACGCAGTGAAAAGGAAGATTAATGTTTCCAGCCATTTTGCTACTTAGGATGCACATTAGAGAATCAGTCATCCAACCAATGATTTTCAGGCTTGTAACAAGATTTGAATGGTCCATCTGCAGAAAAAGACAAAGCCTCCCCTTCCCACCTCACTCTATTTGTCCACTCTATATGGAGAGAGGAGAAAAAGATTTGGCCTTTAAGTAAAACCTTGGCAGACCTGTAATTAATGATGCCAGGAGCAGCAAGCAGCCCCACCAGACTTTTTCATGTGAGCACTACAGATACATATCTCCAGAAGCCCTGTTCCCACAGAGCTGATGATTTTAGAAGTGCAGGTTTTTGATACAAAGCAACAATTAAAATATCTCTGAATCTTAGTTTAAGAAGCATATACGTACCAGCAGGTGCTATACTACACATGTAGGTATTTTTATAATAGTGTAGTGCAGTTTAGGCATCTAATAACTGCTGAAGATATAGGTATCAAATATTGAACTTGAACCTTTGTGCCAACAGATTAATGTAATAAAGAAAACCAAATTGTTATGTTTTTGAGATTTCTTCTGTGACTCCTTATTCCCTGGTGTTCATTATTTTCTTGTTCTGCCTACTTTAGTAAAGGAACAATTACAGTTTTGTCACAAACCTAATTTTTTAGAGGATTATAGCTCAACCATTTTATTCAGATATATAGTTTAGTACATTAACCATAAACTCTATTTCTCCATACAAAATGGAAAATTGCTGAAATTTACAAGCCAAATGTTCAGAAGTACCCAATAAAATTGGAACAAGTGGAGGGTCCTTACTCACCCTAGACTAGGCTCTCTAGTGAGCACATATTTACTCAGGTAGTCCTGTTGAAGTCAATGAGACTAGTGATTTAAGTGCTCAGAAGTATAAGTTAATGGCTCCATAACTGGAGACATCTTGGCCTTGATTTACAGAGCTGAGTTCCTGCACTCCCAAAAACTTCAGTACTCCTGAAAAATCAAGCCCAATGTCTCTAAAGTGCAACACTCAAAGTCAGTGGTCACTTTTGGAAATGGTGACCTTGGGGTTCAATCTTGTGAAATACCAAGTGCCATAGAAGTCAACAGAGCTTGCAGGCACTCAGCACTTTGTACATACAGAACCTCAGAGCCTCATTTGCTCCTACTGAAGTCAATGAGAGTTTTGTCTTTGACTTCAATGAGACTAGGATGAGAGCCTTAGGACCAGGTTTTCAAAGGTTTAGTGCTTGAAAAGGTGCTAAAAGCACCTTTTCCCTCTCTGTGGGAGTTATGTACATAGGCACTTTTAAAACTCCTACTAGGTGACTAACTGCATCTTCAGGCATCTAAATACCTTTGAAAAGGCCTTAGTCCTTAGTGTGGGTAGATAACTGACACTGCATGAAAAACTGCTAAATTATATTAATTTCTTTCTATTTTGGGAGAAAGTGTGGTCCAGTGGATAGGGCACTGCCCTGTGACGAGTATTGTTCCCAGCCTGTCACTTCACTTCTTTGTACCCCAGTTTTCACACGGGTAAAATGAGGGCCATATTTATGTTCTTTGTAAAGTGCTTTGACATCTATGGCTGAAAAGACTTTTGCATTATTATTATTTTTATAAGATGTTCTTAGCAGCCAACTGTTTTAATTGTTATAATGAAATGAGGATTATTATAATGGGAGCCAGAGAACCTTCTATGAGGATATTTAACTGAAAAACAGCTGTTATGCATGCACAGCAGCCAATTTTCATAAAATCTTACTAAATATCAAAGTTCCATAGCTAAGCAAAAAGCACCTGTTGGTCTATTCCAAGTCAAGTATTAACTTGCCAGCATTAAGGGCCTACAAAAATGGGACAATTAACCCCCTGACCCATAATTAAATGACCTGTGAAATGAAAGGCCAGATCATTAATATCCTAAGCACTTTTACTCATTAACATTTAAAAAAAATATTATTAGCGATTATTTTGAACAGATGAGCTTTACTGTAATCTCTGCTTAGAATTTGTTTTTTCTCCACTATAAGATTCTTTACAACTCCAGTAATTATCTTGTATCTGATTTGATTCAATTACTAAGGCCCTGATCTTATAAATATTTATACACGTGAGTAAAACTACACATATGAACAGTCAGTAATTGATCTAAAGGAGAGTTTAGTTATCAATAATGTATTATTACATATTTGTAGATTATGAGTGTCTCTGTGTGTGTGAAAGAGAGCATATGTTTTTGAGTGTGAGAATGTGACTATGTCTATGAGAGAGAGAGATAGAGAGAGCAGGTTGGTGGATGAACACAGCCAAATTAACAGATTTGTTTCTTGGAAAATATTTGTTATTTTTTTGCACTTGCAATTCATTATGTTTATATTTTTGGAAAGTTCATTGGACCAGCCGTTGCAAGATAATCGCTTCTTTTCTATATTCATTCATCCGTACCAAACATTCTTAGCCTACTGACTGCAGGGTGAAAGATTCTTTAGATCTCTCCCACCCATCATGCCAAACAGTTTGGCTAGAAATCCACAGAGCTTTGCAAATGAAGATTAGCAAGAACTTGACACTCTGTCTCCCACCAACCTCAGTATCTGAATCTGTGAGGGGTTATTGTCCAATCCAGCATCACTCAGAGGTTCTTCATTAGACTGGCTGTTACTAACCTACCAGACTTTGTCAGTTGGTTGCAACTGATGCAGCATCTTCATATTCTAGGTCACATTATTTCTCAGCATTTCTGAAAAACAGGCCATTCCTTTGGGTTTCTAACAAAGGATCTAGGGCTAAGATTTTCAAAAGTGACTAGTGATTTTGGATGCTTCACTTTTTGGATGCCCAACCTGACATATCATAAAGGGATTTTCAGAGGGTGCATGCACATCACTTTCTGATAATCAGGCCCCCCTTAAAATCTCAAATTGGGCATGTAAAAATGGTACCCAAATCACTGGTCACTTTTGAACATCTTGGCCTTGGCACCAGTTTTAGGCAGCCATCTTCTGAAATCTTGGGTTATCTGAAATAGAAATGATAATATCTTAGCCCGTTGTTATTTATTTGCATTCCTAAAAATAATTAAGATCTGAACTTTTCTTGATTTACTTTAATGTCAATAATTTCAGAAAAATCTTAACATCTCAGGCTACTAGTATTTGAGATCGTTCTGGGTAAAAATTCCAGAAATCTTAAATGCTCTCAAATATCTCAATCATGTATAGGGCAAAATGTCTATTTCCAACCCACATGAAAGACAGATACAGCTGATAAGACTTGAGTCATGAGCATTTAAATTGTAGCACATATGTTTTACCAGAGCGACTGGAATAACAAATCTGTTCTTGAAGTATTTCTGATACATCTTTAAAGGAGCACACAAATACTGTTTGCAGACTCCTTGTTAACATACTGAACTCTGACCTCTAAGGAAAGCAGGGAAATGGCAGAGTTATATAAAAGGGCTGAGAGCCAGAATTCTGCAGAAGAATGGATTTCATTTTGTTCTTGTTATATTTGCTAGTAACTATTGGAGATGTTTAGTAGTACTTAACTCATTGAACATGAATGCATCTCAAGGGTCGTGGACTCTGTAAGTACAGGAATCTGACTTTGCTACTACAAGAGCTTGCAATCAAATAACTAAGTACCTGCAATAATATTTTATGACTTCATACAACCTAGACTTTGTTCCTGCAAACTGAGTGAAATGTTAAACTCTTATCTACATCCTTCATTAGATTCTTATGTTGAAATGAAAATGTGTAGGCTTTAGTTGGCAACTTCAAGCTGATATTACCTTGCCAATTCTCTTAATAGTATTATACATTTCACTAGTTCAAGAAAGGGCCCCAGTCTCTCACATTATGGGAGATTAGACTAAATTAAAGTGTCTCATTTCTGTCATCTGAATCTCATCTAATGTGTTCTTCATTTTATCATCTCTGTGGTGGCAACCAATGGGTTTGTAGATGCTTAACAAGCATAGCGGTGGTTTTGTGTCTGTTTTTTGAAAGTTACAATACATAACTTTCTGCAGGTCAAAAGCTAGACTTATTTCTTCCAATTTACTCTGCTAGCCAGAAAGCTGACGATACTACAAAGGAAATTAGTGATATGAATGAAAGGGGAATTAGACTCCCGAAGTGAATGGCAGACAAAATTCAACATTTTCCACTTTGGCCTAATAACCTCTCAGTAACGCTATGCATATCTCAGGACTCTAGTAAAAGTCTGCAGCCAAAGGTGGAAGCCAAACATGAATTGATTAAGCCATGACTAACAAAGGTTTTTGAAAAGAGTCCATGAAAGCACGGTCTCATCTTTACCCAGTCATTACAAACCATAACAAATACGATCTGTTGTAATAAGAGCTACTGCAATGAAGTGCTGCTGTTGCAGCATGATCACTGTTCTGTTACAAATTAAGGTCAAATACAGTCTCTTTCTATGGACCAAGCTAACATCTCAGGGAAAAATGACTGAGTGCTTTCCCTAGCAGAATGTATTTTAAAAGCATTCCATTTTATACTAATGTAACTAACTACTTTCATTGGCATTCCAATAACCAAATGAGTAAACAGCTATCTGCTTACTACTTTGTTGAGGTAACAGTGATTTTATTTTACAAACAGACAATGCAGCTCCTTACTGAGTATACAGATGGAAGGAGTCTGTATGCCACGATATTCCTTGCAATGGAAAGTTGTAACTTGTGTTGCCAAAATCTGGTACAGATATTCATTTTCAGTGTACAATATTTGATGGACATATGCACTGACTTAAAATGCCCCATTCTCTTCTAAGCTATGTCCCTTTGAGGCAATCACACAGTACAAATGATTTGAAAAGGAAAAAAGCACTGAAACATGGTAGAATACAGCCCACTTGGGCTATTTGGCATGGAGACTGATGTCAGCTCAGCAAGCACTGGATATTGTGCCTTTTGCTTGAAGAACAACAGTGTATATTTCAGTATGTGAGTAGTCTCACTAATTTCAGTGGAATGGCTCACAATTAGCTCTTCCCTATGAGGGCAGGCAGGATTGAGCATGTTACAGTGTTCTGCAGTCTCAAGTGAAGTCAACCTTACTTTTTAGTATGTTAGTATTTTGTCTTTCACCTCTTTGAAAACAAATTGATAGTTTAAATTATTGTTTGTTTTAAATAAGGAGCTTTTCAGCAATAACGTGATAAAATGTTACAGTATTTATAGCTTAGGATATATATTCAAAACTTCTTGACTACAACACACATGTAGGCTTTATGGTTGAAACATCAAGAAAGAAGAATAGGATTATTTTGAACACTTATGGTGCTGTTACAACAAACTAATAGCATAGCACCAGAAAAATCTCGTTACTTTCACTGCAAACATTTGTATTGTAGATGAACAAAGTTAGAGTCCTGACTGTGCTTAGGTAGTATATCTTTTTTTTGTATTTGCCTCTCTTTTCCTATCATAAAGACATTCATTACAAAATCTTAGTGTATCAGAGAGGTGCCAATACTAAAAGGAATACTATTTTACAATAAAGTAACCAAAGTCAATATACTGTGACCTTGTTTTCTATCTGAATAAGCAGGAGATAAAGTAGGGGGAGCTCAGCTTCCCTTCCTCTACCAAAAAGCAGAGAGAGTGTTCTCTAGCTCCATCTTTCTAGCATGAGGGAGTTTGCTCCTCCAGATCACCCACTCAGTTCTGGCTTGTGTGGGGAAGATTCACCAGGAAGGGGAATCTGAAGTAGGAGCAGCAACAGGAGCTGGTGCCTGCTTGAGGAGCTTCTGGGACTCCTAGCCTTTCTGTCCATAGGTAGACCAAGTCTTCATCTTGGAGAATCTAAATGATGGCTTTTATAGGAAAACAGCAGGGGGACTACAGATGTTCCCTGGTACAGTTTCATACACTGCACCACTGCACATATACACACTATTTTGCCTTGCTGATCACTGGCCTGAATTCCTTTCAGATATATTTCTACTCTAGTCCCCCTTCTCTTCCTCTTTCTGTGTCTCATCATCACAAGGTGATGCAACACCATATCTCCAATTAACATCAAGACCTGTGAGAACACCCACTAAACTTGGCAAGCTCCCTCTTCTATTTTCATCTACTTTAACCACTGTAAATCAGGTGAGCTAATATACTCTGAGCTGATTCAAAGCTTCTGCATGTAGTAGGAGTAGCAATGGCACCAATAATTGTACAGACATGATCCTGTATATGTGCAATGGGTTGTAATATGTATAAACATGGAATTACCAGTAATTTGATTTTAACTTCACTAGGTACAACTGTTTAATGTGATGCAGTGTAGACAATGAAGGACAGGGACTAATCTATGCAGGCTTTAACCTTCAAAGTCTCAAGGAGGCTCACTAATGATCTGGAAATATTGGTGTTTATGCCTGTCTGTTTGGAAAACTTGTGCTCCTTTTTGCACAGACCATCCCAGAGGTTTAAGCACTGGTAACATTGCTTGCTAGTTCTGACTCCAGTACTAAAAAAAAAGTTGCTTCAACTGAGAAAACAGCTTTCGTTGGCTGGTTCCTTTAGTGTCTTGTTTGTTGAGTTATGAATAATACTTTGTTTCACATTTTAGACCTTTTTGGTTTCTGGACAGTAATTATGCATACACATACATATACACACACACACTCGTGATAGCACTACCCTGATTGCTTCCTTCGTTTACAAACTCCTTGTCGAGTTTCATACTATATTTTAAAATTTTTCAATAAAATACACATCACTTCTCTCAAGAAAATAAATAAAGCTACAGAAAGTAGATGTAAAAGATGGTTCTAGCTAAGATATAAAAATGAGAGACGTATAAGAACTCCACATAGAGTGGTGTCCTGGTAGCAATTATGGGGAATGCCTTGCAAAATATATATTACACTATTTGCAAATGGAAACAAGAATCCCCTCCCCCCAAAAAGAGAAATTTTATTTCCCAGGAGCCTGAAAAGCAGTAAGTTGCAGAGCTATCTAC